>NW_003852400.1:24794712-24930168 GCF_000181295.1 Otolemur garnettii
TTCAATAAAAAAAAAAAAAAATCTTGAACTTAATGAAACTTAAACTTTAATACTTTTAGAAGAAATATTTAAAAATACATCAACAACATCAGAATAGAGATAATTTTCAAGACAAAATAAGCATGAACTATTAAAAAAAGATAGGTATTTAGATTGCAGTAAAATTTTAAACATCTGTACCAGAAAAAATGCCATAAACAAAGTAAAAAGGCAAGCCATAGACTGAAAGAAGATTTTTATTACCTTATAATTTCTAAAAGTCAGAATTTGCATTACATACAGAATATCTAGACTGGGTGTGGGGGCTCATGCCTATAATCCTAGCACTCTGGGAGGCAGAGGTGAATAGATTGCCTGAGCTTAGGAGTTCAAGACCAGCCTGAGCAACAGCAAGACCCTGTCTCTACTAAAAAAAGGAAAACTAGTCAGGCATTGTGGTGCATGCTTATAGTCTCAGCTACTTATGAGGCTCAGGCATTAGGATCACTTGAGCCCAAGAGTTTGAAGTTGCTATGAGCTGTGACGCCATGACACAATACCCAGGGTGTCAAAGTGAGACTGTGTAAAAAAAAAAAAAAAAAATCTGTAAAACAATAGGCAAAAAATAAGCAACCCAACCCAACAGCCAAATGATCTAAGACTATCGCACCACTGTCCAGAAAATGAAACCAAACAGTCAGTAACGTGTGGTGACAGACGAAATCACTGGCAACAATTCTTCCTTCCCTTGTAACAGTTATGCGCACTCATGTCTTTGTCATAGTGTCATCGGGGTGGAGTATGTCCCCCACTTTGGGATGTTAGACTCATCAAGGAGCCTTGCTTTAGTCAGTGAGACATAAGCAGTTGTGTCACAAACAGGGACTTGAATGTCCTAGAGTGACGTGGCTCACACTTTTGTGCCGTTGCCTTTGTTGCAGGAAGAACTCCACTGGCCGGCCCATTGGCCCCAGGAAGATAAGAAACGTGGATAATGATTAGACCCACAGAGCTATAGCCCGAAGCAGAGCCTCACCAGCTGCTTGCAGACCCATAAAAGTAAATGCCTCTACATTTTGGGGCAGTTGGCTGGCTACCCAATATTATTGCAGCAATAGCTAACTGATATACATGTGAAAAGAAAATCAACTTTATTATTAATTAGGGAAATACAGACGAAGCCACAGTAATGAACCATTTCTTATCTATCGGATTGGCATTATATAACCCTGCTGTACAACACTTTGGAGAGTAATTTGACAATACTGTGTAACATTGAAGTATTATAACTTCTAAGTATATAGCCAAGAAATTCTTGCACTTGTACACTAGAAAAATAGTACAAAAAATGTTTATTACAGCATCATTTGTAATAGCAATTTTAAAAGAAAATCTTAAAATCCATCAAGTAAATGGATATATACACTGTAATGTGTTAGCAATATGGAAAGCAGTAAGAATGAATGAATTATACCGACACGACCCAACATTTCAAATATTTTGAAAATGATGGTGAGTAATAAAAGCAAGTTTCAGAAGAATAATGTTCAAAACCATTACACAATACCATATTTACAGGTAGTTATTGGTTTTGCATCTTCACATAACAATAGTAAATTTGGAAGGCAATCTGGGGGGGTATTGTCAGTAACAATTATACAAGGACATTTATTGAATCTGTTTTATTTTCTTAAAAAAATAAAAGAAGCATACATAGCAAAATGTTAAGAACTGACAAAGTGGGTGGTGCATACACAGCTGTTAGTCATGTTATGCTCTCAACTTTTTGTGATGCCTTCACTTCTCATAACTGTAAAAAGAAAGAGCTTTGACGTATGAGGCAAAAATCTGTTTCAGATATCATCTCTGCCATGCACTGGGCACGTGACCCTCCGTGAAACCTAAGGGCTATCTGGGTCTTTGTTTTCTCATCTGCAAAATAAATGTGTTCAACTAAGAGACCTTTAAATTTCCTTGTACCATTAAAATTGTAGAGTATGCTACTTTTTAAAACCTTTAATTAACCACTATATTCATGCACTGCTTTGGGCAGAATTTGGAATATCCAGTTACACATGCAAAACCATCAGTAGACTCCTGTGACCTCAGATAATTAGCTGAGCTCAAAGAATACAAACAAAATTGGGGGCCGAACAATGCCTCATTCCAAAGTCATGAAAGCTTTGGAAGTAAGAATCTTCGAAAAGATCTTTGTGACTACAAACCTGTTTATATTGTTCAAAAAAACCTGAAGATACACACACACAGAGCCTCATCCTACAGGAAAAAATACGAGAGCAACATCTTTACCAATGTTTTGTAGACATCTCCATCTATATCCTTCACAGGACCCAACCCACAGCCTAATTTTCTATTCTACCTTAGTACAATTGATGGACAATCATGATAATTCAAAAAATAGTGACAAGCGGGGGCTGGCAAAGTGCAGAACTTAATTGATGTCATTTTTCTACTACAGACACAAAGAAAAGTCTCACTCTTGATAAAAAGGACATACTAAACCTAACGATTAAAATGAGTTTCTCTAATAGATTCATGAATTCAGCAGCAGTAAAATAGCACTCTTTTTTCCTACTAGGTATATTTTGTGTTCTTAACTCCTTTGTTTCAAATTCTTTGGAGAAAACGGAGTTCTTTGGCTATAGAATATATTACATCTAAATGTTTCTACATACAGCATATGGCTAGCAAAGCTACTGGATGTCCTTTTTTTTTCCTTCCGGCTGGGGCTGGGTTTGAACCCATCACCTCTGGCATATGGGGCCGGCGCCCTACCCTTTTGAGCCACAGGCACTGCCCTAAAATGTACTTTATACTCTAATTTCCTGCAAATTCATCCATGAAGCCAGGGAAACTGGACTCCTTTGGATTTAAGTTTTAGTGGTTTCCTGGGACACCCATCTGCAAATACCTACAGATATGTAGTTGAAGAAACAGCATAGCATTTCTCAGCCATGTAATCAATTCTTTCCTGGATAAAAAATTAAAGGTGCCAGACTTAAAACATTATTCAGTGAGGGCATAATCAGTCCTCATCCTGGTCACAGTGGCTGCAAATCTTGAGTGTATTAGGTGAGAGCGTTTCCCACCCCCGTGTGTGTGTAAGTCCCTTCTGCTCTAAGAAAAGATCTTACTCAGGACTTTACTTCAGAGAGGAACACCACTGTGGTAGGACCCCTGTGTTTTCCCCTACACACTGGTGCCCCATGCTGCTCCTTTAAACATTTACTTAGCAGGCAATGCAATTCACAGCATCACGCGGCACCTGACAAGAAAGTGAGAAAAGAAAAAAGAAGTAAACAGCTGACATGCCCACCTTCCACCAGTTGCTAAAGGCCATCTATAACTGTCGGCCCAACATTCCACGTGTTCAAACTGAAGCTGCGATAGCATGTCTGTTCAAAGTGTGGGTTGTGCAGTCACTACCCAGCTTAAATCATACCTTCACAACTTAACTACTTCTGTACTTGATTTGGGGTAACTTACCTGGCCTCCTTAAGCATCATTTTCCCCAACTCTTTCTTTAAGGATTTCCCAACCCTAAATCCTCACTGCACAACTGCTACATATATTGTCAATTGTCTTTACAGCTGATGCTGTATTTCAAATACGTTCAGATTTCACCTCTATAATTGCCCTCTAAAAATGACCATACCTACTGCTTTCATGATCTATAGATAACCTCTCCCCTCTCCCCAAGATTCTGACTCTTTCCCAGGACAAATTCCTCATACCTCAACCACAGGAAGGGTCAGAAGGAAAAGTTCCCACAACCACCACCATACCAATTGGCAGTGTACTCAGAAGAGTGGGTTTTAGGGATAAGAAATGCCAAAAATGGATTCAAGTTTTTTTCTCTGGAGGTGTAATAGAAACACTCTGCAAATCATATACTGCTGTCTTGTACCCTGTATAAGAGACTTCTCGAGGAGCACAGGGAAGAGATTGAACACATGAGTGGGCACCTGAAATTTAGGTTACATAATTAAATCCGTACCTTATACTTCCTTTTATAGCATCCCCTCCCATAGTGCCTATCACAAGTGTCAACCTTCATGAATATTTGTCAAAAGGACAAAGATCCTAAGAGGAAGAAGAGCAGAAACAGAAACGTGATGGCTGTGGAAGAATCACTGGTGACCTAAGGTAAGGGAACAAGGTGGCAGCAGATTGCAGATAAGCACAGGCCCTACCTCTTAGTAGAAAACAAAGTAAACAGACTTCCACATCCCAAGTCTCCTCACCCTCACTTGTGGCATGGGCAGGTGGTGATTCGAATATTCATCCTTCCCTACATTCATTTCCGTTCCTCTCCCATTCCTGCCTATTTGGATCTTGTAGTTCGTGCAATCACATCCTCGCCTGACAAAGCTTTTCAAAACTTCTAACATGTTCCTCAACAAGGCAGGGGGGAATCACAGCCCTTCAAACTACAGCCACAGAGGAGGCATTTCCAATTCACAAGCTTGCTCTTTATAAAGGAGTAACTTTGCTCCATATCTGTTACCAAAACATTCCTCCTCTAATGTGTGACTACCCGCTGAGCACCTGAATAGTAATAAATAAATGAGCTTAATCTCTGTGAGACTTTAAGGGCTAAATCTTTCCTCTTGTGGCCATCCACTCCCCTAGCCTTTGAACCTACACACCTTCTGGTTATTATTATGCAGTCCTGAAGAAGGTAAGATACAGCTCTACAAAGAGATTTCTGCTGTGTTTGTTGAATATATAAGTAAGTAGCTCGGAGAGAGACTGAAGATAAAAATAAATAGATTAGGATGAAAATTAAAATATAAATATATAAATGTTGGAGAAGATCTCTGAAACTCTGGAAGGAGATAAGTATTTGTTTTGCTTATTTGCATTGAATGCAAATTCTAACAAAGAAAAAAATGCAATACATGTTGGTCCCTCTCTTTAACTGGGTCATAACATAACACATTGCTAAATATCTTCAACCAAATATATGTCAGAACTGAAAGCCAAATCTGAGTAAATATTCACTGATTCCGGGCTGGGTGGGGGGTGCTCCCCTGGCCTCTGGGTTATTTCAGCCTCATGGCTGAGCTTGGAATGTTGCTGCCCCTGCTCACACTCACTCTAACTTGCAGCCTCATTCCTGCCATGGGTGCTGCAGTGCAGTGAGTCATCTTCACTCTGCCTGATTTATTCAGGAGATCGTTGACACAGTGCTGTGTGTACACAAGGTGGAAAATGAATGATGAATCTGGGCAACTACTGGTCTTTGTGATCAGCTAATGAATTTTTAAAAGTAAATTTGAATGGTAAATAAAATATTTGTTCAAGTTATCTTTTTCTTTTCCTGAAACCCAGTTTTAACCTAGATAAAACAAGCAGTAGTAATAGAATGTGTTAGAAAGAGGATTTTAATATCAGAGACTTTCTTCCTTATCAGTGACATTATCATAAGAAAGATTGTTAAAGTCAATAATAATAGTTCTGCTATGTTAACTTTTTTTTTTCTTGAGACAGAGTAGCTAGAGTGCTGTGGCATCATACTTCACAGCAACCTCAAACTCTTGGGCTCAAGCGATCCTCTTGCCTCATCCTCCTGAGTAGCTGGGACTATAGGGACCTGCCACAACACCTGGCTAGTTTTTCTGTTTTTAGTAGAGATGGGGTCTCACTTTGGTTCAGGCTGGTTTTAAATTCCTGCCTTAAGGCAACCCACCCACCTCAGTCTCCCGGAGTGCTAGGGTTACAGGTGTGAGCCACCTCACCTGGCATATAGTGGGCTTTTTAAGGAACATTCTGATTCCCATAAACACTCAAATAAGTGCACTTCTATGTACAGCATGTGCTTATGCATTTGGAACAGTCATTACGACATTAGCTATATAAACATAAATATTAATGTAGTAATACAGAAACAGTTTTCTTGATTCCAGGTTATCTTCCCTCCCACGGATATATTCATTACCTTCCTTATCCCTACATAAACGGCTACCATTACTACTGAAACTGCAGGATAGAAGTTTAAACTTTGAAAACATTTCTATGTCTTAACCCACTGGCTGTGAATGAAGTTCCCCGTTTCTGATTCAGCATGAGCACATCTGGGATTTGTTTTGCCATTCATTTGGTCTGAGCATATTTTTAATACTTCCCTCATCGCCTCTTGTGGTACAAAGGCAGATGTGCTCCCAAATGTGTTCAAACTGCAAGGTTAGGCTGGCTGTCTATGAAAAAAATGCTTTAAAAAAAAAAGCAGATAAAACATAGGTAAAAGAAATCCCGACTTCAAAAGCAAATGGCACAAAGATGCTCAATTAAACATCATTTGCATCAGGATACTCGGGAGCGTTTTGAACACATTTCAAAATACAGATATATAATGGAAGCAACTTAATTGTCTTTTATGACTCACAACTACGCAGAAGTCGAATATGTAAAAATAACTAGAAAACGAAATCAAGCTATAAATGCTATCATGCTATTGACATTCTCACTACTGTTTATATTTGAACAATTATATGTTCAAGAACATTCAGTTCTTATAACTTATATTTATGAGTTTTCAATTATAGTTGAGCATGCAGCTATTATACAGGGTGTCCATAAAGTTCTTGTGCGAAATATTTTTTACACTATTACACTATTTTAAGTTGCACGTGAACTTTATGGACACCCTGTATAATAGTTTCATAGTCAACCATAATCGAAAATTAATAAATATAAATTATAAGAACTGAATGTGAGTTCAAATCCTTAGTCTTGGTAATAAGAACAAGTTATTTAATTTCTGTGTTTTCACCTATAAAATGAAGCATCTCTTATACAGTAGTTAGAAAGATTAGAGTGAGACATGAAAAGCACCTGATTATAAGAACCTTAGTCAGAAAAAAAAGTCAACACTAGTATAAGTACAAAAATAATGCATTAAATGTTTTGAAGTAAATGCGTGAGATGAGCTTCAGGAGGACCAAAGCAGTAAGTTTTGTAGCAACATAACCAGAACCAGCGCTCTAAACCAGACTGTAGAAGAGCTGGTGACAGCACTTTGGAGACAGCAGAGCCATTCCCACTCGGCATGGACACAGCAGTCTGCACTGCAACGTCGACATCCCTGCACACAGGATCCTGCCATTGGAACCTCTGCCACTGCTACCTCTAGAAATTTGGTGTATCTTCTGTCGACCAAGTCAGAACAGATTTTTCATGGCACTCATTTCTGCATAGAGTCAGCTTCAAAGACTGGCCTGGGTATGTCCAACGGGCACAGCTTGGGATCACAAATTTGCACGTAGCCACAATGAAACTGGAGAAACGAATTGCTGGCTTCCATAATGACAGACCTATTTATTAGGTAAAAATTCCCCCCAAATTCAAAAGGTTAAACAAAGGAGAAGCCAAGAAAAATGGAAATTATCCATTACTGTCCACGCTTCTGGCATCTCAGCCTCCTTGTGTGTTATTCTCCCTCGTATAAACTAGCAATTCCATTCATTATTGCATCCAGCTCCAAATCCAGCATCTCTAGAGCATGCTTATTCCTCCTTCACCTCACTATCGAATGGTGAAAGATAGGGATTTAGAAACCACCATCAGCGTACCCTATATGAAATTGTAGGGAATGAGAAGAGGGTAAAGAAAGAAAAATAAGTCAAACATATTTAAGTAAATATATTTATCATATCAGCCTATTTTCTTCAAGTCGCCAAGCTGTAGCTGATACTGATGACTTTTCTTTTATAACGCACATTGCACATTTTTACCCTTGAGCTAGAAAGACACCTAGTTGTTGCCTTCATCTGACGGGGCACCAGGAACTTTATTCCCGAGGGATCTGAGTCTGTGGCAGTTCGGCTTGAATGAAGCTGCTCTAGTCTTCCCTTAACATTCACCACAGTGCACAGAAGCGTCGCAAGGCGCTCCAGGCCTCCTCACCTGACCTCCATACCCTGTGTCTTCCTCTATGTCTTCACTGAATCACAACACCTCTACTTCCCTTAGAGAGCCCAAATTAACTGCGCCTACTAACATATGATGCCTGGCCGCCTGTGAACACGCTAGCAGGGAAAGCTAAGAGCTGTGTTGGTTTTCTCTGAGTTAAGGAACCACGTGTGGAGCAGCAGCTGCAGTGGGAGCCATTACCTAATTAAGTGTGTGATAATCTACTTCCATTCTCCAAGTCCATCTGTCTTCTGTAGAAGGAATAGGGGAACTGAATGGGAACATGATGGAATAATTGCTTGAATGGCTGCAAGTTGTTGATGAGAGCGCTCATCTCTATAATCCTTCCAGAAACATAAAATTGCTTTGGTTAACTATTCTGGTGCAGAGAGGCAATCTGAGGAGCTTCCAGTTGGTCAGCCCTGCAACGATGACTCTCATCCATGGGTCATCAAGTCAATAATGAGATTCTGCTAATCACTGACTATGTCTCGCCCAGCTCTGCATTCTGTAACTGGGAAAATCACCAAGAAGGGGACACATGAACTCACTGAGAACAACCCAAGCCAAAACTCCATTAATCCTCTGACTTCCGTAAGTCCCTGCTCTGACTGCTAAACCTCAGTGGCGGAGAACAGTCATGGCAAAGCCTTTCAAGGACCTTGGTTTTCCCCACAATGATGTATTTTTCAAAGCCTTAGTGAAGGGCATATGCCTCGGGCCCCCGGGAGACAGAAGGAACGACTGAGCAGTTATTCATCTTGTGTAAAGTGAAGTGAAGACATGTTCAGTTCGAATTCTCATCTTAAAAAAGCTTTTGCATAGCTTTTTATATAAAACACCAAACACTTCTGGAGTCTCATTTTCCTTTAGTGTATAAAATTTGGGGGTACATAGTTCAGCCATACAACCAAGAGCTAGAGCCCCTATCAGCTGCTTGTATTAAGCACGGAAAAGTCAGAATCTCTGGCTGTCATGTACATCAATACATTTAGTCTAATCCAACGTAATATTTTTTCTATTCTCATCTAACACAGGATTTATTGCCATACATATTGCCCACATTTCTGTCCATGTAAGTGGCAAAATATTACAACTTTTGGTGTTTATGGAACTTCTGTGTGATCATCTTTTGACTTTGCCTCCTTGGAAACTGTTTATATTTGAGTCCTCTTAAAGAACTAGAAACTATAAGAGGTAGGGAAGGAGAGGTGAGGGGACCACATTGCCCGTTAAGACATCAGGAGAATTTATTATAAATTCTCGAAGTACGAGGAAGCTGCCTTCCTCAGACAAGGGAAGAAGGATGTTTCTACCGGGAAGGGAGGCCCAGGGGAATTTGATGTCCAGATGTCCCCAGCTCATTCTTCAGCTTCTCATTCTTTCCAAGTTAGTGCCCTGACTTTGAAACTCAGCTCCTGTGGACTCAGTCAGTGTGGTAACTATGCCACTTGTCTAGACCCTGTGGTGCATGAAATAAATACATTTTTCAGGGCAGTGAAGAAAGCTTTCTGGTTCTTTACTTGAGCTTTGACCTGCAAATGTAAAACCCTGATCTCATTATTCCGTTATCTAAGTTTTCTAGGATACTCACAGGCAAATGACTTACCCACAAATCTTATGTGCTTAGTTCCTACCTTAATTCTCTACTGTCACCTTGGTCTTCTATGTTCATTTGGCTTCAGGTGACCACAAGTGGTTATATAAGTATCTCTTTGGCCACTGTAGCTATAGATCACCAGACCCCCTCACCCCTGGGTCATCAATACTTTTACATCTACTCATCCAAAAACCAAATCAGATTCCCATGAAATTCTGTTCTCCAGTGAAACAGAGATGGTATTAGCATTACTGGAAGAACGATTCTAAAAATAGGAATTTTTCGCTTACTGGAGTGCAAGTAGGTACTAGGAAAATGAAGGAGGGAGGAATTTAGATGAGAGAAATAATTACTAGTCACTTCAGCCAGGAAAACTGTCATTACAGAAAAGGCAGAGATGATGGGGAAGTCCAAGACGTGAAGTATCCAGCCAAGAGACAACTGCGAAGCTGGGACTTATGGAAGGGCCTGTGAAGCGCACAGCCACTGCGATGGCAGAGCACGAGGGATGTGCGCGACGCTCCCCACAGCTGTGATCAGTGGAGAGAAATCTCCAATGTCTACTCATTAAGCTGCAACACCAAATCATCTCTCGGCCTTCTAATAATAACTTCCACTTCATCTCTTCATTCAAATCTTTTCTAAAGTGTTCTCATTGTTAAACTTTAACCCAGAGTTTAGAAGGGATTGGCGATGGTGGTGCCAAGCTGATAGCAACCAATCCAGCACAAGGAAACTCTCTGTCTCTACGATGCCACTTGGGGGAGGGAAATAAGCTTTGGGGGGCATTTATAGCACAAAGTCAAGTCTCACAGTGACCTTGTCTGAACTTACCTTACTCGTGTTGGCTAAAAATATTCTGGTGGGAAATTAGTTTAATATGGTCCTGAAGTGGTCATTGTCACAGAAATCCACAGCAGTAGACAGAGATCTGCCCTGAACTCAAGCTGTCAACCTTCATGACTCCTGGCATTTCAGACAGTGAGATAAATGAGAAATTACAGGCATCGCAGCCCCCTATCTGCCAAGTCTTTATGGCAGTGGCAGCTTCTGTACTTCTCTTTCGAGATGTGATACTGCTTTTGGTTTTCTATTTTTGCTGGAATCAGGAACTTGAAGGATGTTTTCACTTGGACATTAATAAATTTCTTGACTCGACGCCTATAGCTCAAGGCGCCAGCCATGTACACCTAAGGTGGCGGGTTCGAATCCCCAGCCCGGACCCGCCAAACAACAATGACGGCTGCAACCAAAAAATAGCCGGGCATTGTGACGGGTGCCTGTGGTCCCAGCTACTTGGGAGGTGGAGGCAGGAGACTCGCTTGAGCCCAGGAGTTGGAGGTTGCTGTGAGCTGTAATGCCACGGCACTCTACCCAGGGAGACAGCTTGAGGCTCTGTCTCAAAAAAATAAAATAAATAAATAAAAAATAAATAAATAAATAAATTTCTTACTCCACAGACGGGGTGCCAGTCTGCTTGTTGCCAAAAATGTGTGCGACTCAGAAACTCCCATATTTTCTTGATGTATGGTGTTCCTGAAGTCATTGTGATATTTATATAACGATCGTAGACCAAAAGAAATACCTTACAGTTCTTTGAAGGAGGTAAGGTTAAACAACTGAAGTTTCTTTATCTTATCAAGTTAGTAACTATTTGAAAAAAAATTATTGAAAAAAACCCTTTTTATTTTTGAATACAACTATTAACTTATGGGATGTGCGCATGTATGGGGTGGTATACAATTTCTCAAACCTTGGATTCAGATTAGAAAATTCCACTTTCATTTTCTATTCCATATTAATTTTTCACATAGTACTTATTTTTATCACAGCAACTGCCAAAACATCTCATTTTGCAAACTACAACATTATCAAAAAAAAATATATAGCACAAACTAATGAAACTGGAAATTACCTTGAGTTAGTAGTTCTTGCGGTGTCTAAAAGATATCAACTATCACTATGTTCTCTCCAGGTACAAAAAAATAAAATTTTGAATATCCCTCCATGTCCTTTTGGCTTAGGATGCTCTGGCACAGAGCTTAAGAATTATGGATATAACTAGTAACTACAATGGCCCAGTCTCAGGGTGTAAACACAAACAAATCTTATTCTCTCTCACTGATTCTTTAAAACTTCCTTACTTGGAGAAAAGTTTTCCTGTTACTGGAGGGTTTACAGTGATCAAACACTGTCCACACCATATGATAAATATTAACCGATTTAATCTTTATAACCCAAGGTAGTAGCTAATATTATTCTCAGTTTACACAAGATGAAATTGAAGCACAGAAATATTAAATCACTGGCCCAAGGTCAACACAGCCAGTAAGTGCTTAATCTGAGCTCTAAGCACATGTAGACTTAGGCTCTGAATTCTGCCTTTAACCACCATGCCGTGCTCCCATTAGTGGGAAGGTGCCGCTTTCATCCCCACCAAACATGGACACCAGCAATATTTATCGTCCTGCAAGCTACAGTGGATTAGATGTGTCACTTGTGTCTTTCATTCCTGGCTTCTGACTATCAAAGCCTACGTCAGATGATCACATTCCTGAACTCTAACTAAATGAAAGATGGAAAAGAGAGTTACATTTCTTTATTTTTATTTATTTTTTCCTTTTATTAAGTCATATATACATAGATCATGAATACATTTATGCCTGTGTGGGATTCCATGTGTTGATTATTTGTACTAATTGGAGTGCTTACATCCAACTAATTAACATAGCTTTCACCTCGTTTACTTAATCACTGTGTTAAGACATTTGTGTTCTTGATAGATTTGACTTGTACCCTTGCAATATGCTCCACAGGTATGGTCCCACCTTTTACGCCCCCCCCCCATCAAACCACTTCCTTCCCCTCCTGTCTCCCTTCCCTTCTCTCCTTCATCCTGGGTGATAGCTCTGATTCATTTTTCATATGAAAGTGTTAGAGATTATAAATTGGTTTCATAATGGTACTGAGTACATTGGATTTTTTTTTCCATTACTGAAATACTTTACTAAGATGAATATTGTCCAGCTCCATCCATGTAAACATAAAAGAGGTAAAGCCTCCATCTTTTTGAATGCTGCATAGTATTCCATGATACACATATGCTACAATTTATTAATCTGTTCATGGGTTGATGAGCATTTGGGCTTCTTCCATGATTTGGCAATTATGGATTGAGCTACAATGAACAATCTGGTGCAAATAACTTTGTTGCAGAGTGATTTTTGGTCTTTTGGATATACACCTAGTAGAGAATTGCAGGATCAAATGGCAGGTCTACACTTAGATCCCTGAGTGTTCTCCAAACTCCTTTCCAAAAGGAATGTACCAGACTTCAGACTTTACTATAAATCTATAGTGATCAAAACAGCATGGTACTGACACAACAATAGAGAGGTAGATGTATGGAACAGCACTGAAAACCAAGAGATGAACCCGGACACTTACCACCATTTTATCTTTGATAAGCCTATCAAAAATATAAATTGGGAGAAAGATTCTTTATTTAACAAATGGTGCTGGATGAATCGGCTGGTGACTTGTAGAAGACTGAAACTGGACCCACACCTTTCACCTCTAACAAAAATTGACTCTCACTGGATAAAAGACTTAAACTTAAGACATGAAACTATAAAAAATTCTTGGAGAGAGTGCAGGGGAAACACTTGAACAAATTGGCCTGGGAGAATACTTTACGAGGAGGACCCCATGGACAATTAAAGCAATACCAAATATACATTACTGGGATCTGACCACACTAAAAAGCTTCTGTACTACCACAAACACAATAAGTAAAGCAAGTAGACAGCCCTCCGAATGGGAGAGGATATTTGCTTGTTATGTTTCCAACAAAGGTCTAATAACCAGAATCCACAGAGAACTAAACTTATTACTAAGAAAAGAACAAGTGATCCCATTTCATTGTGGGCAAGAGACATGAACAGAAGCTTCTCTGAAGAAGACAGGCACATGGTCTATAGACACGTGAAAAAATGCTTATCATATTTAATCATCAGAGAAATGCAAACCAAAACCACTTAGAGATATCATCTAACTCCAGTAGGAGTAGCCCACGTCACAAAATCCCAAAACCACAGATGTTGGCGTGGATGTGGAGAAAAGGGAACACTTCTGCACTGCTGGTGGGAATGCAAGCTAGTACATTCCTTTTAGAAAGAAGTTTGGAGATTAACATTTCTATAGTCAGAGGCAGAGGCTGAATAGAGCTATACAATTCCTCAAGTATAAGAAGGGTGTTCAAAATACCTAATGTCCATATACAATGGCAAATGCCTGCTATGACACACAGCCCTATGTCCTGTACATATATGTATCAGTCATAGACATGAGATATGAGCAGTGACAATTATTACTGTCAATAATTATATTAAATAGTGAATATGTGTTATAGGATTTCTCGATCTTACTGTGGCAAATCTACATCATCCACATGTATTTATGTCCTTAACTTCATATAATGAATCTTCTGTCCATAAGTTTCACTCGCACCTAGGAATATGTGATGTGTTGTTTCTGTCATTAACATTCACCAAGCCTCCGCTGTCATAGACTAAAAAAAAAAAAAAAAGATAAAAATACATCAACCCACATGCTTGTGAAAAAGAAAAAAGGTTCTTTCTCCTCCCCATAGTGATTTCCTCTCCTCCGCACTTTTCTAAATGTTGGGCTAAATATAGGTTTAAATGACTTTCTAAGGCATAACTTATTACATTCCAGGCTATTATCAACATGTTCATGTTCTCCTCAGATCTGTATTAATGGAAACTGGCCCCAAATGAGTTATTAGTTACAGGAGATAGTTTTAAGTTTGAACATATTTTTGCAATTGGTGACTCTAATACCAAAGAAAACTCGGACCCAGATGGAAATAACATAAGAACTAAAATATTTAGGTATGTTTATGTGTAAACATATGCACATTAACTAGAGAAAGGGAGAAATCAAAAACAGTAAAATAGGAAAATGCACATTTTGTTGTAAGGCTTCAAGAAACTCAGTTCAATCAGATCAAAAGTTCAGCCAACTTGATATTCCGTCTCACCAGGAGCAATAATAATTCCTTCTGTGACATAATCAAATTCCCAGACCCACTTAAATTTTACAGATCCTATATTTCATTGTTTCAAATCAAGCTTGAAAGGTTTATTTTTACATAAATGTTTATTTTAGAAACAAATATCTGTAGCAGGTATAAAGGGGAATCAAATCATTTTTTCAGATTAATATGAGGGTACATACAATTAGGTTACCTTGTCCGTGTTTGGAAGGTAAATCCAAGTTGCAGTTGAGTCCTTCACCCAGGAAATGTGCCACATACCCCTACATCATACCCGTTAGGTCATTACATTCCCATCTAACAGATGGTGTATTATAAAAGCAAGTAGAATACTATCTGTAGGAAAATGTTTTTACATCTATTCAAAAGTCATCAATTTAAAAACAAAGGATTATTAAGACCAAAAAAAAAAAAAATGACTCCAAAGTCATTGAGAGCACCACATGACTCTTGAAAGCTACACTTGGCCTTCCTGAAAGTGTCTTGAGCTCTGCTGATGGTAACCTGTTACCTGTAGGAGGGAAGAGGGAGCAGCCTAAATAATTTCTAGAGATTACATAAAGAGGAAAAAGGTACATACATTTGCTCTTCTTCCAGAAGCATCTCCATACATAGCTGCTTAACACTGAGTCACACAGCTTGTGAATAAATGGCAACTTCAGCAGAACCAGTGTGCCCAATTCTGTTCCCATCTGCTTCTCGCCACTCTTCTCTCTCCTGCTTCCCCTTCTCCTCCCCAACTCCATCCCAGTGGTTCCCCTCCCGGGATCCTCCCTCCATAGGACCGTCCTATATCCTAACTCACTTGTTCCCTTGCTGGTTTCTCCAGCAACACCTTTTCTTTCCTCATCCCTGCCATCAAAACTTCCCTGTCTTTAGAACTGCTCTCTCCGGGGCTTACTCTGCTCCTCTAGAAATGTAAGTAATAAACTGAGGAGGGATAATTGTTTGTGGTAAATTACTCCTCCAGGATAGCTGCATTCTAAAGGAAATGCCTAAACCTCCCTGTGGCTTTCCCCGGTTACCTGGGTGAACTCTCTTTATCTGCTATCTCTATGAAAGCACTTAAACATAGCAGCTTTCTATCTTGTATTATAGAACTTATGAACATATCAATCTCCATTCTTAGGCTCGGCACCCATAGCACGGTGGTTAAGGCACCAGCCATGTACACCAAGGCTGGCAAGTTTGAAACCAGCCCCAGCCTGCTAGACAATAATGATAACTGCAATAAAAAACAGCCAGGTATTGTGGCGGGCGCCTGTAATCCCAGCTATTTGGGAGGCTGAGGCAAGAGAATCACTTAAGCCGAAGAGTCTGGGGTTGCTGTGAGCTGTGACACCATAGCACTCTACCCAGGGCAACACAATGAGACTCTGTCTCCAAAAAAAAAAATCTCTGCTCTTAGATTATAAGATACGTATGAGAGAATAGCCACAACTGATCTTAAATCCCTCAAACACCTGGTGGTGATTCTATTGAATTGTACCAACCCTACACAGGCAATCCCTGAGTTACAACATCCAACTTACTTACGAACAGCTCACACTTACAAACAGAGGCTGTTACAGGTAATAGGTAAATGTACCTGTTCCAACTTACGTACAAATTCAACTTAAGAACCAATTTATACAACCTATTTCATTCGTAACCCAGGGACTGCCTGTAAATAAAGCCTGATGGAGAAAGCTAAGCACAGGAGAGAAGTAGGTTTCTCAGCCACACTCCTTAGGCTGCGCCCCACCCTGCCGTGCATAGCATCAACTCTGGAAGCATTTTAGTGGGTTGGGTGGACATTGGCCTCTCTCGCCCCTTCCTTCCCTCCACATGCAGCATTTACATATGCAGACACGAAGCTTCTCTTCTCCACCTAGTAGAGAAGACATTCCATGTTGGGGGGATGAGAGGGAAGACAGTCAGGGACAGAGGACTAGGAGGCAACGGGGTCATTAAAGGGCCTACAAGAGAAGATTTCAAGAAAAAAAGAGGAGAGAGTGAAGACAAAATATATCTTACAACTTTCCCACTTCTAACAAACTATTGAAAATGATATAAAGTAAAGTGAAAAAACAAATGCCATAAAAATTACCAAATCATTCCTCTGCATTCTTAAGCTATTTGGCAAGATGATGTCCAAGAGGCTACTGAGTCATGGTTTTCCTGGATGTGAAGAATGGTGTGATAAGAAACTGCTCTCAAAGGGTGGGTCCGTCACTTAACTTGGGAAAATAAAGTTCACAGGATTCCAATCACAGGATACATCCCATCACATTAATATGCTGAAGGGAGTGCTGAAATGCTCTGCTATGCTGATTAAATTTGGGAGAGTCCCATTGTTAAGAGACAGGGTTCTTTGGAGGGAAGTTGTCAGACTCTAAAATTAAAGCCATAAGATTGAATGAGAAGACAATGGCTGTATATTGGTAGTTAATTGGATTAAGAAGAAGGGGGAGGTTGAAGAGAAAGAAGAGGAGAAAAAGAAAAGTGGAGGAGTTAAGAGGAGGAGGAGGAAAGAAATATATTGTAGAGTATCCTGAAGTATTTAAAATATTCCCAGAAGCAAGAAGTCTTGGAGGAATATAATAATATTTTGAACTGACTTAATTTTTTCTAGAAAATCCTACAAACTTTTAAAATATAGTTCATATTGTGACAGTGACCTTGAGGTAAGAATACCTTTTTAGCAAGCTTTTGTCTCTATGACTGGACGTTCCTAAGATAGAATTAGAATTTTTTTCAGCAGTCCTGCGGAGCTGTACTTATTTACATTCAGGTGAACTGCTGTCATCACTACTGTGTTCAAGCCCAGAGGATGAACTTTCCAAATCATGATCTATATCATTTTCTTTTTTCCCTTCTTCATCCTCTTCAGGGAAACGTCTGTTCCTCAAGTCAAACTTGTGAATTGCTTCTTCCACAGAGTTCTTAGTCTGCTCAGAAATACACACCTCAATGTCTTTGGAAGTCAGGGGCCTCTCCAGGAAGAGGTGAAGGGTGCTATCTGAAAACGAAAGTTCATTCTGTAGGACTTTTTGGAGGGAATCTTCCAGTCCCTACCAATGCTGATCCACATGCTGGCGATTGTTCAGGTTGAAAACAGGTTTTTAGATGGAAGTTCTGCCACTTGTACGAGTAATACATTACCTCGGAGTCTCTGTCTCAGCCACCCAAATTCTCTGAATCTTCTTTATACACAGGATGTTTTCATTGGAAAACACATGCTTTTAGCATGAATACACATCTCATTGTCAATATAAGAATGCCAAAAGTTCTCCTTCTTAATCCAAGGATCTCAAACCCAGACACTTACAAATTCCTCTTTTTGTTGTTCTGGAAACCTCTTCAGCACCGGACACAATCAGTAAGCATCTCCTTCCAGCCAGGCAGGCCAGAGCAAGGGTAGGCAAGGCTAGAAAACGTTCAGTATCAGCGGTTGTTACTTGTTGCTTATCTGAAGACAAAAGAAGGATCTTATAAAAATTAATACATTTCATTTACCCCCCCAAAAAATTTTTTTCCAAAATTTAGAAAAGAATGCCAAGCTGCTAATTTCAGAATTAATTATTCATTTTTTAAAAATCTTATTTTTAAGCATGCACATGAAGATTGGTATAATTTTTTTTTTTTTTTTTTTTTTTTTAGAGACTCACTCCATCACCCTCGGTAGAGTGTTGTGGTCTCACAGCTCACAACAACATCCAACTCCTGGGCTTAGGTGATTCTCCTGCCTCAGAAAGATTGGTATAATTTTAATAAAATATCTTTTTTGTTTCTTTTCAGTGGACCAAAGCTTGGATGCCTTAGATAAGCTACTTTGAACTTCAAATTTCAGATGAGGCAGCATTTTCTAGAGGTAATTACCCAAGTTTCTTCTTTGATGAATGGAAAAGAATATCTCTGTGAAACTAACAGGTGGGTATTTTTTCACATAACTGGATAACTTGTTGCTTTAATTAAATGCCTAATTGGGGAGAAACAGGATTACAAAAAACAATCATTTCATTTTAACTAGAAGTTTAAAAGTTACTGTATTTTTTAAAAGTCTTTACAATGCTTGTTTCAAAGAACAAACAGATTAAAAACCCCAGAAAACTAAGACTCAAGAGAAAAATAATTAAATATAGAGTGAGAACGATTTAATTTGTTCTTTTTATGCTTTGATCTAAATCATTATTAAATTTTTGTAAGTATTTTGAAAAAATATATAATTCATACCTGTGGTAAAGACAAGCCTACTACTTTGAAAATGCTAAAGAGGTAGTTTTCCTACATGGTTACTAGGTACAAGAGACATCATACTTGTCACAACCCTGGCCACTCCGCTCATAGAGCTCAAGCATTGCAGAACACTTGGAAATAGGAGATAAAAAAGAAAAAAGGTTAGGAGAGCCCTATAGTTGAAAGGCAAGGAATATAGTCTCATGTTGTAATTAAACTATCTCAGTAGAGGTAAGCAAGAGCTAACAGGGAAATTATTAATCCAGGCTTTTATTCATTCATCTATTAATCCTCGTATTCCTCCATTCATTCAGTCAGCTACTATTTGTTGAAAACCCTCTACCTAGTAGGCCCTGGCAATACAGTGCTGAATAAAGCAAAGTCAGTCACAGAACATATATTTTTCATTGACTAATAGGGTTTTGCTTCTGCTAGAAGAGAGATTATGAACGAATCATAAATTTTCGTCTTGTCATTAAATGCCAGAATCTTATTTAACCCTCAGGGATGTTCATTGGACTTGGTGTCAATAGGAATGCAATAAATTGACGTTGTAGCAGAGTGTACTGCCATTAATTATAACTGGCCTGCCTCATAAATATTTCAGAAACCGTTCTTTAGCTGAAAAGGGGGAAATAAACAGAATTTCAGAAACATTTTTTAAACTGAAAGATATATACAAGGGATTTATTTCCTACTCAGTCTCAAGCAGATCACTTGTGAATGGTAATGGTGACAGAGAATTACCGTCCTTTGTTCTATGTCCCTAAGGATTTTACACTTTAAACGCTGAGTTTCAGAACAAGCAGAAACCAGAAACAGGAGAAACTCTTTTAGAGATCATAAATAAACAGCAACAAGAATATATTTTATAAACTCTCAAGCTGTCACAACACTCTCTCACACTGTCTCCCAGACACACTGCCTTTCTACCTGATTTTAAATCTCATCTGCCTTTTAATTTTTATTGAAAGGTTATTGTTGGGTCGGCGCCTGTGGCTCAAAGGAGTAGGGCCCCATATGCCGGAGGTGGCAGGTTCAAACCCAGCCCTGGCCAAAAAACTGCAAAAAAAAAAAAAAAAAAAGAAAGAAAGAAAGAAAATTTATTGTCATAAAATATTTTTTTAAGCTGCAGATAGGCAAGCTGCCTTCCATCCTGTCAATTTCTTTTTTTTTAATTAAATCTTTCATACATAGATCATAAATACATTTCTGCCATTATAGGATTCAATGTATTGATTATTTGTACAAATTGGAATGCTTACATCCTACTAATTTTAATGAGCTTAACCTTCAGACCATCTCTACTAAGTGAAGCTAAAAACCTAAGGCTAGAAAGTACTCACTGGTGTTTTTTAATCTGAAGTACTAACAGTGAAAACAAATGTGGTATCTCCATAAGCAGCCTCACCTGCCAGTTTGGGCTGGTTTCCAGTTATACGGGATGGCCATAAAGTTCCGCGTGAACTTTACGGCCACCCTGTGTATATGACTAGACTTGTCACAGCCCCAACAAGGTGCTTTGCTGTCCCTTATGTGGGATCCCCCGTTCCTATCTCTCCTCTTTTTCCTGTACTCTTCCACCACGTGGAGGGGCCTATTCCTCCCTCTCCACACATCCAATTTCACAACTCTTTCTTTTTTCAAAGTCTAACTCAAATACTACTGCCCATGGACCCGAGGTCTGGGCCTGATCAGGTTAACAGCGATTCCTCTATTATCTATGAATACCTGCAGCATTGCTTTCTGTACTTTGATGCTTGTGTCCACACTTTGATATTTGGCCAACTCCTGGCAACATCTGTTCTTCAACAGGAGGCACTCTTTCAGTCAATTAATGAAATGTGATGGCACAGAAAGAGGACTCAATGTTTGCATCAAACTTTTAGAATAAAAGTAAGCATCCTCATATTTTCAGTAAATGCCTGACTTTTCTTTATCTTTCACCCATTTTAAAATCTGACTTTAGAACCCAACAGCAAATATTGAACCTAAGAAGAAAAGGGTCCTCTGACCTTGTTCCAAGTAGTTTTTGTTCCAAGTATGATCTAACTTAACCATTAAATTATTCGAACTAGACTTGCCCTAGGAAATTATGGAATACACAATGTTGGCCCACAGAGCATTCCACTTTTCATTTTCAACCTAAACTATGAGTCACTCTTCCCAGTGCTCACAAGGTAGAACACCTGCTTTCAAGATATGATAAACTTACTAACCCACTCTCCTGAGTATATGACGAGTCTTAAGAACCAGGAGAGATTCTTTTCTCTTTGCCTGGTCCCAGATTAATTAGTAGATTTTTTTTTCTGGAAAACAGTGAGTAAATATTCAGATCTCTGTTAGAGAAACTTTAGGCAGAATGGGTTTTCAATAAAATCTCTCTGCTTGCTGCCAAAGACAGCATTGAAGAGCAATACAAGCTAAGATAATTTGAGTGCTTGCTTGTGCTAACCCATTTAATTGTCTCAATCCTACTTTTAATTCCTATCGGGTCTTGTCCCACCTAGTTCCAATTTATTCATAACACAGAAACTAAGGTGCCTTTTTAAAACCACAAGTCAGATTTAGTCATCAATCTGTTCAAAATCCCTCCATGGTATCCAATCTCTCTGAGAGTAAAAGTGTTTACCATGGCTACAAGATACTCCAGCATCCCTCTCTGACCACATCCGCTACAGCATTGCCTTTCCCCCACTTCACTGCAACCACCCTGGCCTCCTCACTGTCCTTCAAACACAGCAGACATGCCCCTCTGGGCCCCAGGGCCTTAGCACCAGCTGCTTCCTCTGCCCCGATGGCATCTTCCCAAAGAGACCATACTTTCGAACATTGCAACTCTCATCCCCACTGCTACAGCATTCCTTTTATTCTGCTCCAGGCTCCCCCTAACAATTGCTATCCTCTTGAACACTGTGTTATTTGTTTCTTGATGAACTTTTTTATATTTTTTAGCTATTGTTTGGCTTTGGTTCCCGCTCTCGAATGTGAGCTTCACAAGCACTGGGGCTTGCCTCTATTTTGTTCACTTGAATTTCTAATGTTAGTGCAGTGCCTGGCATTTAATAGGCACTCAGGAAACATCCACTGAATGATTGCATGAAGGAAACTGAGGCACCAAGAAATGAAGTAATTTGTCCAAGAACATTTAGCGAATAAGAGGCTAAAGTGGGATTTAAATGCTCTTGCATAATTCATCCTCTAAGTAGCTGCCGAGAGACTGTCAAAGGCTGAATTCCTCAGAAGCAAGACCTGTCTGCCAGGATTCACATGCAAGAGGTTTACTAGGGGATGTTCCTAGGAGAAACATTTTAGGGAGTGAAAAAGGGAGCAGGCAGGGAATGGGGGGGGGTCAAGGAAGAGTGAGATCTCAGGCAAAATCCTGAAGAGTGTGGCCTCTGCTGAATTTTATGGGGAATCTATGCAGTATAATTATACCCCAATTCGGAGTGGTCCTATGGGGACCAAAACCAAGGGAGCTGAGCTTGTGGCCCCTCCTTTTGCAGTCACAGGTCCACGGCTGGGAGACGACTGGGGTATGCTTCTCAGGCTTGCACGTCCAGCTATCTGTACTTAACAGCAAAGCTGCTCAGTACCTTGATAGCGTTAGGGGTTTGAAGCTGGGTGTCAGAAGGAAAAGCGCATCACAAGACAGGAGGGTGCAGGGGTAGGAGAGGAGTGAGGCACTGATGGGTCTGCTACAGTGTCTCTTCAATGTCTTCATAACACTTAAAATCATACCCTAACTCCATATCACCACCTAAGACTCCGCATAAACTAGTCCTTGCTAAAAGCCTTCCAATCACATCTTGCACAATTATTCCCTTGCTCATTGTGAGCTACTGGCTCACTGGCCGCAGGGTCTTTGCACCTGCCATCTTCTCTATTTGAAATACTCCTCATCTAACTCTTCACATGTCAGTCTGCTTTCAATTCTCTCACATGCCATCCAGTACATCACCAAAGACACCTTCCTTAAGCACTGAACCATCACAATCCTGTTCATTTCTGAAAAAAATACTTGTCACATCTGTAACCATTTTGTTCCATTTATTTACTCATTTATTTTTGATTGTTTCTGTCTTCCCACTAAAACATAAGCCCCCTCAAGGGAAGAGCAATGTCTTTCCACTTGTGATATCCCTAGTATAGGAATTCAACATTTTTCTTGAGTGAAAAGAAACATGAGGTGAGAAGTCACTGGCAGTGCCAGGTCATAGCTGATCTATCTGCCCAAGTCTGTTTGAGAAGATCTTCGAAAGTTAAATTTATCCAAATAACAAATAAATGTAGAAGGATGAAGAACATTTCAGTGTGATTAGAATTGTCATGTTTGTTTATCTTACAGGGGTACAAGTGAATATTTCTAAGAGTAGAATGTGAACGTTTAAAACAATAACTGAGAAAATGACATGAAGGCTGTGTTGACCAGTTGGATGGAAGTATTTCAGATTGTATGTGAAAACCCCACACTGTACCCCAGAAATGCATTAATGTACATAGTTACCATTCAAAAAAAAATTTAAAAAAATAAAAAAATTAAGAATTGTCATGTTTGAATTGTCATAATTAGAATTATCCAGATAGTTTGGATATCCGCAAAACGCAGCCTCTCTTCACCCGTAAAGAAGACATCACTTTAAGCACACCAAGATGCAGGCTAAGATCGAAAGCTGTCATTAAAAAGGCAAATAGAATTTTCCTGGATTAGTTAAAATTACCCAAGAACTAAAAGCAGAGCCAGCCTACAAGGAAATCTAGAAAAAGCTATACTCCCCAACATCCATCAACTTTCCAATTTCTCTCTTATGAATTGAAAGTGTACCAAATGGAATAGAGAACTATCACTTTTATCTTTTCTTCTCTCAACAGTAAAGTACAAATAACCTTCCTCCAAAACATCAAAACAAATAGTAATTTTCTTCTCTCTTTAAAAAGTAGACTGCTTTGACAAACACAAATTTTATGACAGATGCAAACAAAAAAATAGAACGTGAATTTTAATTGAAGAATTCTTTAAAGTCAAAACAAACTTCCAGTTTGTTGTTTTAACTAGAAAGTTTACAAGATTTTTTGATGTGTTGTCTGATTTGCCACCAATGAAAGAGTTCCCAAAGTAGGAAGTTCATAGATATTTCCAATTCCTACGGAAATATCTGTGAACTTGGAAGAAACATGTATCTTCTAATAACATAACTAAGAAATCTTATGTGCACTTAGATTTTAATTTTTCTCTTCTATCCCAGCATGGGCTGCATGTAGCAACCAGGCTCCTCACGCAACTGCTGCTGTTCCTTATTGTGGCTTCCAGGCTGTGGCTTGTCCCTGTGGCCTATACGGAGTCAGAGTGGCATTTTTGTGATAATTCTGAATTATAATAAAAACGTCTTTTTATGTTTTCTTAGATTAGACATTATCTTTCCAAGCTTATATAAACATGCAAAATCCTGAACAATCCAATATTTCTTTATACCAATTTTTTTTTTAAATAGGAGGGGCATCTTCTAGGGATATAATTAGAAAATATTTTTACACAGCACTTCTTTTCCATTGCTTTTATTATTTGTTTCTCAGAGTCATATAACAAATGTACACGCTGGTTATAAGCAATGCTCCCTAGCCACAGGCCTGTCCTTCACCAGACTCAGTTCTCAGCTGTTTGTTTCAGTGTTCTGCTATCTCTGTTTTTGTTAATGTTCATTTATTTATATCTTAATATGGATATATTATTAACATACATTAATATTTTATGTTATATGTATTATTTATATATGTTAATTACATATTTTTATTTCTATGTGTGTTAATCTTTTATTAATATGCCTATATTATTTATAAGCATACTTGTTAATGCACTCCATGAGCTCTTATCAATTCTCAATTCTCCGTATTTTTCATTACTTTCTGCCATGCTGATGAAGATTTGTGTCCCTCAGCAATCCCCTGCCTCCCCTTCCCTCATCTTCCCAATTGGCACGGCTTTTTTCTTTCTTCATCAGCTATCTTTCCCTACCACTGGATTCCTCTTGTATCAACTGTTAGATACCAATTTTTCACCCCCCATTTAGTGACATTAAACTACTGGCCTTTCTATTCTTCTTTTTGGGTCTCCCCATCCCACATTGCCTATCAACTTCCATCATCCTTACTCAAAATTATAGTGTCAAGATAGATAACCATGTTCAGTTTATTCTATAGCCATAATCAAGGCTTCTGTGTTCCTGTGATATATTGTTCGAGAAGTTAAAAGTCAAAAAAGGTTTGTTTCATTATGACTATCTATGTGTTTTCTAATGCAGAACAATCATTAAGGTGATATTTCTTTTCTTGTTCTTCTCTGGGTGTATCTTTGAGTTTAATTGCCCTATTCTTTGCCCCCATTTTTAGAAAAATATCTTCACTTGTAATGTGAGACTTTTGATGTCCTGGAATGCACTTATTTTCTTCACAGAAAAGACTATTCAGAGGTTCATTTTGGTCTTAAAAGTTATTATGTGATTGATATGTTATGGCCAAATAAAGTTAAGAAACCCGTAAACTTAATTCTTCATTGGCTTTTAAATAAATCATAAAAATCTTAATTTCTATTTACACGTGTAACATATTTGCACAATTATTTTTAACATTACTTTTGGGAGATGTTTATCCATTTGCAAATTTAATTAATTAAACCTTGGGATATTTAAACTTCATTTATAAATTTAGGATTAAATATTAGTTACCCACTTCAAAAAAAACTCAACTACTAATTTTTATAAATCTAATAAATTAAACATAAATGTAGTGAACCTTGAGTTTTTTCAAATACTCTAATACTATATATAAACTTGTAAGATTTCATTTTAAAAATCAGTTTAATTCAATTATAAGTTTCAAATTTGTGTCACACTACTGTCACTCTATCAAGCAGATGAAATTACAAATTTGCATGGATTCCTTAAGGCAAAAAACAAAGTAACATTCTGGTCTTGATTCTTTTCTTATGCTTTCCACAAAAGAAAACAATTATGTCAGTCAAGACTTTACTCTTCCACAAAGAGTATTTGTGAATTCCTACCACAAAAATGATAATGACGTGAAGTAATAGGATACATGTGTTAATTGGCTAATTTTAACTATTTACCACGTATATACAAACACACTTACATACACATGTGTGTTATGACACCTGTGGTGTGTTTACAGGTATACCTCATTTCACTGAAATGGACATGGGAGAGGAGATTAATGTTTTCATGCCTGCTAAGACATCAGCATTCTGCAGCTTAGTTTTCTCTTTCAAGTCTGAATATTTAAGAAATACATTTTATAAAGCTATAGCACCATAGACGCCTTTCTTCTGATGGATGTGGGCAAAGTAATTTGAAAACTGGAAAGGATTCACCATTCCAGATGCCATTAAGTACATTTGGGATTCGTGGGAGGAGGTCAAAATATCAACAGTAACTAGAGTTTGGAAGAAGTTGCTTCCAACCTCCGTGGATGACTTTGAGGGGTTCCAGACCTCAGTGGAGGTAGTCAATGCAGATATGGTGGGAATGTGAGAAGTAGAGTTAGAAGTGGAGCCTAAAGACGTGACTAAATGGCTGCAATGTTATGACAAAACTTTAACAGATGAAGGGTTGCTTCTTATGGATGAATGAAAAAAGTGTGAAACCTGCTCCTGGTGAAGATGCTGTGAACCTTGTTAAAAGGACCCCCAAATGGGAATATTACATAGACTTAGTTGATAAAGCAGTGGGGTTTGAGAGAATTGACTTCAATTTTGAAAGTTCTACTGTTGGTAAGATGCTATCAAAGAGCATCACGTGCTACAGGGAAGTCTTTTGTGAAAGGCAGAGTCATTGAATGTGGCAAACTTCACTGTTGTTTTAAGAAATTTTGACAGCTACCACCACCCCAATCAATCAGCAGCAATCAACATTGAGGTAAGACCCTCCACAAGGAAAGACATTATGATTCACTGAAGGCTTAGAAGATCATTAGCATTTTTAATAATAAATTATGTTTTAATTAAGGTATGCAATTTTTTAAACATACTTCTATTGTACACTTAAGATATTACAGTATTATGTAAACATAATTTTTTATGCTGGGGGAAACCAAAAGTTTGTGTGACTTGCTATGATATTCACTTTATCGTGGTGATGTAGAACTGAATTCAAATATTCTCAAGGTATGCCCATACAAAACATCTTGTTGTACATGACAAACAATATACAATTTTACCTGTTGATTTAAAAAACATACATTAAAAAGTAAATATTAAAAAAATACTTTACTTTTAATCAATTCTGCACTAAATCATTTACATACTCATGGTTAAAAGATACTCATGTTCTCAGAAAATAATTTCTCAATTAACTGAGGCTACTTTTAGCCAAACATTTTACCTGGACATGAGATACAGAGCTGTAGACATTTGGGCTAATTATTATTACAACTTAAGAAACTATTATATCTTCTCAAGGAACTTTTGATATTGCCTTTTTATGCTTGAGGTTACATAAAATCATCAGATTTTGGCTGGGATACATCTGACTCTTATAGGGAACAAATGATGTAAAAAACTCTGAATAGCATCTACACCAGTGGTTCTCAACTTCCTAATGCCTCCTAATGCTGCAACCCTTTAATATAGTTCCTCATGTTGTGGTGACCCCCAACCATAAAATTATTTTCATTGCTACTTCATAACTGTAATTTTGCTATTGTTATGAATCATAATGTAAATATCTGATATGCAGACATATTTTCATTGTTACAAAGGGGTCATGACCCACAGGTTAAGAACCGCTGGTCTACACCATCAAAAGCTCATATCTCTGGAATCAAGTTATATACATTATCTAATACTTCAACTGACGCATACTGATTTATAAGTGTATAACTCCATTCAAATTCATTATTTATTTGGATATTTCATTTCATTGGCTTATAAGGCATGTAAATGATTTATCTGAGTGGAACATTAATTTGATGGAAGCCTACTTTCAGTTTGTATGTATACCCCACCACAGGATACACAATTCTCAAGGATTGATCCAGCTGAATTATGGATCCATTTCATTGTTTTATCTCACTACATGGTCATAGTTTTCAAGTCATTTTAATGACTTTCAAATTTCTCCATATCTCCATCTAATCAAAACCTTCTCTGGGGCTTCCCCCTGTCCTGCCATACTTCACGAAACCCATCATCCTTCTGTTGTAATCTGGAAGTTTGTTCTCAAAACTAATGTCCTCCTGGACTCTCCTTTCACTAATTTTCTTGGTTGGTTCATTTATTTCCTTGAATACCACATCTTCTCCCTGGGTTCCCTCATTTTGCTGATAAACATCCTCAAGTGACTCTCTAAAATAGGGGTGTCCAACCTGTGGACTGAAGGCCACATACTAATTTTGTGAGGACTTCTTTTGCTTATGTTGTGTGGTGTCAGATATCACAAAAAGTATACATGGAATTTGTTTTTGGGCTAATCAGCTTTCCTTATCATTTGTGTATTTAATGTGTGCCTCAAGAAAACTCTTATTTTTCCAATGTGGGGCAGAGAAAAAAAAAAAAGGTTGAGCAACCCTGCCTAAGAGATTGTGTATGGAAATAGATTTTCTTTTTTTATTTACATGTACTAAAATGTACAAATTCTGGCCTTACACATCATTGATAGTTTGACTGGGTTGAAATCATTTTCCCACAGATTTTGATAGGACTTCCTTTTATATCCAGTGTTTCTGATGAAAAGTCTAATGCTATTCTGGTGTGTGTCCCTTTACAAGTTATCTGTCTTTGTGTGCAAATTGTTCCCTTGCTTGTTTGCTTTTCATCTCTGTGTAATCCCAGTGCCTACTGTTTATACTAAAGATTTTGATATTTCTAGCACAATCTCTAGGAGGATATTTTTATTTCTATTGTCCTGAAGACTCAGGGATTCTTTCAGCCAAGAGGCTTATGCCTTCAGCTCTGAGAATTTTCTTGATTTACATTAAATAAAATAACATTTTATTTAACCCAAAGTGTCTAAAATATTATCCTTTCAATCAGTATAAAAAAGCATTTATTTAATAATATCGCCCCACTGCATTCTAGTTTCTCTTTTCCTGGAAATTTTCTTAGCCAGATGTTAGAATCCTGCCATTGATAATTTATTTTTTCTATATTTTCTCTTTTATTTTCCATAAATTATATTTTTATTACACTTTCTGGAAGTTTTTTTTTTTTTTTTAGAGAGAGAGAGTCTTACTTTGTCACCCTTGGTAGAGTGCTGTGGCATCATAGCTCACAGCAACCTTCAGCTTTTGGGCTTAGGTGATTCTTTTGCCTCAGCCTCCCTAGTAGCTGGAACTATAGGCAGCTGCCACAACACTTGGCTATTTTTTGTTGCAGTTTGGCTGGGGCTGGATTTGAACCTGTCACCCTCAGTATATAGGGCCGGTGCCCTACTCACTGAGCCACAGGCGCTGCCCTCCTTTTGTTTTTTTTAATTAGCTCAAACTCCTGAGCTCAAGTGATCCTCCCAGGTCCACCTTCTGAGTAGCTGGGAGTATGGGCATATGCCACGGCATGAAGCTTCCTTCCTATTAATTTCTTTTCAATTTTATTCATTTTTTAATTATATTTTGGATTATTTTTGCAGAGTTTTTTTTTTTTTTTTTTTTTTTGGCCAGGGCTGGGTTTGAACCCACCACCTCCGGTGTATGAAGCCAGTGTCCTACTCCTTTAAGCCACAGGCACAGCCCTAGATTATTTTTTCAATTTCAACAATATATTTTATTTAACCCAATAGACCTAAAATATTATCGTAAGTGAAAAACAGGAAAACATTGCATAAAACTAAAAACGAGGTTAAAACTTAACACTGCTGTTATAATCTTCGCTCTATTTCTTCTGGCTAGGACCAAATCAATTGGACTGCTGAGGCTGGAGCATAGCCCTGTTAGCGGTGTTTCCGTTAGTCATGTTCTACAATGCGAACAAGAATGGATTGGCTGAGAAGTGTCATTTGGATGAAAACCCCAAGTATGAAGTTAAAGATAAAGATACGTTCAATTGTTAAGAAAAGAAGAAGACTCACATCATTATCCAAGTAAACACATGCACTTTACCATATTCAAAGTCAGTGCTTAATAGTAAGAAAGGCAGCTCATTGTCCTAATTGCCTACGTGTTTTTTTTTTTTTTTTTTTATGTCTCCTCTCTTCAGTTTTTCAGCTGAACAGCAGATGCTGAAAAGTCAAAGAAGACTTGGGGACAGCCACTGCTCAGACAGGACTCCACAGTCTCCAATGCTTTGCTCCTCTTTCTCTGCAACCAGAAAGCAGAAATTGCAAATGACAGAAAACAAAAGCAAAATGCACTGCCTTCAAAAGAAATGAACTAGAGAAGCAAAGAGGAGAATGATAATGCCGTGGGAGCCGTCAGTATGTGCTGTATATTCCCCAAGCATTGCCTTTTATTTTGCTTCTTTTAGTATTTAACTTTGTACGATGTAAAGAGGATAGCTTGGTTTTAAATGACTCCCCTGCCCCTCCTCCCATGAAAGAGTTAAGAACTACTGATGACAAATGTGTCATCTGCCTGTCTGGCTGGCAAGGGAAGAAAAGTACTTGCATGCTGGTAAAGAAAGAAGCCAAGTAAAACTACAGCAGATCCAGAGCAAACACTAAGCCTGTACCAGGCATCTCGTAGACGAGAAAATGTAGTTTAATAAAAATGTCATTTTTTTGTTGTTCAAACAATTTTATTTATTGGAGTGCACAATTTTACAATTTTTAAATATGAAAATAAAAGTTTTAAAACCTGGAGGAAAAAGTCAAATGGCCTAGCTTCACATCTGGGTATCATCATTTTGGACTTCAGCATTCCTCAAGGACAAGAACTGGTGTTGACATAAGGATGAATCGTTACTGATAATACCACAGCACAGACTTTACAGTAGTTCCAGAGTATGGGGCGATAGCACACTGTAGAGCATGAATTGATCTTAGATGGATCTTATCTCCATCTACAGGTGGAGTATTTCTAATCTGACAATCTGAAATCTGAAAGGCTCCAATGTTTGAAACATCTTGGGTGTTGACGTGATTCCACAGTGGAAAATTCCACACCTGACATCACATGACAAGTCACAGTCAAGACACAGCTACATATCACATAGTTTATTCAGCATCTGAAAGGGAAAAAAGGCCCTGTCAGCCCCCTGTAGCTGCAATCTATCTATTCCACACATGCCCAGATGGCCCCTGCACAAGCATTCCTCAAACAGTAATGAAATGGCACATGTGTGGGCCAGATGGGCCATGGGCAGGGTCCCTGTCATGCTGCACATGGGGCCAAGACCTACGTGCATTACTCACTGCAGGGTTTTTTTTTTCTTGTTCTCTACTCTGTGATATAAAGAAATTGTTGAAAATATCAGCAAGGTCTACAGATAGCCCACTGAGTAACAGTGATAAGAGAAAGAGGAAACTCATTTATCTATAGCACAGAATCAAGCTATGGAAGAAACTGAACGGTGATGTAAGTGTGAACCGTCTTAAGGAAAATGTGGTATTAGAATGACCACCGTATGTGAATGACATGAGGAAACAGAAGGAAAAATTATTGAAGTTCTCTGCTGAAGGCGATGAACAGAAGTTAGTGAAAAATGGGAAAGCACAGCATAAAACTAAACATGAAGATCTTGATTGGGTACTGAAAGAGTAGACGGGTCGGGTACTGAAAGAGTAGACGCGTCAGTGTGGTGGTGAGCACTGCCACTTAATGGTACGCCGATTATGAAACAAGCAAAACTCTATCACGATAAACTGAAAAATGAAGGGAACTAGGAATATTCAAGAGGCTAGTTGAAGAACTTTTGAACAAGACATAGCATCACATTTTTAAAGATTTATAGTAATAAAAGCTTCTGCTAATCACAAAGGAAAGAAGGAAGTCATTGATGAGTTTGCCAAGGTCATTGCCGATGAAACTATGATGGCGGAACAAGTCTATGATGCTGATGAAACATGACTGTTTGGGTGTTATTGCCCCAGAAAGGCACTTACTGTAGCTAGTGATGTCACTGGTGTAAGGGTTCTTGCTAATGTCACAGGAAGGCACAGAGTCGAGTAATTGTGGCAAGTTCAGCGAGTGAAAGTGGGCAGGCTTAGGAAAGGCCATGCCGAAACAGAAGTGCACTCCTGAGGAAGGGAGTGGGCAGGCTGGAAAAGAGCAACTGTTTTCATTCATTGAGAGGTTGCTGCTTTTATCTGTTGAAGTCCAAGAAGGCAGGGTGGTCAGTGTTCATTCTGTTTTGACTCATAGTTTCTCTGTTTTTTTCACAATGGGGGTTAAAACGACAATGTTAATTTACTATAATTGTGATGTAATAGGGGAAAGGTCATTTTGTCCTGTGCAATGCTGGGAAATTAGTGGCCCTTCTCTTTAGGTCTGTTCATTCAAGGGCTGTTTGTTAGAATCAGCTGACTAACTTTTCTATTCCCTCCTCCCTTGTTTATAATTAACTGACCACCTACTCTAACAATGAGATGAAGAATTAAAGATGCAAAACATACTGTGTGCGGATGTACTCATACAGCAGGCATGCATCCATGATAAGCCAAAGCTTGCATCTTCACTCTTTTTAAACAGTAATATTCTTCTTTCTTTGAGACAGAGTCTCACTCTGTTGAGTATCACTCCATTGCCCAGGTTAGATTGCTGTGGCCTTGGCCTAGCTCTCACTAACCTCAAACTCCTGGGCTCAAGCAATCCTCCTGCCATAGCCTCCCAAGTAGCTGAGACTATAGGCACCTGCCACAACTCCCAGCTAATTTTTCTATTTTTATAGAAATGGAGTTTCTCTCTTGCTCAGGCTGGTCTCAAACTCCTGAACTCAAGGGATCTGCCAGCCCTGGCCTTCCAGAGCACTAGGATTATAGGTGTGAGCCACTGCATCTGGCCAAGGAGTAAATTTCTTATCATTCTATTATTATGCTCACAAAAAAACATGGGCTACCAGAAACATCTTTTCTGATTGGTTTCAAAACATTTTGTACCAACAACTTGCACTCACTGCAAGGAATCTAGACTGTATGATAGATAGCTCCTCCATTTATCCTCCAGCTGAAATATACTCATCAAAAATAATGTTTATTTTGGCCGGGCACAGTGGCTCATGCATGTAATCCTAACACTCTGGGAGATCAAGGCAGGAGGATTACTTGAACTCAGGAGTTAGAGACCAGCCTGAGCAAGAGCAAGACCCCATCTCTACCAAAAATAGAAAAAAATGATTAGTGGGAAATTATGGCAGGCACCCATAATCCCAGCTACTAAGGAGGCTGAGGCAGGAGGATTCCTTGAATCCAGGAGTCTGAGGTCTCTGTGAGCTCAGTTGACACCATGGCACTCTCCCTAGGTAGCAGGATGAGACTCCATCTCAAAAAACAAGATAAAACAAAACAAAATAAACCCTATGAACAAAGACCAAGAACAATAAACTAAAAAAATTAGTGTTTGTCCCATGTATTTTTCCCCAAATGTGACTCATTAATTCAGCCATGTGACCAGGGTATCCTTACATCTCGAACAGTATTTTAGCAGAAGTGAACAGGAGTGAGGGTGTGGATGGTTTTCAAAAGGAGCTCAGCATGAAGAACTGTATATGCTGTTCTCAGTTCCTGGAATACAGTGACTAGACACATAGTTATGTGTGCCTGACACAAACTTTGGCCTGTGACTATGTTCAGTGCTGCTGATGAACAAAGTGGTGGTGACTTTGAAGGATTCTGTGTCAAGTGAGAAGAAATGATATCTGACTTCTTTACATGTGCAAAAGTACACCTTCAGAGTCTGTGAGTAAGCCGGAAGAAGTAGAGGTTTAAGAGGTGTTCAACACCGATGATGAGGCGCCAGTTTTCATTCACTGACTGATGGTGAGAGAACTGAAATGGTTCTGAAGCAAGGTGATTGTAACAGTGACAATGAAGATGATGTTGTTAACACTGGAGAAAAGGTGCCTACAGACAAGATAGCAAAGATGTGTGCTGGCCTTATTGAAGAGGTAGCGCAGCTTGCATTCATAGCAGAATGAGAAATCATGCCAACTGATAAAAATCTGGAAATTCTAAGATAAATAAAAAAACATTCATAAAGAGGCCAATGACTCTGGAAAAAAACATTACCACAATTAAAAAAGCCATCCTACAGAATAGCTCCTATTCCCACAGGACCCACTTTCTGGTCTCTCAACTGCTTCTGATGTTTCCTCTTATCATAAAAAATAAAACACAGTGTACAGTAACCTCCTAATCAAACAATGGCGTCATGGATGGAGACCGAAAGCCTACTGCTGTTTGCTGTTGTTAACAGCTGATCCAGGGGCACGGGTGATGCTACTGTGCTGTTAAGTACTTATGTGTGAGTAAGTGTAGGAAAGGATTGCTTATGGGTAGCATGGAAGTTCAGAGTAGGAACGATGGTGATGCCAAATGAGCACAGACGGCCCATGGGAGTGGGACAGGGACACCTTTGCTCTCTGGTGGCTCAATGCACATAAACTTGGCTTCGTGCACAAAATTATTGTTAAAATACTGTGTGAAATTATCCTCAGGCTATGTGTATAAAGTGCATATGAAACAAATAAATTCTGTGTTTAGACTTGGGTCCCATCCCAAGACCTCTTATTGTATATTTGCATATATTCCAAAATCTGAAAAGAAAAATGAAATCTACGTGCTTCTGATCCCAAGAATTTCATATAAAGAATATTCAATCTGAACTACATTTGTGAGCTTTGGTTAAATGAATCTCTCAAAGCCTCAGTTGCCTAGTCAATAAAACATGGATAATAGTAGTATTCATGTTGTAGGGTTCCCATATAATTGAGCAGAACAAGGCATGGAAAGCACAGGACACCAGTCTGGCACTTGGCAGGAACTCAGTAAAAAACAACTATTGCTATTCTCACTATTCTCACTATTCTTACACGGCCTGGCCTCTTTGGGCAATTACCACTGTTGCCTTGTGCTCATCCTGATGAAGAATTCAACATTTCAAAACACACCACCAAACAATAGCTCCAACTGCAATGATGAGAAATATCGTTTTACTGAAGATTTTGTGTTTTTACAAGGAAAAGGGTTTCTCTTGCACACTAAATGGAAAAACCTCTCTACTTTTTCCAAGAAATATATCTTGTGCCTGCAGCTGACACATCCTATACTGGTCCCAGTAGTTACCCAGATCAGATTCTGAGAATTATTAGTCATCATTATACCTGGGATGGGCTCAGACTGTTTTACCTGTATTTCCTCACCGCCAATGTAAGTGTTCCCACAAAGTCTAACAAGAATCCGTACTGTTAGTCGAAGTACATTTTAAACATTCAGAAAAGCTTAATATTCTGGACCAGTTCAAATATTACCTGTCCTGTGAAATTGTCCTTAAGAAAGCAGAGCCAGAAATGAGAAACAGAGCTGATTAGAAGTCAGGAGCTGTGGGTCTGCTAATGATGGCCATGTGACCTGAGAACTATCCTTCTGGGCATCAGTTTCATCTTTTGAAAAAAAAAATGACTTGGTAAGATGATTCCTAAGATATTTTTCAATTCTAAAATTCCATCATAGATCTTTCTGAAAGTAGCTTCTGAAAGAAGCTAATATTAAAGAAAATCTTTTTCATCTCACTTTCAAGCTTTTAAATCCTAGTTTGTCTAAAGTGAGCTATGCCTTTAATTAAGTTAGCTAAACTCGTGCAACTTGTATTCACAAAATACAGGCCAGTGCCACAGGCTTAGATATATAAAAAGGAAATGTAAAGATGTATTGGGTATGGTTTGTTTTTTTTTTTACAGGAATTGAGCGTTGAATAAGCTAGTTTATATACAGAGCTAAATCCTCCGTGAAAATATTCTCTCAGTGGAGAATCATGTTTCTCCTAAAACACTTGAATACTACAAGTAAAGTGAACAATAGGGAGAAAATCATGACTGCAATTTACTAGATGCCTCCTGTATTCCAAGCACAGTATTATGTGTTTTACTATATGATTTCACATTATTATCACAATAACTCCACTAGTAGGCATAATGTGTACACACACACACACACAGAGAATCACATGTTATCTCCCCAAAGTCAAACACTGGTGAATGATAGAAACCAGGCTATAAACCAGATCCACATTCCTGTAACATCTGTGTTTCATTCCATTAGGTTCTCATATTTTCTAATTGAGTCTAAGTATGTGTATATTAGTCATCTATGAATCTTAAAGTTTTAAAACAGCTATTGATTGCCTAGCCTAAGGTATCAAGATCCGATTCAACTAGAAGAGATAGAGTAATTGAAGTGATTTTTTTTCTTTTGTATACCTAGCACATACAGTACTTACAAAATGTTGGTGGAACAAAGTTGAAATGAACTGCCCTTGAAACAAATTTTAAAAATCAAAAATAACTCGATCTTGTCTTCCTTTATGAAATCTTCTTCTAACTGATATCATGTCCTAGAAAAAAATTACAGAAGAATCCAAACTGATGAAAATGGGAAAGGGATTAACTTTTAAACTTTTAAAAGTTTCTCTGAGGGCCCGGCATAGTGTCTCATTTCTGTAATCCTAACACTTTAGAAGGCTGAGGCAGGAGGATTGCCTGAAGCCAGGAGTTCAAGAGTAACCTGAGCAAGAGCGAGACTCCTCCTCTACAAAAGCCAGAAAAAAGTTGATCAGGTTGGGTGGCAGGTGTCTGTAGTCCCAGCTACCTGGGAGTTTGACTTTGCAGTGAGCTATTATAATACCACTATACTCTAGCACAGGAGACAGAGTAAGACCCTATTTCAAAAACAAACAAACAAAAAAGTTTATCTGAATTCCTAGTTACTGGAAATGCCACTTGCTAATTTTGGAAGAATCAATCCCAAATCTCTTGAATTCCAGTTGGCTAGAAGAGAGGAAGAGAAATCATTGGATTTCTATTTAAATTACTTCCATATAATTAAAAATCTATTTACCCATAATGCTATTGATTCTTCTTGTGGCTAATATAGATGTAGAATAATACATTACTGTTCTATATATAACTGTTAATCCAGGTAGTGGCATACTGGATAATTCCATTACTAGAATAGCTTTGTGACTGATTTTTATACAGCACTAATAATGATTCATGACCTATCTGAGGCAAGCAGAGTGGAAGGCAACAGGTCTTTTTGCTGTTTATAGAATAAGTATCTACACTGAAACGTCAGATTTCTTTTTCTTTTCTTTTCTTTTTTTTTCTTTTTTCTTTTTTTTTTTTTTTTTTTGAGACAGAGCCTCAAGCTGTCCTCCTGGGCAGAGTACTGTGGCATCACAGCTCACAGCAACCTCCAACTCCTGGGCTCAAACGAGTCTCCCGCCTCCGCTTCCCAAGTAGCTGGGACCACAGGTGCCTGCCACAATGCCTGGCTATTTTTTGGTTGCAGCCATCATTGTTGTTTGGTGGGCCCGGGCTGGATTCAAACCTGCCACCTTAGGTGTATGTGGCTGGCTCCTTAGCCACTTGAGCCACAGGTGCCAGCCCAGATTTCTTCTTTATTTTTTGCAGTAGTGACTTCAGATTTCCTTTAAACTTTAAAGGTGATCACAGTCATACAGTGCTAGATATTTCCCAAAATAAGAACATATGATTTCTTTCAAATTCTATGTTGCAGACTATCCTTTTTCATTGTCAAAGTCCAGTTAAGTTCCCTGGGAACCCACTTTTTCTTTCTCTGCTTATAAACCAGATCCCCTATGTCCAAGGTCTCAAACAAACCTCCTTCCCACAAAGAACTTTCCTCAGTTCTCCTCATATTTCTCGAGTTCTTTATCTACTGAGGTTTTCACCAGTTACCTTAACATGGTTTCTTCAAATATTGCCCTTTCCTGATGCCTTGTTCATCATCCCTTTCAGACAGGGAAGCTTGATTCTCTGAATAAAATTTTACAACTAATCAATTAATTATAATAATTAGCCTTATACATAATTCTTAACACACCAAAATATCCCTTTTGTAGTTATAAACATATAACTACAGGGTTATATGTTATAAAATATAACTACATATTAAACATCTCTGGCATCTATCTTTGAAATATTTCTAATCAAAACTGTAATGATTAAAAGTAAAGTTTATATTTCTTCTTGCATATGAATCCCATGATTAGAGTAGAAACTTCAGAAGTATTGTTGACTAATTTCATTATGAAAGATACATTATATTGGTGAATTTATCTGTAAAAGTATTATTATTGTTTTAAAGAATGGATGTTTTTGCACTTTCTGGTAAGAGAATTCTATCTAAGCAAATGTGGCTTAGTCTTGTTTGGTTTTGATGAGATGTTCTTCATAGATTTTCTCTATCAGAACTACTCTGTTTGAATTTTGATGCAACCATTCAATAAGGGAAATGTTTCTCTGGACCTCTACTTTATCTCCCCCCTACAAGAGGTCATACCAACCTGAGACCAAATAAAGACTTAAGGACTATTGTCTGATTCCACCCATGAAACTAGATTAAACCATACAAAGGGCCCTACAAGGACAGAAAATGAGGGCTTTTCTCAGCGTAGGTGAAACTGGCAATAAGCCTGCTTTAAAGGTCTCAAAATATTTGCCATGCAAAAGAGAAATGATTTTTTAATGGAATTGGAAAGTAGGGCATGTAACATTTATTACCTAGTATTACCTGATATAATCAAGGTATTATTTTAGGAACTGAGTATAAAGAACAAAACTGACATGTTCTTTGACCTTATGGAATATACACCCATGCGTTGCATAAGAGTGTTTCAGTCAGACAACATATAAGGTCCCAAATCACTGTACTTTTTCTATGTTCAGATACATTTAGATACACTTACCACTGTGTTACAGTAGCCTTGGCTATTCAGTACAGCACTGTGCTGTACAGGTTTGTAGTCTAGAAGCAGTAGGCTGTACCATATGCCTAGGTGTGCAGTAGGCTGTACCATTTAGGTTTGTGTAAGTATATTTTCTGATGTTCACACAATGACAAAATCACCTGGAAATGCATTTCTTATAATATATCCCTGTTGTTAAGCAATGCAGGACTGTATAATCCAATAACAGTCACAAGTAGACAATGTTTAAATACAATTTTAAATACAATTGTGATGAATGTAAAGGAATCACAAACTTACTATGATAATAAAAAAATTTTAGAAGGTAATCTGCTTAGCTATAGTGGTGATCTTTCCAACTTTGTGAGGCAGACATTAAACTCTAGAATGAAAAGAGACCAGCCATGTGAAGAGCAGGAGAATTAATGCTGTAGCCTAGAGGTCAACAGACATTCTATAATGGAAAAAAAGAGTAAATATTTTTATGTTTTGCAGGTTATTTGTTTTCCATTACAACTAATCAATTCCATCATTGGAAAATGAAAGCAACCACTGACAATATCTGAACAGTGGGCATGGCTGTGTTCCAATAAAACACTATTGAAAAAAACAGTGGCAATGAGCCATATTTGGCTTATGAGATGTAGTTTGCCAACTCCTACTCTAGCCAAACGTATAACTTGGGCAAAGGCTCTGAGACCAAGCAGGGATTGGTATCCTCAATAAACTAATAGCAAACTGGTAGTAGAGTAGGTGGAAACAAAGGGGGTATAAAATGAGCCCAGAGAGGTAAGCAGCGATCAGATCATACACGGCCTTGCAGGCCATGGTAAGAATTCTGGATTTTGTTATAATTTATTTAAGTTACTTAAAGTTTTAAGTAACCTTAAATTAAATTAAATTTGACCTAAAGCTGCCTCCATACTTTGAATCCTTATGTAGTAAACTGCAACTTTAGTTTCTAAACAAACAATAATTTAAGATTATATTCTTGTAACAAATAGCTGAGTATCACCAATCATACCAGCCAATATTTAGCCAATCACAGGCTGCCAACTGTTCAGATCATGTCCACAAAAGAAAAATGACTCATCACATCATGCCCATACAAGGAAAATTCCAAGCAGTATTTAATCAAGCTATTTCTACTTCAGTTATTTTCTGTCTATATATAATGCCTTCCTACATTGCTAAGCAGAGCTCTTTGAGCCATTTCTGGTTCTGAGAACTTATTGATTCATGAATCATCTTTTGCTCAAGTAAACTGCTAAATTTCATTTGTCTAAAGTTTTTCTTTTTTAAAATTTTTTATATTTTTAGAGATGGGGGTTCTCACTATGTTACCTGGGCTGGAATGCAGTCACAGCACACTATTATCCTCCAATTCCTAGTCTGAAGTGATCCTCCTGCCTCAGCCTGAGTAGCTGGGACTAGTAGGCACATGTCACAATGCCTGCCTCCAAAAGTTTTTCTTTTAACAGTAGTAACATGGTACTCTTTATGTTTTTAAAAACTTATTACTATTCTTAGGTAAAAAAGGGATTGGAAGACTATTGAAGTAATAGTTATAGAGATATAATCATGGCCTGCACTCATACGATAGCAATAAAAATGGGGAGGAGTGGATACATTTGTGATACATTTAAAGGGGAGGGTTCTAACTGATGGACTGGATGGAGGGGGGGATGATGAGAGAGGAAAACAAACTAATCTTTATGTTCAGGTTTATTGCTGGTGCAATTACATTGGCCATAGGTAGTTAAGCTAAGTTATAAATTTTAAAGAGGAAGACTAGAGGGAAAAAACCTAAAAATTAGATTGATTCTATAGTAGGTAATACCTTAAGTAATGAGTTAGGTAGATTGTATTTGTTGTAGTAAAAAAAAAAGAAGAAGAAGAAGAAGAAGTTACTGAAGAGTTTTGAAGAACAGAATAATATGGCCAGATTTGTGCTATATACTGTGTTGTACTAGACAAATTGGAAAAGGATTGTGTCAGGTGTTAAGAATAACTGTTAAGAAATTGTTGAAACCACATACAAAAGAGATTATGAAGAGTTGGTCCAGGGTATTAGCATTGGGAATGGTAAGAAAAAAACTAATGAGGACTTTTGGTTGAGGGGGGGTAAATGTGAATATGTGTGTGTGTGTGTGTGTGTGTGTGTAGATAAAACATGTTTAAATATATATTAAAATACAGTAGAACCTCCACAGTTGACCATCTCTCTACATTGGCTACCTCTTTAAGTTGACCTAATTTTCAGAGACTGGACAAGCACCATATGTATTCAGTGGAAATTCCTTATATTGCCCACCTCTGCATGTTCACCAGCTTATTGCAGTCCTGTGGGTGGTCAGTTTACAGAGGTTCTACTATATATATTTATTTATTTATTTTTCCTTTTTTAAAAATAAAATCATAAAGAGATAGATCATGTATACATTAATGCATTTATGGGGTACCATGTGCTGATTTCATATACAATTTGGAATGCTTACATCATACTGGTTAATATATCCCTCACCAATTATTGTGTTAAGACATTTATACTCTATACGTAGGCTATTTACAATAAATGATCTAAAATAATTTTTATAAATTACAACACAAGAGCATAGGGCTGGGCATGGTAGCTTATGCCTGTAATCCTAACTTTCTGGGAGGCCAAGGCTGATAGATTGCCAGAGCTCAGGAGGTGGAGACCAGCCTGAGCAACAGTGAGACGCCATCTCTAAAAAGTAGTTGGCTATTGTGGCCTACATCTGTAGTCCCAGCTACTTGAGAGGCTGGGGCCCGAGGATTATTTGAGCCCAAGAGTTTGAGGTTGCTGTGAGCTAGACACCACAACACTCTACCAAGGGTGACAACATGAGACACTGTCTCAAAAAAAAAAAAAAAAAAAAAAAAGTAGAGTATAAAAGCCAAATTGTAAAGAGAAATATAAATATGGATAATTAACTTGAACAATGAAGTTAGTTCAACTGAGTCCAAAAAATTAGCTCTGAGTTTTCTGACACAAAGAAAAACAAAATAAGAAAATAAAGTAAAAATAAGGAGGGAGAAGCAGAAATGTTGAATTAAATAGCTCCCACCTTATATAAGGAGATATATCACTTTCCTAGGATACACTAAATTACAAAAAAATAAAACTCAGTCTTGTATAAGGAACATTAAAGACCACAATAAACTATTCTATAATAGCTATTTAATAAAAATGTATATACTCCTCATAAGCAATTTCTTATGTCAAAATTTTTTATATCTTTTTTAAAATTTCAGATTAATATAAGGCTACAAACAATTAGGTTAGACTGTTTGCATCTCTTAGGCAAAGTTCAAGTTGTAGTTGAGCCCTTCACCCAGGGGATATGCTGTACACCTTTACATTGTGCCTATTAGGTGAGAGCTTACTAATCCCCCTCCCTTTTCCCCTCTGCCTTTTCCCTTCTCCCCTCTTCCCCAAATACCCAATTAAAATTGAAGACATTATACTGTAGACCTATGGTAGAATTTTCATAGAAATTAAGAGCCATAAAGTCCAGATAATGAGTTTTACAGTTAATTGACTAGATTCAGAAATAAAGCTCAGAAAATAGAAATAGTTATTGTTTCCCTTGGGCATCCCCACCACCACCCCATCACCAAACACTTAGCCAATTAGTGACATCAGCTCTATAGCAGTACAGGCAACATATGGGCCAAAGCCAGTGGCATAGACTTCAGAATAAACATCCTGAGTTCAAAATTCATTTTTCTGTAGGCATTAATGCAACCGATGTCAGCAGAGTGGCAATGAGCACCTAAGGAGTTACAACAGGGCTGGAATGATCAGGAAGGAGAGGTTCTAGTGTGGTCTACACTTTAGCCAGCAAAAGTTAAGGATATTTGTCAGATATATCAACTATTAATACCTAAAGAAGAAATGAATAAGCTGTACAGTCACAAAGGGTTTCTCAGTGTGACTCTAGAAAATATACTCCACTGTTTTAGGGTACCCAGTGAATCTAAATGTGACCATTCTTACTAGTAATCTGGTTCAAAATGATTTATTTCTTAAAGTTTTAACTAGTGTCTCTGTGATGCATTACAAACTTGCCATTTTGCCAAGACAATTGTACTGGCTGTACCTAATTTTAATTGAATTTTTGACCTTTAAGGATTCAGTTTAGCCAAACTGATATCTGATTAGGAGTATTTTCAGTAGACCTATTAGTCTGGCTTATTATTTTAAGATTGCAGAGTCATGTTGAATAAGATTATCTTCAGTATCTTGGCAAGTATATATTTAAATGAGTATTTTTCAATTGCACCCAGAAGCAATGGAAGGAACTCAACTTATTAAAGATTTTTAAAGACTACTCTCTTTGACTTTATGTCTTAATACATCATTCAAAACACTACCAGATCCTAATCTTTTGAATCAGCAACCACCAATGACTAGGCGTGTATAAGGTAAAAGGCAAAAGCTGAAAACTTTGCTCTTCCTTCAAAGATATATTTGCTTAATAACAGAATTTGCTGGTGTGTAGTCTAAACCAGGAGTTGATGATGATTGGCTTTGTTTTATTTCACCCTTCTTACTACCTGTCTCTCTCCAGTGTTTGCCACCTTGGTTCTGGATTCTCCAATTGATATCCAATGCATACCCTTATCTTTCTGCCTTTGCTTAAAATGTTCCCTCTCCAGCATTCCCTGGAATGCCTTCTGCCCCACAACCCTAACCCACAATACAACGCTTACTCCTTGGTTATAGTATCTATTATATTTCCTGTTTCCCTGACTTTCTTGAGCCTTGCTGTGTCAAAGACTATGATTCATTCATTTCTGTATGTCCAGCACCATATATGTTTGGCAAATAGTAAACATTAAGCAAATGCTTGTTAAATTAATTCTTACAACATGTGCAGAGGGTTGGAGGAATGTAATATTGTGTACTTTGTTTTAATAGCATGCCTTTTCTGACTTCACTATACCAGAAACTAGATGTGGCTCCCATAAAAAATGGCTTTCTAGAAAAAGAGATAGTAATACAAAGTTTAAACTATTGAAACAGTAGCATCATGAAATAATAAAGGCAGTCTTTGTGTTTCTATGAAGGAATATCTTAATCTGGATAATTCGTAAAGAAAAGAAGGTTATTTGAGTCACACATCTACAGACTGTACAGGCAGCATGGTGACAACATCTGTTCTTATAAGAGTCTCAGGAAGCTTCCACTTATGGCAGAAGTTGAAGAAGAGCCAGTGGATGCAGAACATGGAGAGAGGGAAAGCAAGAGAGAAGAAGGGAGATGCCTGGCTCTTTTTATCAGCCAGCTATCATGGGAACTAATAGAGCAAGAACTTGCTCACTACTTTGGGAATAGTACCAAGCCATTCATGGCAGATCTGCCACCATGACCCAAACACCTTTTATTAGCCCCCAGCTCCCAACACTGCCATACTGGGAATTAAATGTGAACCTATGATTTGGTGCAAATGTCCAAACTATATCCAAACCATAGCAAGCAGCAATTAGATTGATGTTCCATAGATAGGTGTTCCTTGATAAAAGCTTGACCATAGTACCTGATTTTGAGTATTTCTGCTTAAAATCTACCCTAGATCATATGGTGCAGAACTTTGAAACCCTGCCTTTGCCTTTATAGTGCTGTTTCTTCCCACATCATGGGATATATAGTAAATAATTCAGCAAATATTCACATGGTCACATGTGGACTGGAAAATTTTTAAACAATGACACATGTGTGCTGAAACAAAAATATATAACTAAAGATATGCACAAAAGGAAATCAAAACATTTCACTACAAAATAAATCAGCTAAACACAAAAGAATACAGAAATGCAGGAATGAGGAACAAAACTATTATACAGAAAGCAAATAGCAAATTAACAGAAGTAAGTCTCTCCTTATCAATAATTATTTTAAGGGTAAATGTATTAAACTTACAAATCAAAAGACAGATTGGCAGAATACTTTAAAAACATGATCCAGCTACATGCCCTCCAAAGACACTCATTTTAGATTCAAAGATATAAGTAGACTGAAAGTGAATGATGAAAAAAGATATCCTGTACAAATAGTAACCAATAGAAAAGTGGAGTACTTATGTTCATTTTAGACAAAATAGGCTTTAAACAAACAAACAAAGCTTATAAGAAACAAAGAAAAAGCACTATATATAATAAAAGATTCAATATAGCAAGATGTAATAGTTATAATATTTACATTTACACACCCAGTAGTGGACCATGAAAACATATAAAGCAAAAATTGAAATAATGAAGAGAAAAGCAAGCAGTTCTATAATAACAGTTGATGACTTGAATATTCCCCTCTGAATAATCAGACAGAGGATAAATAAAGGGTTTGAATAACCCAAGAAATCAGTAAGATCTAACATACATATTCATAACACTCTAACCCAACAACAATAGAATATCCGTCCTTCTCAAGTATACATGATTTATTTTCCTGGATCAACCATATGTTAAGCAACAAATAAAGTCTCAAAAGCTCTTTAAAAAGAGGTACATTGTACAAATTATTATGTTTAAGCACAGTGAGATAACATTAGAAATTAATAACAGAAGGAAATGGAAAACTTTCAGATTTTTTGAAAATTAAACAAAATGCACTTGAACAATCCAGAAACTAAAAAGAAATAACAAAGTAATTTAGAAAGTATTTAGGAATTAATGAAAATAAAAAGGCAAACTATACCAAAACTCAGGACAGTAGAAGAAGTGCTATAGGTAAAATTTGTAGCTATAAATATTTACATTAAAAGACAGAAAAGATCTCAAATCCACAACAGAACTTACCACTTAAGGAGCCAGATAAAGGAAAAAAAAAAAGCTACTACAAATGTAGAGGACGACAAGAGTCAGAGGACCTCTGAGCAAGATGATTTACAGCTGAGGGGTGGACTCTCTGGCCACTTGGCCACAGGAGCTCCTTGTGGAGAAAGAGCCCATGCCCTCAGCATGTAGTCATTGTTAATTACTCCCCTCACCTGTATTATTCCGTCTCAATAAAAGGCTGGTGCGGATGTTGCTCAGGGCTACCGGGAAAGTAAGGGCTAGCCCGTCTCCCACAAGCTTATACTTCTAATCCGTGTCATGCCTGGTTCCTTCCTGTGGTAACCAAGACCTGGACCATAGGGGCCCGACAGGTCACAACATGCATAAAGGAAATAATAAAGACTAGGGCCAATATAAATGAAATAGGGTCTAGAGGAACAATTGAGGAAGTCAATGAAACTAAAAGGTAGTCTTCAAAAAGATCAACAAAACTGACAAACTAGATTCATAGATTAACTATGAAAAAATTAGAATATTCAAGTAAATAAAATCAGAAAGGAAAGAGGGCACATTAGAAGTGACACCACAGAAATACAAAAAGTTATGAAAGATTACTATGAACAATTATATGTCAAAAATATTAATTTCCTAGTTGAAAGAGACAAATTCCTAGAAACACTCTCTACTAAGACTGAGTGATGAAGAAACACAAAATCTGAATAGATCTACTCAATAAGGAGATTCAATCAGCAATAAGAAATTTTCCAACAAAAGGAAAACTATGGAGCTGATGACTTTACTGGTGAATTTCACCAAACATTTAAAGAATACCAACCCTTCTCAAAGTTTTCAAAAAAATTTGAAGAGAGAACTCTTCCTAATTCACTCTATGAGACTAGCATTGCCCTGATACCAGGGCCAAAAACACTCCATGAAAATAAAACTACAGATCAATACCTCTTAGGAATACTAATTCAAAGATCCTCAACAAAATACTAGCAAACTCATTTCAGTATCTTATTGAAAGGATTATACCCCATTACAGAGGGAGATTTATTCCTGGAATACAAGGATGGTTCAACTTATTAAAAAAGGATCTATATAACAAACCACATTAGCAAAATAAAGGAAAAACAAAGCAGGGAGACTCACACTTTCTGATTTCAAAATTTACTACAAAGCTAGAAGTAATCAAAATCCCCTCCCAGATACCCAGCACATTAGTGACATCAACACTACAGCTTCAAGGAAAATGTAGTGGATAAGAGTTAGTGGCATAGACTCCGAAGCAGACAACCTGAGTTCAAAATATTTCACTAGAGAAATTAATTAATTAATTAATTTCATTAATTTCATTAATGAAAATGGTATCAAAGTAACAGTGTGGTACTGACAGACATATAGACCAATGGAATAGAATACAGAGCTCAGAAATAAACTTGCATATGTATGGTTTCACCATAGACTGGGTGGCTTATAAACAATAGAAATTATTTCTCACAATTCTAGAGGGCGGGAAGTTCAAGATCAAGGTGTCAGCAGATTTGGTATCTGATGACAGCTCTCTTCCTAGTTCAGAAATGGCCATGTTTGTGTCATGCCCCTCTTTTTGTCAGAGACAAAAGAATCTCCCTGAGATATCTTTCACAAAAGTACCAATCCCATTCATAAAGACTCTAACCTCATGACCTGATCACCTCCCAAGGCCCACCTTCTAATATTGTCACCTTGAGGATTAGGATTCCAACATATAAACTTGGGGGATACATAAACATTCAGTATAACAAATTACATCAAGTGTTTTTTGACAAGGATGCCAACATTATTCAGTGGGGAAAAGACAGTCTTTTCAACAAGACTGGAAAAACTGGTTTTGCAAGAATGAAATTGGACCCCTACAAAAAAATAGAAAATAATTAACTTGCAACCCCCATTTTTTAGTCCAGTAGTTAAAATAATTAACTCAAAATGTATCAAAGACAAAATATATAACCTAAAACTATAAAACTCTTAGGAAAAAACATAAGGCAAAGCTATGATTTAGCAATTATTCCTTGGATATGACACCAAAGACACAGGCAACAAGAGCAAAAAAGATAAACTGGACTTTATGAAAATCTAAAACTTTTGTGCATCAAAATACACAATCAACAGAGTTAAAAAGCAAACCACAGAATCCTTAAAAATATGTGCAAATTATATCTGATAAGGTATTACTATTCAAAATACGGAAAGAACTCCTAAAACTCAACAACAAAAAACAATCTTATTTGAAAATAGGCAAAAGACTTGAATGGACATTTCTCCAAAGAAGATAAGCAAATGGCCAACAACACATGAAAAGATGCTCAACATCACTAATCATTAGGAACTAAAATCAAAACTACAATGAGACACTGCCTTCCACCCAGTAAGATGACTAAGATCAAAAAAGAAAAAAAAAATGACAAGTCATAGCTAGAATATAGAGAAGTTGGAATCCTTGTTAAATAGCATAGGCACTGTAGAAAATAATATAGCAGTATTCCAAGAGGAATACCAAAACTATCTTTAAAATGCTTTAAAAGATGATGGTTGGCTGGGCGCCCGTAGCTCAGCAATTAGGGCACCAGCCAATGCTCCAGAGTTGGTGAGTTCGAACCTGGCACAGGCCTGCTAAACAACAACAAAAAAACTAGCTAGGTGTCATGGACGGTACCTGTAGTCTCAGCTTTTAGGGAGGCTGAGGCAAGAGAATCACTTGGGTCCAAGAGTTTGACGTTGCTGTGAGCTATGTCACCACAGTACTCTACTGAAGGCAACAAAATGAGACTCTGTCTCAAAAAAAAAAAAAATGCTGACTGGTTTGGCATGGTGGCTCACACCAGTAATACCAGCCCTTTGCGGTGCCAAGGTGGAAGGATTGCTTGAGGCTAGGAGTTTGAAACCAGCCTGGACAGCATATGAGACACTGCCTCTACAAAACATAGAAAACTTAGCTGGGCATGGTGTTACACATCTATAGTCTCAGTTACTCAGAGGCTGAGGTAAGAGGATTACTTGAACCTAGTAATTCAAATTTACAGTGACGTATAAGTGGGTCAATACACTCCCACTTGGGCAACAGAATAAGACCCTATCTCTAGAAAAAGAAAAAAAGAAACTGGCTCAAACACAATTGTGGGACCTGGCAAATGTGAAATCTGCAGGGCAGTCTGGCAGACAGAAAATTCAAACATGGAGTTGACATCTTGCTGTCTTAAAGTCTTGAGTCTAGAAGCAATTTGGATATAGTATCCCTTCCCTCTCAGAGAACCTAGGCCTTTTTCTCTTAAGACCTGCAACTGAGTGGATGAACCCTACTCACATTACAGGGGGTAATGACTTTACCCAAAGTCTACTGATTAAATATTAATCACATCTAAAAGAATACCTTCACAGCAACATGTAAACTAGCCAAGTTAACACAAGACAATTAACCAGTACATACAAACGCACACACACACAAAGAGCCATCTAGAATAATAATAATAGCTAACATATATAAAAACAAACACACAGAGAGCCTTTTAGAATAATAATTGTTAATATTCATTTCATGTGTAGGCATTGTTCTTGTACTTCACATGTATTTACTCATTTAATCCCCACAGCAAACTTTATGAGTAAATGCTATTTATTTTTCTATTTGACAGACTAGAAAATTGAGGCAGAGAGTACTTAAATAACTTGTCCAAGGCTCACATGATAGCAAATGGCTTAGTATCAAAATGGGTAACTTTTACTCAAAATTAACTTATTTTGCCATTGAACTAGAAGAAAACATAGCTCAGAAAACAGACGGACAGTCCCCCAATTACTTCGCACTAAGAATATCTTAATAAGAACAGGAATTCAATAAAAAAAGAAGCACACCAATAAAATCATTAAAAAAAATAAGATGAAAAAGGAAATTACCATTCTATGAGAAAAAAATATGTAATGCAATGCATAAAAATAAGTAAATTCAATACAGCAAGATATGGAATAGACAAAAGTGAATTATTGACACAGAAAGAGAAGAACTGAGATAATGTGAATGAATGCAAATAAAAAGGACAAATAATTGAAGTAATTTGGAAGAATACTATAAACATGGGGTCATAATATATTACATATTATTATCTAAAGGAAAAGACTATACTATGTTGATGTGGAAATTCCCCTCATGATATATTTCAAGGTATAATACAATAGAATTTCTCTAAAACAAAGAAAGATAACAATTTGATATTTTAAAGAGAAAGCCCCAATTCATGCAAAACAAAAACAGTTCATGACATTTCAAGAAAATTAGATGCAGTATATTCAACAATAAGACATATCTTGGCTGACTATTGAATGTCAAAAATGAAAAAAATGCCTCAGATACTCAAGCAGAAAAGCAATGGAGAAAGAAAATCTATCCCCTCAGAATTCTCTATAAGACCCAATTCCACAAGATAACAGAGCAATGCCCAATACGTTCTGTGAAAAATTAAATTTAATCTAAAAATATTATAACTAATCAAGATGCCATTTGAGAGTAGAAGCCACTGACAGACATTCACTCGCATGAAAGAACTCAGGGAATACAATATGCATGATTTCTTCTTGGAGAAGAAAAACTTTCTTGATAATGACATCCAGCCAAATAAGAGATGATTAAAAATCAGCTGAAGAATGGCAAAGCGGGGTTAAAAAGACTGGTAGTGAACAATGAATCTATTTAAACATAGAGTGAATAGTAGACACCTAATGAAAGCATGGTAGCAAAACTGAATGCGAATGTTTTAAACCTGAACAATGTAAAAGCAATTATGTAACTGGAAAAATTGGGAGGTAGGGGAAAGAGGAGATGAGAGAAAGTTTAAGCGTGCTAATGTTGCTGGTCGCAGTGGCTCACGCCTGTAATGCTAGCACTCTGGGAGGCCGAGGCAGACAGATAGCTTCATCTCATGAGTTCAAGACCAGTCGAGGCGGGTGGATAGCTTCAGCTCACAAGTTTGAGACCAGCTTGAGCAAAAGGAAAACCCTGTCTCTACTAAAATAGAGAAACTGAGGCAAGAGGATCGCTTGAGCCCAAGAGTTGGAGATTGCTGTGAGCTATAACATGATGGCACTCCTACCCAGGGTGATACCTTGAGATTCTGTCTCAAAGAAAAAAAAAAAGAGTGCTGATGTTCTTAATTTTCAAAACAGGGAATTAAGAGTTATCACATAAACATCTATTTTTCAATATTATATACTAGCCTCCTCATATTTATTCCTAAACCTTGCTTTTTAGCATTAGTAAATTACTTCGATTATTTATTTTTATGTGTATGAATTTAAGATGTGTAAGTGCACTTTTGTTACATGGATATGCTGTGTAATGATGAAGTCTGGTCTTTCAGTGTAACCATCACCAGAATAATGTCCATTGCATCTATTAAGTCATATCTCATCTCTCACTACCTCCCATTCTTTTGAGTCTCAGTGATTATTTCACACCCTGTGTCCACATGTACACACTATTTAGATCCCATTTGCAAATGAAAATATGTAGGATTTGACTTTCTAAGTTGTTTCAAATTGGTTCTTTTTTTTTTTTCTCCTACTAAGGTCAAATAAAATATAAATAACTACCTTTCATTAAAACTACTCCCTAAGGTCTCATCTTATTTTGATAATAGTTATTTCTCTGTTGTTCTATCTTTCTAAATGTAGAATATACATAGAAAGACACTCATAATGAGGTCCACTTAATGTTAAAGGTGTTTCTGAGTTTTGGGTAATTTCTAAAAAAATACTATTGTATTTTTCTGCATTGTTTCATTTTCTTAAAGGAGTATGTCTTATTTTATAAAAACAATCAGATAACTTTTTTCCCTTTAAAAATTATAAGGAGTATAGCAGTTCATTTTGAGTGATGAGAAAATGGACAATGGTAATTTTTTCTTCATACTCTTCTACCGATTTTTAATTTGCAAGTATAAAAAGTGAGGTATTAATCACTTAATTTGTTCACCATTCTACCATTCTTCTACTGATGAATTGAGCATGCATTAGGAACATATGTACTTTGTAAATATGTATATTTTCACAAATTCCTAGAAAATGTATATTGTAAATATGCATATTTTCATAAATGTTCTAGAAAAGAGTACATTGTAAATGTGCATATTTTCATTAATGTTCTAGAAAATAAAACAGGTAATAAAGAGTGTCAATATCTCCAGCTCTACAATGGTTAAGGAGAAAGTGTGTCAGAAAGTGCATGACCTTACCAGAGCACTAAATTAGCAATTAAGGAATGACATAGAATAAGGGGGAACTGTATTCTTGGATCAATTTTTATCTCATTATTGTTTATTACTGAATTCTAGGAAATAAATGTTTTTATCATGTACTATGGCACATTTACAGCTCATGATGCTTAAATAAAGTTATACAACTGGTTATACTGAGCTAATAGTTTAGAAATTGTGAAACAGCTGTCTTTTTGTTACCTCATAAACACATCAGCAACTAAGAAACAAAAAAACATCTAAAATGGCCCCACTTTAGGTACAGAGTTTTACAAGAAGAAGACTATCATTACATATTTTTATGTTAAAATAGCAACAATAACAAAGGAAGGATAAACCAAAAACCTAAAAAGAAATGGTTACTAGAAGAAAGAGGGTGAGAGACAGGAATTGAAGTTACACTTCTTTGAATGTATTATATTTTTAATAGGTGAGTTTGGAACCAGGTATTTTACATAATTCTAAAATTAAGTTTAAAAATTAATCACTATAACTCAAGAGCAAAATTAGTAAATAAATCTACCTGTATAAGAGTTGGTGGTATAACAATATAAAGAAAGATAAAAATAAATAACTACAAGTTACAGTGACTTTGTAACAGTAATTTGATTAAACATGATTAATGTGATATATTCTAAAACTTAAAAAACAAAGCTTCAAGCAAAAATTCTTTTTATGTTGATATTGTGTATTGAGATAAAGTAAATGAGTTATCATGTTGATGTCCCTGAAAACTGGGATTTGGGGTATGAAAAAAAAGACATAAAATAAATTAGATTAGTAAAAGCTCTTATGATATCCTGATTTCAATAGAAATGATATACCTTCATGATTTTACACACACACACACATTTCTCAGCTCTATTGATTGAAAAGGTATTGAAATGATGAAGAACTCAATGAAAATGTGCACCCCTAATGCCCACACTATGATCTCTAATTACCAGTTATAATTAAAAAAAACAAATTCGTGTACCTTAAAAGTCAGATTCCAGGTCTGAAGCAGGAACTATAGAACTTATACCTGAAATATTTTGTCACAGCAAAAACAAAAAGGGCATCAAAGCCTATTAAAAATATATTAAAAGTCTCAGTAGCCAAGTTGAAAGTATCACCTGCTGGCCAAGAACGTTACAATTTGAGCATCAATTACAAGAATGCCTGTCATAGACTGAATACATACGGTCAGCACTCCATGTCCATGGACTCCACATTCACTATTTCAAACAACACGATCAAAAATATTTAGTGATCATGTGCAGTGGTCTGTGCCTGTAATCCCAGCTACTTGAGAGGCTGAAGCAGGAGGATCACTTGCTCCTGGGAGTTCAAGAACAGTCTGGGCAACCTGTCTCAAAAAAGCAAAAAAAAAAAAAAAAAGGCAAAGAAAAGGAATAGGAAAAGAAATGCAGTAAATAAAATCTCATGTTACTAAACACATACCGATTATTTTCCTTGTCATTATGACCTAAACAATACAACAACTATTTGCATAGCATTTACATACATTATACTAAGTATTATAAGTAAGTAATACAGAGTGACTTATAGTACGTGAGAGGATGTGTGTACATTATATGCAAACACTAAACCATTTATATCAAGGGCTTGAGCATCTGCAGGCTTTGGTATCTCACGGAGATCCTACAACCAATCCCTGGACACTGAGGGTTGACTACATTTCCAATGTGTTTAAATCCATGAAGTCGTAACAATCCTAACTTTAAAAAAAAAAAAAAGGCCTTATTTAAAGATTGATTTAAATGTTAATTTACCAACTCATTATTTTCAAAATTGGTGGAGGGAAGTGATGAAGCATTTAGCTCATCTTTCTTAAATTAATCATGCCTGCAACTAAGCAGTGGGTGAGAAAAAAAGTTTCTCATTATATGAAAAGAAATAGTCCAGCTAATAAACCAAAAAATGAATGATAAAATCAGAATAGTACCATTTTGAAAACACTAATAAATCAACGGATGTAGAAAATGATAATCAATGGCTACTAACAACTCAAAAGGAGAAAGCAGATATCATATGCTTCCTAGTAGAGCTATGCAACATACAGAAACATACACAAGGTAGCCCAGTCACCAAAAATAAATAATTACAGAAGAACTTATATAAGATCGAGCTTCTAGACACAACAACGAATTAATCTGAAGTAGATGGGGCAGAGGGACACATTAAAAGGCAAGCAGCAAATCCTACAATGCAGTACACTCTCTTGACCTGTTTTAGCAATAAACTGCATGAGCACATGAGAGAAAGAGAGAGAAGATAGACCACTAAAAATTAGGGAAGATTTAAGAGACATGCAATAGGCTGAATGTTTGCGTTCTCTCAAAATGCATAGTTGAAATCCCAACCCCTAAAGTGATGTATTAGGAAGCAGGACCTTTGGAAAGTAATCAAGTCAAGGGTACAACCCTTACCAATTGGATTAGTGCCTCCTGTAAAAGGGACCCAGAGGGTTCTGTTGACCTTTCTACTATGTGAGGATATAAGGAGGCAAGAGGCCGTCTGTAACCTGAAAGAGGGTCCTCACCAGAACCTGACCTGACACCATGGTCTTAAAACCTCCCGCCTTTGGAACTATGAGAAATAAATGTCTGTTGTTTATAAGTTACCCAGGCCCTGGTACTTTGTGACAGCAGCCCCCAAAACAAGACATGAACCAATTATAATATACAGACTTCATTACAATTCAGTCTTTAACTAGTAAACTGTGTGGGGAAGAATTATGAGACAATGAGAAATCTTTAAATGTTGACTAGATATTTAATGTAAGGAATTATTTTATGTTAAGGTGAAACAATGGCAGGGTTCTATTATAATGTTTAAAAATCTTTATGTTTTACACAAGAATGCTGAAATATGTACAGTTGAAATGATGAGATGTCTGGGATTTGTTTCAAAATAATCTGAGTTGATGGGAAATTGGAAGGGCTGTAGATGAAAACCAGAAATTGTCTCAAGTGTACTATTCTCCCTACTGTTGTATATGTTTATAATTTTCCATATAAAAAATTTGAAAAATAAAATTAAAATGATCACATTGTAAGAATAGGCCTAATACATGAGAATTTTCAAAGTCAGGGTTATTTAAGAACAGTAAATATGGGTGACACCTGTGGCTCAAAGGAGTAGGGCACCAGCCCTTTATGCTGGAGGTGGCGGGTTCAAACCCAGTCCTCGCCAAAAACTGCAAAAAAATAAATAAATAACAGTAAATATTGGTGAAAAATTACTGATTTAATTGAGCTTCAAAAATGTATTTCTCTTATGCATTATACTAAAAAAAGTCTTAATTACTTGAAAAATAAATACTAAGGGGAGAAAATACCACCACCAAAGATGCAATGTCTGTTAATTCATTTAGTGATGAAATAAATGTGTCTGCAAGGGATCATGGACCCACAGAAAGCTGTGATTTCTGTAAAACTGTTATCTAATAATTGAGCGTTGTTAATGGCTACCCTGTTAGCATCTTCACTACACTTGCTGTCCTATACAGGAGAAATCTGCGAACAATTGGTAGAGTCCTTTGGTAACACTGGTCTTGCTGGTTTCCTAGTCTTCCCCAAGAAAAGGGTAAGAGAGAAACAAAATACCTCCTCTTGTAACCCTACTCCTGGATATAGCAAGGAAGTGGATTTAGCCAGTGTAGGACAAAAGATACCCTAGACTAGCACTGATAGAAGGGTAAGTTCTAATGCAATGCCCCTCTCGAAAACGTGAAGTATTAATAATAAATCTATTCCCATTGACTGAAATACTACAGGACTAAAAATTCTTTTGTAATGCTAAAGAAATGTCAAATTCTAGTTGATTTAGAAGAGGGATGTTCTGGTCAAGAAAGATGTTGTATCTCAAAAATACAACACAGTTTGAAGATGAAAATAGAACACATATATATGCTTCCTCACTTCCCTGCCACCCCCCGCACCTGAAGTGTTCCTTTCTTAGCCTGGTTTCCGACGAAATGTTTTAATGCCTGAAGTTATTTGGCCATTCTCAAAAGTACATCTTATTATCCTGACGTCCCAAGAGACGAAAAAGTTGCTGAAGTCCAAGGCATGAGTCACTTTACTCAATTTTGATGAGTAATCTCAGGTGTCATGAAACCCCGTTCCGAAAGCGAGGGGAGGGGGCGTCAGATCTGCAGACGGAAGACAGGCCGCTCCCGATTGGATGTCGAGACCTCGATTTTCCTAAAATTGCGTCATTTCGAAGCCAATTGGGTCCAGATGTTATGGGCATCGACGAGTTACCGTCTCGGAAACTCTCAATCACGCAAGCGAAAGGAGAGGAGGCGGCTAATTAAATATTGAGAAAGTAGCGCGGGGCGAGTCTCGTCACGTGGGTCTGGAGGCTGGCGAGCCCGGGATAAATACCGCCAGGCACCCAGCAGGCGAGCGAGCGCGCTGGGAACTCCTCTTCAGCGCCGCTGCACCGGGACTGCGGGAGTCCAGCGCCGGAGGAGCCCCGCGGCCTGCGCGTCGCAGTAAGTGCCCGCGCCCTGCCAGCCGCGCTCGGGCGCTCCCCGCCCTTCCCTCCGCGCACCTGTTCGAGGGGGCAGCTGGCCGCACTAGGTGCGCCGCTGCAGCGGGGACAGCGAGGAGACAGGTCTCCGAAACGCTGGCGCCCTTCTGTGTTTTTCACCTGCTGAGCCTCCAGGTTTGAAGGTGGGGGATGGTGGGTTGGGGGTCTGGGGAAGTTGGGATTCAGAAACACGAGGATGTGAGAATTTTCAGAGCGTGCTTCTCTCTCCTAAAGGGTACAAGTGAGACTTGATTTAGCCCTTAAGCTTTTTATGTTGGTTCTAAGGAACCTGAATTCCGTTACGGGGCTGAAAATCATGCTGCCCTAACTCTTGGATCTTGGATGTATTCTCTCTCCCCCCACCCACCTCCTTTTCTCTCCCTCTTCCTAGAAATTCAACATGAAAATCCTCGTGGCCTTGGCCGTTTTTTTTCTTGTCTCCACTCAACTATTTGCTGAAGAAATTGGAGCCAATGATGATCTGAATTACTGGTCCGACTGGTCTGATAGTGACCAGATCAAGGTGAGACCGTGTCTCGGGCGGCCCATGCCTTTCTTCCTGGGATTGGGAGCTGTCACCTTCCCCGAGATGGCACCCTAGTTAGCCTGGCAGGCTCCGCGACCGCGGCCAGAGACAGCGCGGAAGGCTGTAAACGCGCGCTATTTCCCGGGTTCCTCACCAGATTGTGCGCCCACAATTCAAGTTTCCTCTTGAGGGCTCCCCCATCACATCCAAGAACTCTTCCAAGGAGGGATGCCCTACTTCATGAGCCCGGGGCCTCAGGAGGCTAGGAGCTTCCCAAGGTTTAATTGCCCCGTAACCGGATCTCGAGGGCTCCAGCCCAGCTGCACTGCCCAAGCATCTGCAAACGCTGGACCCTGGCAGGGGAGGGCGTGCGGGGCGCCCGCGGGCAGCCAGGGCGAGCGCGGGGCTGGAGGGACTGAGCGGGGTGGGAAGTTAACTTCCTGCCTTGACACTGATTTTGCTGACCCGAGGGCCCAGCTGCTAGTGTCCGAGGGTCTCAGATTATTGGCGCAAGGGGGCACCTGTGAGGAACAGTTAAAGTTCGGAGGTGCTGGTGACTTGTAAAGCGTTGTCACCCTTCCCTACCCCAGCCCCACCACACACACACCTGTGGGCATTTATGGCGGAGTGAAGTCTCCGAAGTGGCCACCAGAGAGCCAAGACAAAAACAGTAGCCTCGCAGCAGATGAGTGAGAGGCCCGGGGCTGGGGGTCGGAGGGAGGGAAAGAGCAGAGCAGAGAGGGCTCAGGGCTCCAGTGCTAACTCTCCCAGCCAAGCTTAGCGGAGGCTGCGGCGCGGGACTCGAATTAGGCTGGTAGGGACCGAAACAGGGAGAGGCCCCGGGACGGACCCCACTCAGGACCGTCTTTGGAAGCCGGCTTTCTGCCTTCAGGGCTGAGCGCACCGCGAGTAAGCTGTGGCTCGCCCGGGACTGGAGCGCTTTGTGGGGACCGCTCGGGTCGCCTACAAACCAGTTTGTCCGTGCGTCTGTCCCCTAGGAGGAGCTGCCGGAGCCCTTCGAGCATCTTCTGCAGAGAATCGCCCGGAGACCCAAGCCTCAGCAGTTCTTTGGATTAATGGGCAAACGGGATGCTGGTGAGATGGGCAACCGTCCCTAGGTTTCTCGGGGCAGCCTGCCCTGCCTGCTTACTCGTTCTCGTAGCATCCGAGTGTTCCCTGCTCTTTGAGCGGAGATTTCCATTCCAAGAGAGGTGTTACTTCTCGCCCCGGGCGCGACTCTAGCCCACACCTCACTTAGACAAGCACAGCCCTGAAAGGGAGGAAAAGATTCACCTCTCAAGCCTCACAGTATTAGAATAACCCAAACCACCAAGAACAGCAACTAACCTTAACTAAGCGTTCCCGTGACTGAAGATGCAAATTGACAAAGAAGGGGAAGGTTGGGGGAGGGAACGGGGGGCGGGGGAAACCCAGGAGCTAGGACACTGAATGATCCAAGCTCATATGGAAGCTGGCTCACAGCATTCCCTGGGGTTAGGTGAGATGTGGCTGCCCAGTGTCTCATAATAGAAATATTCAGTTTCCTTGAATTCGTGGCACCATCAGTGTAACGTCGTATAGTTAATGTCAATTCGTCTCTTGTCAGATTCCTCAATTGAAAAACAGCTGGCCCTGTTAAAGGCTCTTTATGGTAAACATTCCTATAAATCTTTACTACAGTGAATGCACATATAGGAAAGTGGATAAAATATTTTATGGGCTAAAATGCGAGATCTTGATTATGCCTGTTTAAGTAAGAGATGGATTTGCATACCTCTCATTCTTGTCTTCTTCCTCCTTCACTTTCTCTTTTCTTCTCTTTCTTTCTTTCTCTCTTTCTCTTCTTGCTCTTCCTGAGTATCAAAGGGGTGGCCAGCCTTGAACATGGGAGGTGGTTATAGCCTTACAGGCCTCAAGAATTTCATAGACTGGATTTGAATCCATGGCCCATAGGAGGCACTTAATAAATTTTCCTTTTGTTTGTCAAAACATTTGATTTTATTCATAATAATTTGGTTAGCATTTATAAATGGAAAATGTTATAGATTTTGAAAATCAACTACTTTTGTAGTTCTTTTTAATAGATATAGCTTTTTAAACACAAATCTATATGTGTTTGCTAATTTTACCTTTCTTCTAGGACATGGCCAGATCTCTCACAAAAGTAAGTTCAAAATTACTTTGACATTTATCAAATTGAAATGTAAAATCATACTGAATTCCACTTTATAGAATATCTTACCTTATTTTCTATCATAATTTGGGGCAATACTTTAAATTACAAAAAAATAAGAATGGGGAGACTCATGTTGCTCAGAATATGATCATTTAAAGCTCTATGGTTTAGATATTTTGTACTTATCAAAAGATGCGGTGTTAAAAAAGAAAAAGTCCTTTAACTCCTATAAATTGTTAGTTTTAAATAAGAATTTTAATCTGAGGGTTAAAAGTCCACCATTACAACAACATCCCCTATGCCCACTTCCATGGGGGGGGCATTTGTAGGCCTCTTCTAACCCATCTTAGTATGCCGGTCCTGTAATGACATCATTTATTATGGTCTTCCAGCAGCCAATTAAGTAGAATAAGAACCTAAGTAGAGAGTCCATACTAAAGATAAACACAAAGATGCAGTTTTTTAATCTCGTAATTGAATGGGAAACCTCAATCAGTGAAACATTTCTTAAGGCAGTGAAGATGGCAAAATTGTGGCACTTGGGGGTCATTAGATTTCGGGTTACCAGTTAATGGAGCCAGAGGTAACAAGAATTCCCAGGGGTCCATCCATCTTTATCATACTGTCCACACACGTATCCTGTCTTGGCTTTGGTTCACTGGGAGGCCACATTAGGATACTAACCCTACTCTCAACTAATAAGGTAAAAATTAAGAGAAATTCTCCCACTAGCATTAAAATAATAATCTTTTCCAAAGGTCTGACCTCTGAAAATGAATACATTTTATTCATATTTACTTTCTAAGGATTTGACTTTCGAGGGAGTTGTATATAGCAAAATTCTATGTAATAAACATAAATGTACTCTATTCATGTCAAAACTAATACACCTTTGCAAAAAAAAGTATTTTTAAAAAATTCAATCAATAGAAATAGTGACCTTTTGGAAGAATATCATTATCAAGTGTAGGGACCTATTTAACTAAGGTTCAGTTGCTGGGAAATACAACATATTCAATAACATGAGAAAATAAGCCTGGATATTTCTTTTTCACACAAATATGGCATTCAGTCCCTAAAAATCAAAGCTAGCTCAAATAGAAACAATATTTAAAACTTTATGTAAGAGATAAAATATAATATGAATTAAAGGTACTGCTAATATTTAGAAAAGTGCTTTCATTGTGTTGTTTTAGTGTAATTTATAAAGCTTGTGAGGGATCTTTATTTTTTCAGGTTGACAAAAACTTGAAGTAGATGCATATTTACTATATAGGCATATATTCAGGAGCTTGCTTTTTTTGTACTAGTTATAACAGTTTGTTGCCTTAAAGACATACATATTAAAGTACCCCTAAATGTATTTTTTCAGGGCATAAAACAGATTCCTTTGTTGGACTAATGGGCAAAAGAGCTTTAAATTCTGGTATGTATAAAAACATGACTGAAAGTAGACTAATATCTCAAATATTTTCTATTTTTTTATAAGGCACAGTTTTCAAAGTGTTAAAAAGGAATAATAGAATTAAAGTGAATATTTATAGTCGAAAAATCTAATTATAGTACTGTAACCCAAGAATAGATTTATAGCTGATTAAGCTAATATTACCATAATATCAGTCTATTTCTCTTAAACCACCAGCCTTACCAGCATCTGTCCCAATTAATCATTACTCAACCTGAATCTTTGGACTAATCTAATACTCTCCTGCAGATCTGTTAAATAACCTATACATAATCTTACTGAACTAAGGGGTGGAGGACGCAGGGAGTAATGAGATCCATTTTCACTTGTTACCAAAGTAATTTGAAAGTTTTATCAGATGTTACATTGGCAATCTTCCAAAAAAAAAACAAAAAACATAAATCCTTTATACAAGTTGCTTGCTGTTTTTGAAGCTGTAGAAACTCAAAACATACTGATGGAAGGTGGAGAGGAAGAGAAGTGACAGTCTGTTCCAGTATCTTCAAAAAGGAACACCATCAAATCATCCTTAAGTGTTATAAATCAGTTCTGGCTATCAAACCTTTAGCGACAAGGGAAGCCACAATTCTCATAGTCCATTTTAATTTCAAACAACTACTTCATACCATGTAAAGGCTGTGTGTCTCCTTTCTTCTCTTTAGTTTCTATCTTCTATGTGAATGCCACATACATATATCTGAAACCTTTATTTCTGAACACATTCATCACATTATGTCCAAGGTTAAATATATTATTACCCTATATTATTTTCATAGAAATTTTTTGTTAAGCACGTTCAGGCTAAGGCTCCTTCGAAAAGCTAGTCAAATTCTTTTTGTTTCACCTTCCATGAAAATAGAATTAAAATATTCAACACCTCCTTAATTAGAAAGTAATCAGCAGCTGTCTAGAAAATTATCAGAAGTTTCTAGAAAATCCATAAGATGTATTGGCTTAATTCTTAATTATCTAGATTTATGCAAAACAATGATTTTCCCAGTGTTTTTAATGGTTCTCTACTCTCCAAATTTAGACACTGTCTTTGTATGTCTTTACCTTTAATACCTTTAATTTTGGGACTTCTCCAGTGCAAGTTTCACCCAACCTATCAGCGTGCATAATGAAAAACTTGTAATTGTTTTATTACTATGTATTATATACCAGCTGTTGGGAGTAGACTATAAATTTAAACCACAGTGGCTTTTATTTGTATCAGTACATGCCAGTCCTCATGCGTATGACTGTGGTGTTCTTATTAATACAGGTCATCAACTCTCCATTTCCAGAATTGATGTAGGTTTCAAAGCAGGCTTACCTTTAATAAATAATGTAGATACTGTGTAATTTAGAATAGATTTGATGCTGTTAAATGTACTTAAAGTAATAATATAATTATTAGCAATGATACTTAGAATTGCTTCATTAATCAGAATCAATTTATAACTAAACCTTTGTTCTTCCATTTGAATTCGAAAATATAAATTTTAAAAAGCAGGCAAAAATGTATCCATAGTCAATCAGGTACTTGTACACTCAGTTAGCCCTGTTCTGGTCAGGAACTATTTGATAAATGTAGATAATCTCTCCTAGAGAAACCTTTATCAGCTCATACACATAAAAATTTAATATAGTTTCTGAGGGTTCAAGGACCATGTAAGAAACCCTGCTTCCATACGAAAGGACGTTATGTTCCAGCTAAATCTCTCATCCATCTTTAGTTTATGTTGGCATTTGTCTCATTCTTGGGAGGAACAGAGTCGTGTTACCAAAAACCTGATGGAGCCTGAACCTGTGCTAAGCATCCTCCTCCTAATATAAACAAATCAGAGTGAGACGTGAACTGTGCCCTTCCTTCAGAACTGCCCAGTTTGGGGCTTGGACTGCTCCATCTCAGAAATAATTCCATAACTGATATGAAATGTTCTTCTTATTGTTAACCTCACTTAAGGAACAGCTGGATGTTAAAATCAGTGTTGAATGGGGGAAGTGATACCACTGGTGCCTTTACTTACCTTCTCTCTCAACGGACCTCACTGAGGAAACTGGGCAGAGTAGCACCTAAGATTTCCATAAATCTTTTACAGATCTTTCTGCTGTTTCTATTTAAATTCAATATTTTATACATATACAAGGCATACCGAATTTCAAAAGGCACAATGATTTCACTAAGCCATAAATGTAAGTGTATAAAGTACTGGCTCAGATGATTGAAAACAGCCTTATGTATTTTGATCACAACAGTCTGATTCTTACCCTTTTGTGGTTACAGATGCCTTTGAAATTATATATAATTTATAATACAATATAATATAATATAATTTGGCATTTTTTTGGTCCAGGTACTCAAAGTATTTGAATTACTTGTAGCTACATGTTAAATACCTTTTGAAGCAATATTGATCTTTCACAGGCCATGACGGTTCTAGGCGGTAAGTTAAATGGTGTTGTATTTAGATGGCCCAATTGACTTACTCTCAGAGAATAGACTGTTTTTAGTCTTGAGGACAATCTGTCATTGGGAAGTATCCACAAGAGAGGAAGAGACCCTCCCACCTTTAGGTGCCCCTGGCACTGAGATTGCCCAACTTTTATGAAAAGAACCAGATTGTATATACTTTGGACTTTGGGACCCATGCAGTCTCTGTAGCTACTACCCACATCTTCCTTTCTAGACCAGAGCAGCCATAGACAATAGGAATAAATAGCTGTGTCTGCAATCCTATTAAAGTTCATCCATAAGAACAAATAGTAGGCTAGATGTGGCCCATGGCCTGTAGTTTATTTACCCTGTCCTAGAATAAAACTCCCACATTTCACTTTTATTCTGCTACTATTCCTGGTTACTTTGGACATTATCCTTTCTGTAACTCACAGTTGGTGTCTGTCACTGCTTGAGAAAGCTGCAGAGCATCAGTATTGGAATAGCTAGAAATACACACTGGGGTCACGAAGTATATGATGAATAACTGAAAAAAACAAAGAGTTCTGTAGTTAGATCACTTCCAGTCAAGATAGAAACTGAGGCAGGATTGAAAGACATGCAATAAAATACTTCAGGAGCGGGAGAAAGTCATTGTGAGTTTAAAATAAATGACTGACTGCCTTGAACTTTATTTGTTTAACTCCCTTAGTGAATCCTCCTGAAAACAATTCTGTCCCCTCTTTTCCTTCCAGTGGCTTATGAGAGGAGTGCGATGCAGAATTATGAACGAAGGCGCAAATAAACTACCCGACAAATGATTTATTTCAGCTTCACTTGTGTTAATGAGCAATGAAAGCAAAATAAGACACGCGCTAGGAGGAATAATTATTTATTTAATAACAATTGTTGTTTTGAGTTGAAGACTCAAAAAAAGTGTTTATTTTTCATATCGTGCCAATATGTGTTGTAAACACGTGTTGTAATTATAATATGGTGACTCCCTCAGAAGTAGAAATTGATGGGAATTTTCACAGCGAAGCACAGTGTTCAGTGAAATTGTAAAACAATGATAGAAGCTCCAAAGAAAGAATTGCTTTGAAGCAGTCGTATCAACTACTGCGAAAAGGGAAGGAAATTCCCGATGGTCTCATGCTTGCCTTGGTATTTTTCATGGCCAACATGCTGAAACTTTGGTATCAAACTATATTTGTATCCCTGAAGCATGTTTCATGTATTGTGACTATATAGAGATGTTTTTAAAAGTTTTAATGTGACTCGAAGGTCCTCAGTCCATTGTATGATGTGTTGTGATAGCTAACATTTTAAATAAAAGAAAAAATATCTTGACGATTCTTTCACATTCTTTTGTTAACCTTTACATCTCATCAGCAACTTTTCTTTTAGTAGATGAAAGAGACTAAACTGTTTTGTCTAAAATGTATTTTTTCTCTCTCTCTCTCTGACACACACACACATGCATTTTTTGCTAAACCATTTGACATAAGATATTCATGGAGAAAACAATTGCATTTTGGAATACAAAAAAAGGAAAGGCTGAATTGATCACATATGCCAATTATTCTCTTTTGTAAGTAGGATGATAGTCTATTTTAAAGATAACATTTCACCGTTTATTTTCTTGTTGAGTGAAACATCAGCACACCATCATTTCAGCCCTGTGTGGAGCCCAGGTATAAATGCACCCATGGGTGAATCTCACTAGAATGAGGACATTAAACTGAACTCTCACAGATGTTCTCAGAAGATGATACAGAAAGATGAGGAGCTGGAAATACAGCAGCTCCTTCTCATAGGGAAAACAAGAACTCTGTTACACAATGTCTGAGAAGTGCCTGAGAACTGCTAACACCCATAGCACTCCCTCTGGCAGAGGCATCGGGAATAAATACAGAGCAATGAGAGAGGCCTGTGCATATTTGCTTAAGGGGAAGGATTGCTAAGAGTCCTTGGAAACATTTTCTGATAGTATAGAAGAGAGTGTGCCCACAGTGGGCCTTACCTTTTTCTTTGACCTGGGGTAAAACAATGCAGGATAAGCACTCCTTAGTGAAGCAAAATTCTATGAATTTGTCCTAGACTATTTCTAGAAAAAGAGAACTAAAGCATATTTTAACTTTTATATCTTCAATCGAATAGTTTGTTTTAAAAAATATTCTCCAACTCATATTCTTCATTCCACAATACATTTAAACATCACATATTACGCCAGGCACAGTGGCATCTACCTGTAATCCTAGCACTCAGGGAGACCAAGATAGGTGGATGGCTTGAGCTCTGGAGTTCCAGACCAGCCTGAATAAGACTGAGACCCCATCTCGACTAAAAAATATATATTAAAAAAAAACTAACTGGGTGTGGTGGTATAAGCCTATAGTCCCAGCTACTCGGGAGACTGAAGCAAGAGGGTTGCTTGAGTCCAGAAGTTTGAGATTGCTGTGAGTTATGACACCATGGCACTCTAGCCTGGGGCAACAGAGTGAGCCTCTGTCTCAAAAATAAATAAAATAAAATAAAATAAACATTACAAGTCATATACTGGTAAACAAAATGGAGAAATGCAGAGTCATCCAGAGCCCCCTTCCCCAACAGCAACATTTAACCCTCTATTGAATAATAATTATAATGCAATGATATAAGCTATATAATTTTAATCACTTTCAATTTTAAGTGATTATAATCACTTAGTGATTTAAGTATTATTATCATTGTACAGATAGGATATGAAAGTTAAGGAAATGCTGGGGTCAGAGATGATATGAGAGGACCCAGGATTAGAAAGCAATTCAGGGGGAAATAGAGCAAATTAATATCCAGCAACAAAATGGATTAATCAAATTAGTATACTAGGGCAACAGAATACTAGGCATTCATTTAAAGGGACATTATGTCGTAATAAATAATGTGGAATGACATACATAGTATGTTGTTAGAGACACAGCAGTATTTGTATAATTACATATTTCTACAGAGATGTTTTAACAAGAGGAACAACGGAGTGGATAACAGCATGGGCTTTCGAGCCAAACTGCTCAGGTTTGAATTTTGGCTCCACAATTACTTAATGGCTTTGTCACAGGGGCCTTACCTTTTTCTTCATCTTACTTTGCTTGTCGGTAAAAGTGGAATTAACAATAGTGTCCCCTACATGAGGGTTAGGTGAAAGATGAGTGAAATTATGCATGAAAAGCTTTGAGAATAATCTCGCACAGACAGCAAGGGTTCAGGGACTGTTAATCTGTTGTCATCGTTAGCTATTCTCCAAAGTGCTGACAAGCACTTGTTATTTGTTTTTTTGTTTGTTTGTTTGTTTGTTTGTTTTTTTGGTTGCACTTTTTGGCCGGGGCCGGGCTTGAACCCATTACCCCCAGTATATGGGGCTGGTGCCGTACTCCTTGAGCCACAGGCACCACCCAGTCAGTGTTATATTTCAGCCACCAACATTCTTTTTGTAGGCACACTGAATAAGCAGCAGGGTGGGTTTTTAAGTCTTTACCTTACAAATTGTGCAGCTTTATGCTGCTCATACTGCATAGATAAGGCACATTATCACTCTGAGATTCTAGGAATTACCCCACAGCGCTGCATAAAAACCCACATCAGGGGACCTCACTCTGCCTGCTTTCCCCGCTAGGCTCAGGAACCAGCAACAATGTGAATAGGGAAAGGGAGAGAAAACTTCAGTGGAAGTTTCTACTGATAAAACATTTATTATTACTTTTCTTTTCTGGCAAAGGCTTATTTTCTAAAATAAGCCTTCTTAGGGCCAGGCGGGGTGGCTCATGCCTATAATCCTAGCACTCAGGGAGGCTGAGGCAGTCAGATTACTTGAACGCACAAGTTCAAGACCAGCCTGAGCAAAAGCAAAACCTGGTCTCTAAAAAAAGAGCCAGGCATTATGTCAGGCACCTGTAGTCCCAGCTACTCTGGAGGCTGAGACAAGTGAATCTCTCGCTCAATTGAGCCCAGGAGTTTGAGGTTGCTGTGAGCTATGACTCCACAGCACTCTATGCTACACCCTTGGGAGTAGCTGCTACCTCTAGTGCAGAAGGATCAAGGTGAGGAAATGAGGGTCTGTGTATGCAAAGGGCTGCCTGACAGCTGCTATCTTCAGTAAGGATGATGGAGCCAAAAGAAGGTGACTTGGTGTGGGGGCAGAAGCAGAACAGGGGGGCTGGAGAATAACTGTTCCAGCAGACCTGTCCTCCCGCTGTCTGATCTCCTGTTGGTACCTCCCACTGGACAAACCCAATTGTCTACACAGGACAGCAGCACACACAGGGCACTGGAGCAGGTGGAGACAGCTAGCTGGTACATTGGCAGGGAGAAATGAAGATACTCAGCACACTGTGTGCTCCATTGTCTTGAATCAAAAGGAAACTAACAAGCAGAAATTCAAATAAAGAAATGCACATAGTAAAACTGAAAGACCTTGTCTGGACACCCAGTACTACCTTCCAGGGATGTAGTTTCAGAAGGACCCCATCCAAACAAGCAAACAAAAATGAGAATATCTTTTTTCAATTGGAGCATATGCTGAAATTGCTCCTTTTAACACAAAATTATTATTAATAGTTTTTAAAGGGTATTTTTTAAGTAAGTTAATAGATGTGCTGGAATTTGTGAAAAACAAAAGAAAGACTTTAAGTGGATCAGAAATTATATTGTTAGAAATAAATGGATGTTAAAAAAAATACCTACCAAATATGAACACAATTATTCTATAATGATACTAATATCAGATAAAACTGAATTAAAGGTATGAATTCCAGGATATTAAAAAGGATATTTGATATTGATAAAAGAAATAATCTAGGGCCAAGCATGGTGGCTCATGGGAGGGAAGCTGAGGAGGGTGGATTACTTGAGCTCAGGACCCCCCCGCCAAAAAAGATAGCTGAGTGTTGTGGCAGGTGCCAGTAGTCCCAGCTACTCAAGAGGCTTAGGCAAGAGGATAACTTGAACTCAAGAGTTTGAAGTTGCTGTGAGGTATGACACCATAGCACTCTACCCAGGGCACAGAGTGACACTCCACCTCAAAAACAAAATAAAACAAAACAAAACAAAAAGGAATAATCTAGTTAGAACACGTAAGACCAGTAAACCTTTATAAATCTGAGTTATATTCAAAAGACATAAATAGAAGCCAGCAGAAATATTTAAAAGTATTAAAAATGTACAAATTTTTAATTATGAGAGGCATCCCACTTCTTCAGATTACTCAAGAAGCAAGCCAGGGTAAGAGAAATTAAATGATATAATTAAGAGTTTTCATGAAATAGGCACACAGAGAATTAAGACAAGTAGACATACAAAATTAATAATCTTCATACCCTACATGAACATAGATGCAAAAGTCCTCATTAAAAACTAGGAAAACAAATCACATAGGACAATAAGAGGATCATACACCATAATCAAGTGGGATTTATCCCTGGGATGTGAAGCCAATTCAACACAAATAAATAAACTGACATCATATATCACATTAACAGATTGAAGAAAAAAATCATATGATCATCTCAATAGATGCAGAAAAAGCATTTGACAAAATTCAACATGCCTTCATAATAAAAATTCTCTATAAATTAAGTATGGAAGGAACGTACCTCAACATAATAAATGCTATGTATGATGAGTCCACAACATTATGCTCTCTATTTTTCATATTACATGGCTAGATACTTTTTGGACAGCCCCGGTACACACACACACGTGCCACACACACAATGAAATACTACTTGACCATCAAAAAAGAATGAAATAATGTCTTTTGCACCAAGTAGGCTGGAACTAGAAGCTGTCCTAAGTGAAGTATCTCAGGAACAGAAAAACAAATACTGCTTGTTCTCAGTTGTAAGTAGACATTAAACCATAGGTATGCATGATCAAACAGAGTGATACAATGGACACTGGGGACTCAGAAGGGGTCAGGGGGTGTAGGATGAAAAATCCTCAATTGTGTACAATGTACACTATTAGGGTGATGGGTACCCTAAAAGCCTAGACTTACCACTGTACAATTCATCCATGTAACAAGCATTTCTACCCCCAATCTATTGAAATAAAAGAAAGAAAAAGAAAAGAGACTTAAGAGACATATCAACCAATTCCAGTATATAAAAACAAATGAATCCTATACAAACAAATAAATAAAAGTAAATCATTAAACAATTGGAGAACTTTGAACACTAGTTATTTGATGACAATAAGGAGTTGTTAATATTTAAATGTGATAATGATGTTTGGTTATGATTAAACAATATATGGGTCACTGTCCTTGACCTCAAGAAAGCAGGGGACTAACAGAGTGAAAATAATTAAAATGCAGCATGGTAAGGCTATACCACGGTAAATGGAAAGTGTCATGGGGACCACCTAGAATTCCTGTTTACGAGAGAGGAATCTGGAAGGATGAGAAGTTTGCCAGGGCAATCAGGAAAGAAGGGATCTCTGAAACAAGAAAACAATAAGAATGGGGACAAAGAGGTATAAAAAAAACAGAACGTGTTCTGAGAAGTACAAATATTTGAGCACAGTTGTAGCACAGAGCAAGTGGCAAGAGATGAGGCTGGAGAGACAGGCTTGCATGAGATCACACTGGATCTTTCTTGATTCCATATCAAGGCCAATGGAACAGCCAGCTTATCTGTATTTCAGAGATGGAGAAATGTCACTGGAGAGATGCGAGATGAAGACGTCAATGTACGTCAGGGAGCTTCTAATTAGGGAAGAGTCAGTCAACCTAAAGAGTATGATGTGGGCTGTCATCACTTAGACCTCTGCCCAAACCCTACCAGCTTTTAAACTCAAAGACCAAACATTCAGAAAAACTGGCCCACATATTGATGAGATTCCTGGTCTCCCATCTAAGTCCTGTGCCTGGATCAGCTGAGGACACTCATTTCATCCTTCTAGAAAGGTTCTGCTATAATATACTCCTGGGACCTGAAGTATAACCTCTGTGAGCTGCATGCAGAAAACAGAAAGCAGCGCACTCTCCCCGACCATTTCTTGTGCTTGATTCTGTGTCTATCTTACTTACCTTTCCACCACATTTCTTTATACTTTCTAGGACAAATCCATGGCTTTGCCCATTGTTTCCCCAGAAGGGCCACTTGAGGACCCCAAAGGAAGCTGAGGCCAGCTCCCAGTCCAGAAATTCTATTTGGCTTACCTTCTCTTGGATCCTTCATCTAATAGTGGCAACATTCTCCTTTCCTTACCAGCTATGTCTGCTTTTTACTCAGTTAAAAAATAAAAATAAAAAAACAACAATATGTTGTCTAGAGATACATAAGTAAGTAGCAGCATAGTAAAGAAACTCACGGAAATGGTTAACACAAAGACAGGACAGTTGTTGGCTGGATGAAAGAGAAGGGAAGTGCATGGGGCATTTCTGAAATACAAGTATATTCAGTTTCATAACATCGAGGGATACATCGCTATTTTAATATAATTATAATCATTCTTCAAACCATACACATACGTGTTATATACTTTTTAGTACGTGTGTAAGATTACACACACACAAATTTAAAAAGTTGTGAGATTCACAACTCATAGCTTGGCCTGTGGCTCAAAGGAGTAGGGCACCAGCCCCATATGCCGGAGGTAGCGGGTTCAAACCCTGCCCCAGCCAAAAACAAACAAACAAACAAACAAACAAAAACACAACTCATAGCTCCTCTCAGTTCCATCATCTGAAACTTTTCCTCCAGATATAGTCGTGCAAATTGATAACAGTGTGGTGCCAACCAACATCCACTGTCCCTTTATCATAACTAACCTGCCTCTGGAAAGGAAGAAGGAAGCAAGTGTATGTGAGTAGATGAGGGGCCCTAGGTTCATTTTGCTATTATTGGCTGACTCTGCCCCCAAATTCCTAGACAAACCCTTAAAACTGAAAAGTCTCCTTCCCTTACCCACATGCCCTTAAAACTGAGAAACATCTTACAAGGGTACAAGTGAATCTTTCTAAGAGTGGAATATGAACGTTTAAACACAATAACTAAGAAAATGACACGAAGGCTATGTTAACCAGTTTGATGAAAGTGTTTCGGATTGTGTGTGAAAACACCACACTGTACCCCAGAAGTGCATTAATGTACATAGTTACCATTCAATTAAAAAAAACTGAGAAACATTTTTGAAAGTTAAGACATAAATGCAATACCTTTTATAAAAAACCTTGTAAATTAATCTGCTTGTGAACAAAAATAATTTACATGAAAGAAAAATAGTGTAGGTTTAGAAGAAAGAAAAGATAAAATGCCAATATGGAGGCAAAATGTATAGGAAGAAATTAAAATCTGAAGGAGAGGAATAAACCCAACCCAAGTGGCCATCTCCTCAGAAAAGAGAGAAGGCACCTCTTTCCTCTCTTCTCTATAACTTGTGTATATTAATCTCAATTTAAAAAAATGTATTTACCTGTATAATTTGTTTTTTTCAAAGCCAATTTACATGGATTAAAAAACTCCTTTCTAAAATAAAGCAAAGTTTAGATATAATTTCTGATCTTTCTTCACTAAGTTATTATTAGGCAAAAAGTAATATTTGCAGAAGTTTATAATACTTCCCCTATTGCAATTTCACAAAATGATATTCTTGCCTGATACACATTAATGGCCTCTTCTAAACAGATACTGAGTCTATTAGGTAAATACATCATTCTACATCTGTAGACTTTTTTCAACCCTGATTCAATTATGTTAGGCTATAAATGTATTCTATAATTCCACAAAAATACTTTTGAATATCATTTAAAATTTCATCGTAATGATTTCCTTAGTGCCCAAGTATTTTATACTCTAATCCATAATGATCAAGATTGAGTTTGTCTTAACATCATTTCAGAAGGGTAAAAATGCTGTTGCATTACTTAGGAGTAATAGCCAAGAAAGATTAATTCATTCATTCATCTCCTCATTCATTCATTCATTCATTCATCACACTTCATTTGTGTTATTGTGGTGAGACATTATGACAAATGCAATGGGGACATATCTGTGAATTACACCATGAGGCTGACATAAAAACACTAACAGGAGAATAAGATATGCCCAGATAATTAAAGTGTCTTATGGTAATTGCCATAACTGAAACAGAAAAAGTACCATTACCTTTGTGATGGAAGACACAGTTTTTCTCTTGCTCTCTGGTACCCCCTTGCACCTGGAATAGTGCTGTTCCATAGCAGGTGCTCGTGATTATTGAATGGTGGGTGGCGGGTGGGTGGAATGAATGAATGAACAAGGAGGTGCACATGACCTGGGTTTGGATGATGGGAGAATCTGGTCATCAGAAGATGTATAAGGTATTTGAAGAAGTCAAGGTCATGCTTTTAAGTCTTATTTTGAAGATTTTAATTCAGATTTTTTTTTTCAGTAATAATTACCTCAACATGGTCTCAAACCTTACTTTCCTTATTTCCTTAAGAAACATTCATGAACATAAAAGCAAATGCAGACCCAGGAACTTGGGTAAATTTGAACTATGAGTTCAACTGAGTACTGTTCTTTTCAAAGTATTCACCTGGGTGTTAATGCACTTAGTTCAGTGATGCTGACATTATCCAGTACATGCTTAGAACTCTGAAATTGCCTTCAGAATCTACATCAGTTCCTTTTAAACATATACAAGGCTTACATTTTTATCCTTTAAAATTTTCTTTGACAATAAGAAGTCCCTGTATCTCCTCTACTTAAACATGCCTATAGATCAGTGGAACAACATTACCGCTGAATATCTTAAGGAAGCACTCTAATTACATTCTCAGAATGTGGTGGCAAAGTATATAAAATAGAAAAGAGACTTTTACAGATGGATTGCATTAAAGTTTTATTTAAATAAATCTTCGATTACCCACTTTAATATAATGGAATATTTTCAAAGAGGTCAATGGAACTGACATACTAACTGATCACATTATTGGGACTTATGAGTGGTCAGCATTTCACTAAGGACTTGGACTATGCTATGACTAACAACTTGAAAGTCTTACATTATCACTTTAAAGAGTCATTTCGTAGCAAACAATCACATATAAAAGACTAGAAATCTTTAGAGAAAAACATACAGGTGGTTCTGAACTACAGAAAATAGCCTTATAAAACTTCAGAGAGAAGATAAGCAGCTCTGATGTAATACCCTACAGTGACATATACCATAGAGCAAACAAAGGAAACTTTATTTTTTAAAAGTGGAAGATGGCTCAGAAAGGGTGTTATCTATGTTCCTAGATGATTAATGTATTTTCTCTTATACCATCACCATGATGCATTATTGGCGGTGTCAATGTCATACATAGTGAAGACATGCCAATGTTTTTCCTTCAATGTCTGATAGACTATATTTTCTGTATGCCCTCTTTTTATGTTAACTAGATAGTTTTTACATTATTCAGTAGCCTGTGTACTCAAAGATAATCTGTCCTCTCTGCAGTAGACCCAGAAATAAATCAATGCAGTGAATCCCTACATATCCTGGTAGTTTTTTTTTTTTTGAGACAGGAGCCTCAAGCTGTCCCCCTGGGTAGAGTGCCGTGGCATTACAGCTCACAGCAACCTCCAACTCCTGGGCTCAAGCGAGTCTCCTGCCTCCGCCTCCCAAGTAGCTGGGACCACAGGCTCCTGGTAGTTTTAAAAGAAAAAAAAAACTTTCAGAAGGTTGTACATTAATGCAATTATGGGGTACAATGTGCTAGTTTTATATACAATTTGATATACTTTTATCAAACTGGTTAACATAGCCTTCACTGCATTTTCTTAGTTATTGTGTTAAGATATTTATATTCGGCTTGGTGCCTGTGGTTCAAGTGGCTAAGGTGCCAGCCACATACACCTAAGGTGGCGGGTTCAAATCCAGCCCGGGCCCGCCAAATAACAATGATGGCTGCAACCAAAAAAAATAACCGGGTGTTGTGGCGGGTGCCTGTGGTCCCAACTACTTGGGAGGCTGAGGCAGGAGATTCAGTTGAGCCCAGGAGTTGGAGGTTGCTGTGAGCTGTGATGCCATGGCACTCTACCCAGGGGGACAGCTTGAGGCTCTGTCTCAAAAAAAAAACAACAAGATATTTATATTCTACCCTTAGTAGATTTAACTTGTACCCTTGTAAAATGCACCATAGGTGTGGTCCCACAAATTACCCTCCTTCCTCCACCCATCCTCCCCACTCTCCTCCTCTCCCTCTCCTCTTTGCCCTTCATCTTGGGCTATATTTGGGTTATAGCTTTCACTTGGAAGTGTGGGTGCTTATAAATTAGTTTCATAGTAGGGCTGAGTACATTGGATACTTTTTCTTCCATTCTTGAGATACTTTATTAAGAAGAATATGTTCCAACTCCATCCATGTAAACATGAAAGAGGTAAAGTCTCCATCTTTTTTAAGGCTGCATAATATCCCATGGTGTACATATACCACAATTTATTGACCATTCATGGGTCAATGGGCACTTGGGCTTCTTCCATGACTTAGCAATTATGAATTGGGCTGCAATAAACATTCCGGTGCAAATATCTTTGTTAAAAAGTGATTTTTGGTCCTCTGGATATATACCTAATGGAGGAATTGAAGGCAGGCAGGTCTAGTTTTAGATCCCTGGTGATCTCCAAACATCTTTCCAAAAGGGACATATTAGTTTGCATTCCCACCAGCAGAGAAAAAGTGTTCCTTTTTCTCCACATCCACGCTAACATCTATGGTTTTGGGATTTTGTGATGTGGGCTAATCTTACTGGGTTAGATGATATCTCAAAGTAGCTTTGATTTGCATTTCTCTGATGATTAAGGATGATGAGCATTTTTTCATATGTCTGTAGGCCATGCGCCTGTCTTCTTCAGAGAAATTTCTCTTCAAGTCCCTTGCCCACTCTGAGATAGGATCACTTGTTCATTTCTTGCTAATATATTTGAGTTCTCTGTGGATTCTGGTAATTAAACCTTTGTCAGAGACATAACCTGAAAATATCTTCTCCCATTCTGAGGGCTGTCTTCTTGCTTTATTTACTATATTCTTGACTATGCAGAAGCTTTTTAGTTTGATCAGATCCCAGTAATGTACTTTTGGTATTGCTTCAATTGCCAAGGATGGGGATGGGGGTCCTCCTCATAAAGTATTCACCCAGGCTGATTTCTTCAAGAGTTTTCCCTGCACTTTCTTCTAGTATTTTTATAGTTTCATGTCTCTGTTTTTGTGCCAGTACCAAGCTATTTGATCACTATCAATTTATAGTATAATCTGAGGTCTGGGACCGTGATTCCTCCTGATTTGGTCTTATTTCTGAGTAATGTCTTGGCTATTTGAGGTTTTTTCTGATTCCATATAAGACAAAGTATTATTTTTTCGTGGTCTTTAATGTGTATATTGCTTTGGGTAGTATGGGCATTTTAACAATGTTTATTCTTCCCAGCCACAAGCATCATGTATTTTTCCATTTGTTAACATCTTCAACCATTTCATTTCTTAGAGTTTCATAGAGATCTTTCATGCCCTTTGTTAGGTAAACTCCCAAATATTTTATCTTCTTTGGCACTACTGTAAAAGGAATAGAGTCCTTGATTGTTTTTTCAGCTTGACTATTAGTATATATAAAAGCTACAGATTTGTGAGTGTTGATTTTGTAACCTGAGACATTGCTGTATTCCTTGATCACGTCTAAGAGTTTTAAAATAGAATTCCTGGTGTTTTCCAGATATACAATCATATCTTCTATGAAGAGTGAAAGTTTGATCTCTGACTCTACAGATACCCTTGATTGGCTTTTCTTCCCTTATTGTGATGGCTAAGACGCCCACTACATTGTTAAAAAGCAGTGGAGACAATGGACACCGGGTTTGGTTCCTGATCTGAGTGGAAATGATTTCAATTTAATTCCATTCAGTATGATGTTGGCTGTGGGTTTGCTGTAGATGGCCTCTATCAGCAAACAGGTAAAGTCTCTTTAAGAAATGTCCCTTCTATACCTATTTTCTTGAGTATTCTGATCATGAAAGGATGCTGGATATTATCAAAAGCTTTTTCTGCATCATTTGAGAGAATCACATGGTCTTTGGTTTTTATTTTGTTTATGTGGTAAATTATATTTATAGATCTATGTATATTGAACCAGCCTTCGGACCCTGAGATAAAGCCCACTTGGTCATGGGGTATAATTTGTGTGATGTGTTGCTGGATTCTGTTTGCTAGGATCTTATTGAATATTTTTGCATCAATATTCATTAGAGATATTGGTCTATAATTTTCTTTACTTTTTAGGTCTTTTCTGGCTTGGAGATCAAGGTGATGTTTGCTTCATAGAATATGTTGGGTAGTATTCCTTCTTTTTCTGTATTTTGGAAAAGGTTAAGTAATATAGGTTCTAGTTCCTCTTTAAAGGTTTCATAGAATTCTGATGTGAAGCCATCTGGTCCCAGACTTTTCTTTTTGGGGAGATTTTGTATATTTGATGCTATTTCAGAACTTGATATAGGCCTGTTTAACATTACCACTTCATTCTGGCTAAGTCTAGGAAGGTGGCATGCATCCAAGTATTGGTCTATTTCCTTCAGATTTTCATATTTCTGAAAATAAAGTTTCTTGTAATATTCTTGAAGGATTTTTTTAAATTTCTGAGGAGTCTGTTGTTATTTTGTCTTTGTAATTTCTGATTGATGAAATTAGAGATTTTACTCTTTTATTTCTGGTTAGGTTAGCCAAAGGTTTATCTATTTTATTGACCTTGTCGAAAAACCAACTTTTTGATTTATTGATCTGTTGTATAATTGTTTTGTTCTCAATTTCATTGAATTGTGCTCTAATTTGGTTATTTCTTTTCTTCTGCTGGGTTTGGAATTGGAATATTCTTCCTTTTCCAGTTGCTTGAGATGTCCCATTAAGTTTGTAACTTCCTCCTCTTTCTGTTCTCTTGAGGAAGGCTTGCAATGCCATAAATTTCCCTCTTAGGATTGCCTTTTGCAGTACCCCAGTGGTTCTGGTAATTTGTGTCTTCAGTATCATTTTGTTCCAAAAATTTGGTAATTTCCTTCTTAATCTCATGTATGACCGAGCTATCACTCAGTGTTAGGTTATTTAATTTCCATGTTTTTGTATGAGTATGAAGAATCCTGATGTAACTGACTTTGACTTTTATTCCATAATGGTCCAAGAAGACACAAGGAATAATTTCTATACTATTCTATACTGTTAAATTTGCTGAGGTTAGATTTGTGACCTAAGATGTGATCAATTTTGGAGGATGTTCCATGGGCTGATGAGAAGAATGTGTATTCAGTTTTGTTAGAACAGAATGTTCTGTAGATATCTGTTAAATCCAATTGTTGATTGGTTAAGTTTAAGTCTAAAATTTATTTGCTTAACTTCTTATTGGAGGATCTATCCAACACTGCCAAAGGGGTGTTAAAATCTCCAACTATCATGGTGCTGGAGGAAATCACATTGCTTGTGTCTGTTAGAGTCTTTCTCATAAATTGAGGTGCATTGTGGTTGGGTGCATAAATGTTAATAATTGAAATCTCATCATGTTGAGTGTTACCCTTAACAAATATGAAGTGACCATCCTTATCTTTCCTTACTTTTGTTGGTTTCAAGCCTATTGTATCTGCAAATAAAATTACAACACCTGCTTTTTCCTGATTTCTATTTGCCTAAATTATAGATGACCATCCCTTCTAAACATAGACCATCCCTGAGTCTATGTTTATCTTTTAAGGTAAGGTGAGATTGTTGAATGCAGCAGATGTCTGGCCTGAGTTTTTCTACCCAGTCGGCCAACCTATGCCTCTTTAGAGGACAATTTAAGCCATTCACATTAATTGAGAATATTGATAAGCCTGGTATGATTCTGGGTATCAAGTTTTTCGAAAGTCCAGTGGACATTTTTAATCCTTTTGCCACTGTGGAGGTTGTGTTTTGATTAAAAGTTTCAGAATTTTACTTTTGTGGTGGAGGATTGTGCTGGTCATTATGGAAGATGGGTCTGAGAATATCTTGAAGACCTGGTTTAGTTATGGTAAATTTCTTCAACATGTGAATGTCATTAAAGTATTTAATTTTTCCATTATAAATGAAACTCAGGATCATTTAGCTGCATACAGGATCCTGGGTTGAAAGTTATTTTGTTTTGGAAGTTAAAAGTTGATGACCACCCTCTTCTAGCTTGAAAAGTTTCAGCAGAGAGATCTGCAGTCATTCTAATATTCTTCCCCTTGTGGGTTATGGTTTTCTTATGTCTGGCTGCTTTCAGAATTTTCTCCTTCATATTAACTTTGGCCAAGCTAATTATAATGTGTCTGGGAGATGTTTTATTTGGATTGAGTCATGCTGGAGTTCTGAAACTTTCTGCTATCTGAATTTCAGAATACCTAGCTGTATTTTGGAAGTTCTCCATGATTATCTCTTGAAGTAGAGCATCTGGGCCTTTTGAAGCAAGCTTGTTCACCTTCAGGAATTCCTATAAGGTGAGTATTAGTTTTCTTTGAATTATCCCAAAGCTCTCTGAGAGAGTGATCTATTTTTACTCTCCACTTCTCTTCATCTTTGAGAATTTGGGAGTGTAATACCCAGATCTCAAAATCCCCCAAAACCACAGGGAGTCAGATCCAATGTAAAGAACAAAAGAGTCTTTATTTCTACCACGAGCCCGGGGGCCCTCAGGTCCTGGTTGAGAGCACACTTCACTATTGTCTACGTCTTTTAAAAGGGGGTACATGTTATAGGATAGAATAAGATGTGGGAGAACATTACTACGGGGAGTCATGGGGATCATGTTGATTGGCTAAGTTTCAGGATGTGTGTTTCAAGAGTCCCGCAATTTGTTTCGAGGAATTCAGAGAATTTCTCAGGGTCGGGAGCTCTCTAACTGGGCGGGAACTGGGTGGGAACTTTTTACAACATAGAGTCACCCTTGTTCTCTCTCAAGCGGTGGGAACTCCTTACAAAACAAAGTCATCCTTTGTTCTCTCAGGAGCATTCAAAAGCTTTGTCTTTAATGTCAGAAATCATTTCTTCTCTCTGCTCCATTTTGTTACTGAGGTATTCTACTGCATTTCTCAGATATTTGAGGGCTACAAGTTCTTGCCTCAATGTATCAATTTTTTTGGTGATTTTGTCTTTGAATACATTGAATTCTTGAGATAACTTTTGAAATGCTCCTTGAATTTCTAATTCCAATTTTATCTCCATTCTATTAATCTTATTTGCAGTTCAAATTCTGAATTCAATTTCTAACATCTCAGACATTTGTTTATTAATGGCATCTTCTGGTGTGTCCACCTTGTCATTGCTTGAGGGAATAGATCTACTCTGATTATTCATGTTGCCAGAGTTTTTCCACTGATTCCACCCCATGATTATTTTCACTGATGACTGATGACTAGATGAGCAGATAAGGTAAAATTGGATTGGGGGCTCTTGGAGTAGTGATTAACTGGCCCTTTGCCCAAGAGCTGGGACTGGTGACTGCAGGTTTTCTCTGACCACTTTGCAAAGGACTCAAACAGTACTATGGCCTGAGACAATGGGGACTTGCTTCATGTGGTGGGGTTAAGTCACTCTGTCTTGTTTTCAGCTAGTCTCTGTCCAATCCTAGTGAATCAGTAACTCTGGATTGAAGTCTTAGCTGTGGAGAAATACAAGCAAATAAGACACCCCATCCCTCCATGGGCAACAACTGGAAAAGGAAAATCAAGCCTTCTCACAACAACACAAGAAGGGTACCACCTTGGATGGTCCTCAGGTGATTAGCCCAGGTCAAGAGTTCCAAATAAATTGTCCCAGTCAGCACCCAGTCTCAAATGGGGAAGTTCAAAAGTTCTCCAGCAACTAGATAGCAGGGGTCTGCTGGCAGTTCAAATATTACTCACTCTGGTGCTCCATGAAGTCAGAAGGGCCCACCCAGCAGATGAATTAGCCCAGGAAGTTTGATGTCTCCTTCCCCACCTTGTACCTCTGTCATACCCAGTCACTGGTAACCCCACAGGGCTGTTACCCAGTTCTCTCCAATGAGCAGATGCACCAGGGGTTTGAGCCTGCCTGAGTCACTAGGAGATCTATGTCTCCTTGGCCAGGCTGCCACACTCTGCCACCAGCTGGCAGGGGGAGCTGAAGCCTGACTACCTCGAGTGCTTAATGGAGACTGGGGTATTTCACTCACTTCCAGCCCCACCCCCGATTGATGTTGCTGCCACTCATATTCTCGCAGAATTTGCATTTTTGTCCCTGCTATACTCCCCTGCAGGCCAGGCACTGTTTGAGTTCACAGAAACTGCGACTCAGCCCCACCTTATGCCATTGCCATTGCTCCAGTTCTCGTGGAGCTGGCATCTTTGTCTCCACTGTACTCTGTGTTGGGGCAGGCACAGTTAGAGCTCACAAATGGCTCTCAGTTCATGCCCTTCCCTGGGCTGATGCTGCTGCCATGCCTGCTTTTGTCCCAGCTATGCTCCCCTGGAGGACAGTTGCATATTGGGCTCATGAAAGCAGCAAATTCTGACTCAGCCCTGCCCTGGGAGTATGCCACCTCTGTGCACATGGATTCTATTCTACATCCCCATCACACCCCACCAGGGCAAGTACTGCCTCAGTCTTACTGTTTGCTCATAGGGTCTATGTTTCTGTCCCAGACTTGTTCCACCCATGGCCACCAGCAGAACAGAGGCCCAGCTCCCTCTGCTTGCTAAGAGAGGCAGGAAGTGTTTCTCCAAAACATCACCAAGGGTGTGAGCCCTATTATTCCTGCCACTGCCGCTGCTGTACTGTGCTGCGGGGCACCATCTCTTCATCTCCCATATGGCTCCTTCACTCCACAGTCCCCACTTTACACCCATGCCACCTATTCAGCACAGACTTATAACAGCCCACGCCCTGTCCACACCTCTCAAGAAAATGTCCAAGAATATGGGCTCCATGGAGGAACAGGCTTCCAGACCACGGGGTGAAAGTGGAGGGGAGGGCTAGGAGTTCAGAACTGTGAGTAGCATATAGGTTCAGTTTTTTGCCTGGTGGGAGAGTGCCATGGCACACTAGTGGGTCCTCTCTGGGAAAGGAGTTCCAGTCTTTAGAGGGTCTCTCCCACAGGATAAAAATAAGAGAAGATCTGAGCTCTGCTTGCTTGTTTGTAGAAAATATACTGCAAGCCATTCTCATGGGGGAGGGAACTCCCGTCTGCTTGGCAATGGGTTTTGTACCTATTGTTTGTTTCCTTGGGGTTGCAACTCTCCTCAGCAGGGGTGGTGTGTGCTCTTCAATCTTCTCTCTTGTCTCAGCTCCAAACCATCGGCTTTTTTGCTAAACTCTTCTTCTTTAACTCTCCTTCTGGACGGGAGCTTCTGTGTAAAGCTGGCTTTAGTTGGCTATCTTGCCTCCTCCTGCAGGATAAAGAATATTTAACATCACTTGCTGTGCATTAAATAAGATGCCTATCTCATTTTTCTTTTCATCTTGCTTCTTATATTGTCAAAATTTTCCTCAAAATTACAGTACTAAGGTGCAAGAGAATGTCATGTCTTCTCACTCTTCCAAAACTTTGTAAGTATTTCCTATGAGCTTGTGGAGGCAATTATGAGGCCTGAAAATTAAGTTTGAGAACTCATTCTAGAAAACATACTACATACCTAATTGCGATCACTGTAGTCACTTTTGAAATACTGCTCTTAGAAATCTATGCACCAGCATCAGTACCTAGTCCACCCTTCAAAGCAATTTTCAAACTCTTTTACTGGAATAACAATCAGAGCTGTCGTCATATTACCCTTGATGTCTTGAAGATCACCCAAATATTTTCCTTTCAATATTTCCTTTATCTCAAGGTACAGAAAATAGCCATTGAGGGTCAGATCAGGTGAGTAGGGAAGGTGTTCCAATACAGTTGTTTTCTGGTTAAAAACTTCCTCACAGACAGTGCTGTGTCAGCTGGTACATTGCCATGATGCAAGAGCCACACCTTTCTAGCAAGATTTTCAGTTAAGACTTTCCTAACTGTTTCTCTATTGATGTTGACTCAGTCTCCTGGGCTTCTCATAGTCAGCCAATGATTTTAATGCACAATTTGATGAATTTTTCCAAATTTTTCAATCAGTTCTCCTGAAAATTTTTCAAATTTCCCAATTTTTTCATTGGTTCTCCTTGTTATTGGCCTTTCTGACCTCTCTTCATCAGTGATGCTTTCTGTCCTCTCAGGAAAACATTTAGTCCATTTGTACACTGCCATTTTCATCATGGCATTACCCCCATAAGTTTGGACTAACATGCCCCTGATTTAACTTACACTCTTGCAAAGTTTAAAAAGAAATTTAGGATGTTTGCTCATTGCTCTAATTCAAGCTAGGCCAATTCTCGCAACAGCACACAAGAAGAAGCAACAATAATGAACACCAATCAGCAAGGCACCACCATGAGTTGACACAAGTACAGGTGTGAGATACTGAAATACCAAGGTTGTTAAACCTTACTGAGCTGTTTGTACAGTGCTGCCAACATAAGCACACAGTGGCAAGTTTGTGAACTTTATTGTCAGACCTTGTATCTTGATTTCAGTAGAAGAAAATGAGGAAGAAAAACTTTTAAGCAAAAATTTGTCTAAATATTTTAGAAACCAGAACTGCTTTCCTGTATGATTTATATTATATACCATTAGGCCCTAAATAACTTGTAAAATAAATAAAATGTCATTTTATTTAATATAACAAAAAACTATAAATGATTAGATAAAATCATTTTATTATTGTAAATGATGAAATATATCATTAAAAGGATATTTCAGTGTTCTCAGAAAAGACTTCGCCATGAAACCATGATGCATGATATTCACAAAACATGTGATCCCAGGATACAAACCCAGATGCAAGGCTATAGAACAAACTGGATATTCTGAAGATTATGAACAATTCTCAATAATGTTATATTCAAGAGAACATAATAGTAGGTAAGAACAAAAATTATGCCATTTTTCACCTAAGTTTTCTCTTATTCTTTTAAAATTGCTAAACCTTAAAATTTTGACTATTACTAATAACGAATTTATTGTGATCTACCTCACATCTGATTCAGAGACATCAATATTTTATTTCCACTGCTAACACTGCTCTACTCTGTGTCATTGGTGAGTTCCTTCTCTCAAATGCTATTCATTTGCCACACATTCATCCAGTTTCCACTGGATGCCAGGCTCAGTGATGGGCACTCACAATACAGAGACAAATTTAAGTCCCTAAACTTGATTTCATCTCTTCCTGATCAATATACTGAATACATGAGAATGCTGAATTGCTGTTTCATGTTGAAATTCTATAATTAAGTTATAAAATGTTCTTTATCTTAACTACAGAGTCACTGAAATTTTTAAAATTATTGAATGCATTTCGGTACAGTGGCTTATGCCTGTAATCCCAGCATTTTGGGAGGCCAAAGTGGGAGGATTACTTGAGGCCAGGAGTTTGAAAGCAGCCCAGGCAACATAGCAAGACCTTATCTCTACAAAAAAAATAAAAATTAAATTGGCTAGACATAGTTGTGTGTGCCTGTAGTCCCAGTGAGGAGGTTGAAATAGGAGGACTGCTTGAGCCCAGGAGTTCCGGTTGTAAGTGAGCAATGAATGTACCCTGCTCTCCAGCCTTGGTGACAGAAAGAGATCCTGTGTAAAAAATAAAAGAAAATAAAAAGTAAATTTTAAAAATTACTGATTTACTATTTACATTTACTAAATACACTCTATATAATAGAGAGGCTAAAAAAGAGAATTTTTAGATTTCAAGAAGACTAGTCAAAAATTAAGACATGGAACTATGATGAAGATGGAAATGCTGGGGTGGGGGAAAGTATATCTTTTCCTTACCCATTTCCCATTGATAAGAAAAAAGCATACAAATTAATTTAATATAAATTTGACATGACCCAGACAGAGATCCTCAGAAATGAAGACCTAAAGAAAAGGTAAATCCATGTCTATTTTATGTCAAGTCTGATGAAGAAATGGATTTTTATGAGAAAACCTGACTGGAGTATGGTCTAAAGGGGATTAGCTGGGGGAGTTCAGCAAGCCCTGTTTGCTCTGTGTCAGTGCCTTCAAAAATAAGAGTGTTCTTTTCCTCTGGATAGAGGGAGGAAGCCTGTTAGGTTTCATGCCCACCTTTGGGGGAAAAAGGGAAGAAAGAATTCTGATTTCTATAGTCTGCTTCAGGAGAGAGGAGGACAGGAGAAGGCCAGAGAGACCTTCCACCTCCTGCAGTTTTCTCAATTTCCTTTACCTTAAAATACTCAGTATTCTAAGCTGCCATATATTGGGGTATCAGGTTCTCATACAGTTTTCATGTATGTTAAGGTTTCTCCACACCCTGAAACTTACTGAAATTAAGGGAAGAGAGGCCATTCTAGGTATGAGACATATACCTGAAGTACAACAACTTAGCTCCCTAACCAAGAAAAATTTTAAATAAATTGAATAGCTCCTTGATGAAATGAATTGAGTCAAGACAAATACTGAGCCATCAAGTAAAAGCAATATGAGTTATGTTCCATTTTCAGCAATTTGGAATACCAAAGAGCCTAAAGTCATATAGCTTCAAATTTTCTAACAATATTTTTAAGGGGAAATATTTTAAAATGTGCTTTTTAGGCCGGGCACAGTGGCTCAAGCCTGTAATCCTAGCACTTTGGGAGGCCAAAGAGGGTGGATTGCTTGATATCAGGAGTTCCAGAACAGCCTGAGCAAGAGCAAAACCCCTTCTCTCCTAAAAATAGAAAAAGTAGCCAGGGGTTGTGGCGAGTGCCAGTAATCCCAGCTACTTGGAAAGGCTGAGGGAAGAGGATCACTTGTGCCCATGAGTTTGAGGTTGCTGTGAGCTATGATGATACACACAGCACTGTACACAAGGTGTCAACAAAATAAAATAAACCCACATCACAGATGTCTCAAAGCTGTAGATGCTAGCATGGATGTGAAGAGAAGGGAACACTTTCACACTATTGGTGGGACTGCAAACTAATATAACCTTTTTGGAAGGAGGTTTGGAGAATCCTCAGAGAACTCAGATTAGACCTCCTTTTTGACCCTGTAATCCCTTACTGGACATCTACCCAGAAGGAAAAAAAAATCTTTTTATCATAAGGACATTTGCACTAGACTGTTTAGTGCAGCCCAATTTACAATTGCCAAAATGTGGTACATGTATGCCCTGGAATACTATTCAGAGAAAGAAAACGATGATTCCAGAATTGTGGGTGGCCTCCCAAGACTAGAATATGCTAAGCTGATATCCACCAACCCAAGAATGAAATAACAAGCTGTGGTACATATATACCCTGAAATACTATTCAGCCATTAAAAAAGATGGAGACTTTGCATCTTTTGTATTAACCTGGATGGAGGCAGAACACATTCTTCTTAGTAAAGCATCACAAGAATGAAGAAGTTAGAATCTAATATACTCAATTCTGATATAAAGCCAGTAGATGATCTTATACATAGCCACATAAGAAAAAACTCAAATCAATTTGACTTTGAGACTTTGTGATGTTGGTTTATTTTATTTTGTTGACAGAGTCTCACTTTGTCACCCTGTGTACAGTGCTGTGGTATCATTATAGTTCCCAACAACCTCAAGGTAGGTGGCAGGGGAAGGAGGGAGCAGGGAAATGGAATGAGGAAGGTAGATGGGGGGATCATGGTGTATGGCATACTTCTTGGGGGTGGGACACATTTATAAGAGACTTATCTAACAAATGGAATCAGTGTAACCTAATTCTTTGTGCCCTCAATGAATCCTAACTATTACAAAATAAAATAAATTAAGGCAGAATTTCAGGCCCCACCCCAGACTTACAAAATTGGAATCTGCAGTTTAACAAGATCCTCAGGTGACTTATGAACATTAAAATTTGAGGACCACTGGTAATGTTTTCTAAACTTTTTTGACTCAGAAAATTTTCTTTATGACGTAATACACACACACACACACACACACACACACAGTGGGGCCAGAAGCAAAGGAGGTAAATGAGGTGCCCAGTATATAATATTTAAGGAGGGACTCACTTTCAGGGTCCTATAAATACACTTAAATGAGTGAGTGCCTTTTATAATTTTGGGTCCTAATTTCCTCACTTTGCATCAGCCTTGTCTCACCACCATAGGTAGGGAAAAACACCTTCAAAGCCAGCATGATGGCCACCACTGGTGATTTTGAAGGAAGAGAAAGAGAACAATGATTCCAGGATTCTGGATGGCCTCCCAAGACTAGAATACGCTGAGCTGAGATCCAGTAAGGAAACAGAGACCTCAGTGGAATACCCACATGGAACTGAACAACCAGAATGATCTTGGAAGTTTCCTAGATTCATTCTCAGAGCCCCTAGAAGGGACTGTAGCCAGAGACTTATTTTAGTACTGTGGGACTCTAAAGAGAGGACTGAGCCACACAATACCCATCAACAAGAAGTCTTTAATGCAATAAGATTTTACGGAAATTGGAAATTTTCACTTACATGTGCACAACTGCAAGATAACAAATAGATGCTTTAGATTATTTTATTTTATTTTATTTGGCTGGGGCTGGGTTTGAACCCACTACCTCCGGCATATGGGGCTGGTACCCTACCCTTTTGAGCCACAGGTGCTGCCCCAATAGGTGTTGTTTTAATCACTATATTTATAGTGATTTGTTATGGCAACAACAAAAAACTAGTACATATATACATACCTATATATATAATTATAATGTTTCAAGAAATAATATACCCTTACTACATGAATATACTGTTATGTGATAGACTCTAATATTATTATCTTCTATACAATTTCATTTCATTGATTTTATTTTTAATGCTGTTCATACTCAATTAAGTTCCTTTTATAGACCATTAATCAGTTGTTTTCATTAAAAAATGTTAACCTGTATAGTTTATACATTGTGGAAGGTAGAAGGTGGTTGTCTATGGACTAAACATTAGGTGGTATCTGCAGGGCATGGAGGTGAACCAGAAATAATCCTAAATAAAAACAAGAATTGGGAAATATACATATATTTATATGTATTATATATTATACATTATACATCATATATCATATATTAGAGATTATATATTGGGAGATATACATACATTTATATGTTATATATTTATATATGCATATAAACAAAAATGAAAGGAAGAGAAAACCTTTTCCACAGAGGAAAAACACAAGAAGGGAAAATAGCTGTCCTCATGGGTACATTTAACAAGATTTGGAAAGTAGAATGAGGCAGAGGCCATCTTCCTTTTGCTGTTATGCTGGCAACCAAGACCATAGAAATGTGCGCATTTAGAGACAGAGGTGGTAGCCAGATTCAGGGTGCAGTGAATGAAATAACTTCCGTCCTCTGTATCTCAGCTGTGGTATTATGCACTTGAACTCAATATTCCAGCAGCAGGCTTAACTTCTGTTTCTCCAGATATTCTAGCACTTTTATAAACACAAGTCCCTATACTGGTTCTCTGCTTGAGTGGTGTCTATTCTTGCCCTGAACCTTGAGCCCACTAACAGGAAGTCTTTTATGCAGCTGGCATTGTAAGAAAATTGGTTAATCATTTTGGAAAACAATTTGGCATTATCTTATAATGTGGAACATATTCATATCATACAACTCAGAGAGTCCACTTTAAAGAAGTATAGCCTAGAGAAAACTTCATATAAATATTTTGGGAAGTATGGATGAGAATGTATGTAAAAACACTTCATAATGACAAGGAATGAGCACAAGTCAAAAGAGAGAGCTCCTTATGAGAAATTATATACAATGATGAAGACCCAGTAATTATAGAAATTAAAGGACACAGAGCAATTCCACAAGTTTCCTGGTAGAAAAAGCAAGACACCTTCCAAGAAGAGGAGACAGTGGCTGGAAAGCAGTTAGTTAATTAGAAATTAATTCTGATTATGACTGTAGGATTTCTTTTTTGCTTGACTGCATGATTAAATTCTCATTATTAATAATGAACTTTAATTCATTCTATAACTCAAGAATTAATAGAATTTTAAAAAGAGAAAAAAATTCTTAGTCTTCAAAAAGAACATGAAACAAATCTTTAGACTCTTCTTAAGACTCTCATGTTAAGAGGAACCCAAAATCAAAGTGAGGCAAGTATAGAGATACTACAATTTAGAATTTCATTCAGGCTTTGTAGGAAAACTCAAATGGCTGCCTGTGATTAATCATTACTATCCATTAAGTTGCATAACTAGTTTATTGAAGGTCAGGATGCCTGGCTTTTGAAGCAGTGCAACAATCATGGCATCATCATTCTTTCTTTGCCTTGAGTTGGTGTGCAGAGCATCCATGTATTTTACGCCCATAGTGATAGGGAAGGAGTCCTACACTAACAATGAATCGCATATTCAGTCTACCATGAAGCAGAGACACACTACTCTTGATTGGATCAATTGACATGTTTTTGTTTTCTTGTTTTATGCAGTTTGGCTTTGTTTTGTTTTAAACAAAATAAAGATGAGACTGCTTGAGATAACAGACTTGCAGCATGACACATAAAGCTTTTAAATGATTTATTTTCTTAAGTCTCCCCACAAGAGTCACACCAACTGCACAGGTGTTTAGAGTGCTGAGTCCATAGTTTCCATGTCTTAGGAGTGAGTGAGCCAGAAAGTAAAGATAGAAAAAAACTCTGTCTTCAGCAAGTACTACAGCATTACTTTTAGCAAGAGCACTTCCTCCTCCCTACTCGATGGTGCAAGCAGAGAATGGAATTATTCTTATTGCAATAGCTTTCATTTTGTCAGCAATAGGTAGAAATGGCCAGAAGAGAATCATAGATACAGGGCTAGAGAAACCAGATTGTGTCTTACCTAACTACTTCATTTATGGCTGAAGAAGTTGACTTCCAAAGAAGGCAGGCAGCCCCTCAGTGACAGCAAGGACAAGGCCTTCGTGTCAGTTCTCAAGATACTTGGTTCTAGTTTCAGGAACATCATTTATTATCTCACCTTAAACCACAGCAAAATGTCAGGTTTAGAATCTGACTCAGTTTCTATGAATGCATAACCATTCTGTTGCTTCATAACTGATTACTACATCCTTACTGGCTCAAAACAATTCTCATCTATTAGCTCACAGTTCTATAGGTCAGAAGCCCAGGCATGGTATTGAGGGGTTCTCAGTTCAGGTTCTCCCTAGGCTGAAATCAAACTCTAAGCCAGCTGCACTCTCACTTGGAAAGGCTCTTCCAAGCTCATGTGGTTGTGGTAGAATTCAGTTCCTTGCAGTCACAGGACTACAGTCTCCATTTTCCCACTGGCTGCCATCTGGGGGATGCTCTGAGCTCCCTTGCTCCTTGCCATATGGTGTCCAAACATTAAAAGCCAACACTAGAGACACTTTCTTGGACTTGGTCTCCTCATGCTTCAAATTTCCCAAACTTGAAACTCTCTCCAGGAAAAGACTAGTCCCTTTTTTTTTTAGGGGCTTGCCTGATTAGGTCAGGTTCACCTAGAATAACCTCCCTCTAAGTCAACTATGAGACATAACATAACCTAATCACAAAAGTGATTACCCATTATAGTTACAGGTCCCCTCCACTCTTGAGGGTTGGAGATCATCTTAGAATTTTGCATACCACAGATTCTGGGTAATTCAGCAGCCTACCATAGCACTGGCCCAGCTGTGAGCTCTATTGAACTGAAACAGAAGGAGCATCAGGATTCAGCACATTTCTGAAGTAGTGTTACAAAGATTATGGGCATGAAGATTAATGAGCTACAAAAGTTCTTGCTCATTCACCAAATTTTAAACAGAACTTTGGGAGGCTTACAAAGCTTAATGTAAGGGAGAGATACCAAAGCTAAATACCATAAGATTATTGAGGGAAAGAGGAACACTTTATAATTTCTGGTTTGAGATTATATATATCAACTATTCAAAATTATGTTCTTCCTGTAAAAGAGCTATCTTCTGATTCTCTCCTTCATCATGAAAATAAAAGGAATGGCAAATGATGGCTTTGCATATTGTAAAGACAATGCTCCATCTATGATGATTTTAAGCTTCTTTTTTGAACTAATTCAGTAAAAGATTCACTCATTATGCAGACAAAAATATGTTGCCTTCTGCTGGCAGCTGTCCTATCTGTCCATTTCCATGACTACTGCTCTACTGCAAATATTCTTTATCTTTCTCCCCTATATTAACCCCTCACCACTGCCCCTAGGGTCCATTTTCCTCTTCAACCAACCCTGCACACACTCACAAAATTTGATTCCTGTTACTCTGCTCCTCAGCCTTATCTGAGCCTGTGAATGTCCTGGTGAGAATTCTTCCCAGCCCAGTAACCTCCAGCCTGTCACAGGTACTGAAACTTTCCTTCATCTACAACAGCACTTTCTTTACTCCACTTCTATCTTCCTACCTGCTGTCTGTACAATGAGTACACTACATAGCATGTTTCCTGGAAAGGAATCTGGTCTTTCTCATTCACTGTGCTTTCTTCATAATGGGTTCTTTGTGTACATATTGTCAAGTGAAAGGATGGGTTTTTCATTCTTCTCTTTTGATCCTGACTTATTCTTGTTGGGGCTGGGAAAAGATAAGTTCTGAAGTCTACTCATGCCAAAGACTGTATGACAAATTGGCCAACTGAGATTATATTTAACCATATAGTCATGGGCTTGATCATCTCTTTTGTAGTAAGTCACCAATTAGGGAGAGGAGTTAACATTCTAGTCACTGTGAGGAGTCATGTAGCATTCTGCTGCAGTACATAAAATGTGTATTGAATGGTGACACATGGATGAGAGAACAATAATTCACCCAATGACTTGAAAGAGTCCATAAATGTTTCTAAACACTGAGTCATAAACAAGACTGTAAGTGCAGTGATTTAAATGGTCGCTGAGGGAAATGAAATAGTCTGTTGGGCACTCAGAGTATTATTGCAGTACCATAAGTAGTAAGTGATGATAGTTTCAATGTCGCCAGAAGATGGCAACAAGTAAAAATATTCAAAAATATCCAACAGAGATACAGGACTGATTTGTCATCTACCTTCTCATGAATCCTTACTGATCCATTCTTAATCCATGGGAAAAGTCATTTGCATCCACCCTTTAAAGACCTTTTTCCATGAATTGGCCCTACTCTCCATGTCAAACCATGATTCCCTCACTTACCAATATATTTTCTCAATTCTAGCTACTATTACCTTCGTGCTATCTTCAATTCTCCCTTCACACATTTGCTAATGATATTTCTTCCTCCCTAGAAAGACTCCTTACCCTTCTCCAAGCCCATGCAAAGCCTTTCTTCAAGATTTTCTCAAATCCCAGATCTTTAACAGGACTTTACTAACAATGCTTAAGAATATCTTCTACTGCATTTTCACTGGAATAACACGTTAGTTGGATATTTCATTCAGTTATACTTTATTTCCCTCAGAATAGAGATTTCTCCATTGCCCTTCTAATTTGTAATTTCCAATTTCCAGTTGAGAAATCTTTTGTCTGACTTGTAAAAGAAATTCTCTAGTGTAGGTTTTGCTCTACATGGATGCTTAGAGTGTTTTTCATTCTTAAAGTACAGCAGTGTAACTAGGACATATCTCAATGTTGTGTATTCTGGATGAAATTTACTTATAATGCCTTATGCACTTTCAATCTGAGTATCTTATTATTTCATTATGGGGATATTTTCTTATAATGTACTTTTTAATAGTCCTTTTTAGTTCCTGTGTTCTTGATTTAAATGCCACCTGCCATTCTTATGTTGGATCTTCTTTGCCCTCAATACCTGTTAGTTTTCCTAATTTTTTAAATTTTTTGTGTTTTACATTAACATTATCTGTGAATGTTCCTTTCTCCTTGTAATTCATTTTATTACTTCTGTTTCTTCACAGTTTTGTACATTCATCAGTGCTATGTTTTTGAGATTTTTATCCTCAAATTATTTCCTTGGGTTTGTAAATTTCCTTTTCATCTCATTTTGTTGTATTAGCATCTTATCTTTGAGCTCTTTATTTATTGAATTCAAATTTCCATTAAGTTGTTCTACAGTGTCAAGTAAATGCAATGGTTGGTTGTATTATACCTTTTTATTTTATTTTTAATTTTACTGTTAAATATTTGCATGGTTTTCATTCCTTATCCTAGATATTCCTCATGCTTATCATGTTGATAATTATCCTTCCTTCCACTACCCCTAGATCCATTTATACCATGATATGCTCTGTGCCCAAGGAGATTGAGTTCTATGGATTTCAGAATGTAGGCAGGCTCTCTGCTTGCTGGCTGTTAGTGGGCATTCTGCCAACATTAAAAAATGGCAGATAATTAGAAGATGGGGAGAGAGATACGTCAAGGCACTTTATCCCCCAACCCTTCCCCTGCCTTGCCATAGTCTTGCAATAGGTACATCCCTCTACTGTCCCAGCTTCTGCCAGGTGGCTCCTCTTCCCTGGTTCCAACACTCATGTGACTCTATTAGCACAATGCTTTCCCTGTTTCCCATCAGACCAGGAAATATCTTTCTGGTATTCCTAGTCACTGGTGCTTCACTACCTCTTATTGGTTTCCCCAACATGATTCACATCTTCGTAAATAGTTTCTTCATTAAATGCTTTTTAGCAGAAACCTTTGAGTTTGCCATCATTTTTGCTAGGACTCTGACAGATGACTTGGACAGCTTTGCCCAGGCATTCTATTTGCTTTGGTGTTCTATGAATGACTTCTTAATTTGGGTTCCTCAAAAGCAAATATTCTTTAATCCTAAGGCAAATATTCAATAGTAAGTGATTTATTTGGAAGGTGTAGAAATCAATCAGGAATTAGAGAAGTAAGCTAGAAGGGAAGTTACTCAATAAAGGGTGTGTCTATGAAGCCAGCCATCACTGAAGGCAACTTCAGATTCATCCCTTGGGGAAATTCTGGGAAATAATTCAAAATATCCTATTCAAAGTTATCCAAACCAATGGGCAATGTTGTTTGTGTACTCATACATCAACTCCCACCAGTCATTTGGCAAGATTAAATATTCCCCCACCCCACAGTCAGAGAAACCTCCTGCAGATTCAGAGAATCTTTACTTAAAGGTAAAGAGACACAGATATTAGCAGTGCTCTGAAGGATATGGGCAGAACACTAAAGCTAGGAAAGCAACAATGGTTTGCTATGATTTCTTTCCAAATATCTGAGACCAGTTTTTCTTTACTCTTAGAGGTACAGTCTAGGAATATGGAATATTTGAATTCTACCCACTTTTCTGGAATTTGAAGGAATGGCTGTGATTATGGGTTAGGCAGGAAGGAGAATCAATAACTAAGAAATATTCTTTACTTATTATTATAGAATAACCTGGTTCTATTCTCCCTTCTGATTTTTTATAAATATTTTTAACCAGATTTCACTTCATCAAATTCCTTATGTGAGAGTTGAAAGCAGGCAGTGGGCAAATAGATAGCCTTCACAATAGAAGATTTTTGCATGTTACCAATCTGACAAAAGGCTGATAATTAGAATCTACAGAGAACTCAAATTAATCAACAAGAAAAGAGAAAAAAATCCTTTTATAAGTGAGCAAGAGACTTGACGAGAAACATCTCTGAAGATGATAGATGAATAACCAATAAACACCTGAAAAAATACTCATCATTGCTAATCATCAGAGAAATACAAATCAAAACCACTCTGAGATATCATCTAACTCCAGTGAGATTAGCCCACATCACAAGATCCCAAATATGCAGATGCTGGAGTAAATGTGGAGAGAAGGGAACACTTTTACACTGCTGGTGAGATTGCAAACTAACACAACTTCTATGGAAAGAAATATGGAGAATTCTTAAAAAGCTAAAAGTCAACCTTCCGTTTGATCCCACAATCCCATTACTAGGCAGCTACCAAGAAAAACAAAAATCATTTTACTACAGGATATTTGCATCAGAATGTTTGTTGCAGCTCAATTCACAATTGCCAAGTTGCAAAGCAACCCAAATGCCCATGGATTAACAAATTGTGGTATATATATACCACGGAATACTATTATTCAGCCATAAGTTGGAGAATTTATACCTTTTGTGTTTACCTGGCTGGAACTGAAACACATTCTTCTTAGTAAAGTATCTCAAGAATAGAAAAAATATATATACCCAATGTACTCAATACTAATATGAAACCAATATAGAAACAAGTACATGTCAGCAGGAGAGATATAACACAAACATACTCTAGCAAGGGGGAGGGAGGAAAAGTGAGAGGGAAGAGGGAGGGTAATTGGCAGGATCTCAACTAATAAGTACAATGTGAGGGTGTTCAGCATGCTTCCTGGGTGAAGAGTTCAACCACAACTTGAAACTTTACCTCACCTTTACCTTTTAGAATTAAAAACAATGGAACCCCAAAATTTGTATCCTCATATTAATTTGAAATTAAAAAAGATATCCTGTTTGTTTGTATTTTAGACCTAGAATATTAGTAACATTACAGGATATGTCTTAAAAGAGGGTATAATTATGACTTTCAAATGCATATAAAATAAACTCATGCCAAAGATTTCATTTAACTCATTAATTAAGGAAGGAAACTATAGGGTATATAACCCATTCAAAATAGAATTGAGAATATCACATATGTAGTCAGATAAGGAATGCTGAAATGAACTTATAAATAGATGCAAATAGTAAAACTGGTCAGAATCCAGAGGACAATAATCAATTGCATTACACTGGACAGCTTCACACTTCTATGGGCAAGAGTATTTGCATTCTATCAAGTTACCTTCAAATCATAGACTTCTAAAGCAGTTCAAAAACAACTAGAGGCAGTAGTAACCTGGAGGAGTACCCTAAACAAGACGTGTAGTCATCTTTTGGCTTTCCTTTTTTCTTTAATTAATTTCAAAGAACTTCACAATTTTCCTGGCAGCTAGTATTGTCAGGGTTTAGCAGACTCACCCATGTGCTTTCTGCAGAGTAGAGGTGAGGAACTTTCCTTGCTCTACTGTTCTCTCTGATGAGAACATGATCGTCCTCTGTTTCTCCCTCTCTGCTACATTTTGTTGATAGTGGTGACTGTGGTTGATTGCATTAGGTTTTGATTTGCTTGCTGTGGGGTTTTGTGTTTTGTTTTGTTTTTTTTTACATATTTACTATTTATTTTTGTGAAGTATTAGAGATGGATGATTGTGTAACTCATATTCAATTTATCATCCTAACTAGAAATATCTCCTAAAAATGCTAACTCACACTGACCTCTTCATTTACTTGCTTCCAAAATGTAAACTGTCATTTTGTTAACAATTATCTTGCAAAGTTCTGTGATTGTGTGCCCTTTTAACCTGTATATCCAGGACCAAAGACAAAGCTAATTACTCTGATTAATTTAAACTCCCTGCAACTGCCCAGATTCAGCCCAGCTTCAAGGATCACAGAAACATCAGGGGATGCTTGCAGGTGGTCCTCTAACACACTGGTTTCATACAACCATTTGTAAATCACAGTAGTCAGGATGTTTTAACTTGTACTTTCTCCAAATCCTAATACTCAGGATGTCATTAATAAATATCCTATTTTAATTCTCCTCTGCTGAAAATTTAACACTATTTCCTTTTATTCCTGTAGCTAAACTATTCCTTAGAAATTCCTCTCAAAATCTAAAGTAAATAGCCAAGGAAAATATCTGTGCACAGCGTAACTTAGTTAAACTGCCCTTGACTCTACCAATGGATTTTGTCTGGAACATACGTTATAGGATTGGCTTTCAAAAAGCTTGACAAAGCATAGACTGTTTTCCTGTCTTCAGCAAAAAGTTCACATTTTATTTTCTAATTTCTCAATATTTAATCAGTGTTGAGGGACATTCTTACATCAACTATGCCCTTTATACAAACACTATCAAATCATTTCTCATTATCATACATTAATTTTATGATACTTTAAGTACACCCTGAGGGCCATTCACACCATAACCCGAGGCTAGCTAAAGGGAAGCCATTTTGTTCCCAGCATGCTCTGGGCTTGTTCTATCTTGAAAGTTTACAATTAACCTACTTCTTGCTTACTCAGCTGCTGGGCATGGGGGTGGGGAATAGATCAGGAGTTCAGAACAGGCACACTGCTGATGACGCGTTCAAAGAGGTGACCAGCTATTTGCTGATACATCAGCAAATAGCAGCTTTCTTTCTGCCACAAACTCCCCCTTGCCCCTTCCCTTTATAAGTTGCTCAGTAAGCAGAGAAAGCTGAGGTGATTTATGAGACAATAGTCCACCATCTTCTCAGGCTGGCACCTGAATAAACCACCTTTCCTCCACCAATACTCACCTCTCATGTTGGGTGCTCAGGTGGCAGGCAGCCAAACCTTCATTTGGAAACAATTACCACTAGTTATATGATAAATATACTAATTAAAGTTATAGAAATTATGTAATAGAAATTCCTACCTTTATATGTATTCATAATAAAATTGGTATAGCCAGCCCTGCTCCACTCCCTGAGCCTCCAAGAGTGAAGCAGTAGTTGTCAATTGGTTTCTACCACTGTCGCACAGCACAGGTGCACAGGAAGAGATAGGGTTCCAACTTCCGTCTCAAAGATGGTCCATTAAGCACTTAGATTATGTCCAGCCTACTTCTCAGGATTGGAGTGTGATGAGAAAGAATTTCAGTAGTAATCGGGGATTAGAGACGAGCCAATGTCAGGAGCAAAGTTGCCTTTTCTAAAGCATAGACAGACCTATGAGAGCAGATCTTCGTAAGACTGGCCTTTCAAACTCAAAATTATTCTTAAAACATAGAAGAAAACTAATGGTTTTTTTTTTCTTGAAGTTTTCAGTAGCTCAAGTTTTCAACTAAGTTGTTTTATTTAATTGTCACTTCCCTTTTGATTCTAAAATGCATGGTTTTTCCAAATCTTAAAACTCCATCAAAAATCAGAAACATTGAATACTATTCACAGATATTTAAACTGTATCTCCTTTAAAAACTTATTAAAGGGTGGCACCTGTGGCTCAAAGGAGTAGGGTGCTGCACCCATATGCCAGAGGTGGTGGGTTCAAACCCAGCCCTGGCCAAAAAAAAAAAAAAAAACTTATTAAAACAGAAGAGTGAGGTTTGTTCTGTAGTATACAAACACATGAAAACTTCTAGAACCAAATAATGAGTATTTATTTAAAATGACAGCCTGTATTTGAAATAGGCTACAAAGCACCCACTTTAAATTATGTAATACTATGTGGGTGGAATGCTATAAAAAGAACTATAGTGCTAATTATTTTGAATTTTAAAAAAGAATTCTTTAAGGAAGAAACAATCCAATTGCTAAGCATTTGTACTTTTCCCAACACGCTCTTAAGTTTACCATTGGTCAGCAAGTTAGAATCTCAGAGTCTAAGGCTATTCCATTTCTAAGAAATACAAGCACCACCCTTAGAAACAAAGAATTTGGTTCACTACAAGCCATTAAATAGAAGCGGTACTTAATATTTGGTTCAATACTGGTACCAAAATCATCTTAGACAAATCAGTCAATAAGTACTTACTTAGATAGATAATAGACAAGCCCATCTGTGAATTACCATATGGGATGTAAATGAAAGCTCCCTGTCCCTCACAAAACTAACACATGAGTTGAACAGACAAAGCAAATACATATTAAAGACAAAAGGATTCGTGGCTAATGTCAAATAAATGGGTGATAGAAACTGCACCTCAGAAGCTCACAGGAGAAAAATGTCATAGAAAGGTTTACTGAACATTTTGCCTTTCTTTACCTGGTGGTAAAATGCCTGTTTTGCTTTTAACATACATATGCACAGTAGTTATAGAAGGGACACTTGTCCTCATCACCTTTATTTCTTGTACTTGAACTTTAGATACAGAGATAGTGAACCTATTACACAGATGCTACCTCTTCTCCTATGGCAGGCAAAGAAATGCTTCCCAAAATAACCCTGCTGATAGCAGTCACCACCAATTGATCAACATTAGCAAGCCAAGGGCAACATGCCTGCCAGATTGTAATAGGCTGTGGGTGCCCTGCTGGGGATAAGGGATGTATCTCAATACTCAGCAGACAGCTTGGCGCACAAAAGGTCTCTAATAAAAATGAGCTTAGGTAATTAATTAACTTATTTTTAAGTTACATAATTCTGTTCTTGCCTAGATATGAACCATTTCTTTTCTCACAGAGCATTGCCTTTTACTGCTCTCCAGGACCAAGGAGGGACACTACTGGGATAGGGTTATAGGTTTGGGACATATGAGCAGATCTCTAAGGAGTCCAGGAGACAGTGAACCACTGAAGACTGAAACAGCATAAAGAAGCGGAAGCCTGCAGAGTGGGAGGGGAAGGCCTGAAGCAAAAGAGCAAAATTAATGACATCTAGACCAAATTAATCTGGGCTTAAAACTGAGAGAAGTTACTGCGCTATCTGTAGGTCCCTTTTGTTAAAATTATAAAATATAACTTACAAGTTTGTGTAGAAACCATTTGTGTGGTTTAAAGATCACTGATGAAATACAAACTCATGTGCCCACTACTCAGGCCAAGAAATAGAACATTACCCTCCCCAGAAGCCACTCCACAATTGAACATCCACCCTACAACCTTAGAGGTAACCACTATCCTGAAACTATAATTACTCTCTAGCATGGTTTTCAATCTTTATGACCTATGTGTCCTTGTGTTTGAACAATTACCAGGGGATAATACTATCTCCTCTTCTGTAAATTGCTTCCTTTGTTCAAGTTTATGTCTTTGAGAGCATTCATGTTGAAGTATGAACTGGAGTTGATTCTTAAATTTCAGGGTAGGTGCCTGTCTCTTATAATGCCAGGTTTCAAGCAACTGCCTGAGTCCTCAGTTCTTAGACCACTCTTGATTGAAAAATGACCAGATGCCCCAAAGTAAGGCAAGGGAGAAACAAACTTTATTGAGGAAGAGAAAGATAATTTTACAGAGTAAGTTAGTTTGCAAAGCAATATACATTTGCCATAGACAGCGAACGGGCCTCCATTGACATAGCAAGTAGGCAAAGAGACCTTGAACATGGCTGGGTTGGGGGGTGACTCTTTTATATTTCCTGGATTGGGCCTCATAACTTAGAGGTCACATTGGAACCAGAGTCTTAATGCTCATGTGGACCTTTCATGAGCCTCTCTGAGAGCCCATAGGGAGGGAACACAATGTAGATTTAAGCTAATGACATGATAGTTACCCTTAAAGCTGTTATAACTCACCTTCTGACTATTGTAGTTGTTAAGCTAAAGAGTCCTTTACATCTTTTGGTAGGTGGCACACTAAGTTGTGATTGGTAGATTGGCAGGGTGGTTCCTCTGCCCCAGGTGTGAGCAATCACTTGGGGCAAAATTAATGTGGGAAGCACCACAAGATGGCAGCCTGGGGGTTCTGCCCTCATCCTCCTTCCCCAAGAGAACTGTTCATAACTAACTACCTACCAATTCCTTTTCACTGCAATGTAGAAGTTTGCTATATTCCACACCCACTTATCCATCTTACTGTTTATAAACACTTAGTTTTTCCAGTTTTTTCCTATTATAACCAATCCTTTTACAAAAATTCAGGTAGCTGTCTCCTAGAACCTAGTTTCCCAATACTTAATAATAGAATGGTTGGCATCCAGTGTGGTCATGTTCAACTCTACAAAGCAATGCAAACTTTCTCTAGAATGGTTGTGTCAATTTGTATTCTCACCAGCAGTGAGTGAGAGTTCCCATAGCTCTACATCACGGCAACACAGGTTTTCCCAATTTAATGACATCACTCTGCAGTATTAAGTAGCACTTCTTTTTTTCTGTTGCCCATTTCCTCTATTGGATTGGCTTCCTTTTTCTTATCAATTCATAAGCATCATAAAGATTTCTTATCTGTTCTGAATAATAATCCCCTGTTAGTTAACCAGGGACCTGAAAATACTTTTCTTCTCACTTAGTGACTTCTATTGTCCCTCTCTTAATGGCATCTTTTGATATTTGTGAGATAATCCTAGTCATCTGGGTGGAGAGGAAAGACAGCTTACTGGAAAATGCCAAAAATCTTGGCAGCAGGAGAAACTGAAACAAGAAGTCATGGTAGAGAATAGTCAATGTTAGATTAGAACAGTTGTTAAAGCAAAGGTTAGAGCAGCGGTCCTCAACCTGTGGGTCATGACCCACAGGAACTGTATTAAGGGGCCGCAGCATTAGGAAGGTTGAGAACCACTGGGTTAGAGTAAGCTGGGCCAGCAACACTTAAATATAAGTGAAGGTAGCACCAAATACACAGGTGTTTCCCTCTAAAAGCCTGATGCACATTACTTTCCTTTGAATGTAATGAATGCTAACTTTTCTCAAGTTAGCTATCTTAAAGGTATTTTTTTAGGGAAGAAAAACATGTTTGCCTCCACCCTAGACACCTTCTAAAATGCACCCTCACAAATCATGGCAGCATCCTCTAATTGCAGATTTATCTCTGTGGTAGCAGGTGAACCCCATGAAAGCCAAATCCTCATATCTAAATAAAAAATATGATAGTGGCAAATACACTGTGATTTGAGGTTTTGGTTTTATTGTTTCATTTTTATTCCATTTGTTTATGGCAAATGAGTACCGGTTTGTTTGATTTTTTTTTTTTTTTTTTTAGTATTTCCCCATCTCCTCTATAAATTCTTGTTTTAAATTTCAGATTAATATGAGGATACAAATGACTAGGTTACATTGTTTGCATTTCTTAGGTAAAGTTCAAGTTGTAGTTGAGTCCTTCACCCAGGGGGTGTGCTGTATCCCTTACATGGTGCCCATTAATTGAGAGTTTACCAATCCCCTTCCCTCCTCCCCTCTCCACTTTCTCATCTTTCCCTTCTCCTCTTCTTGAATTTTATCTTGTTTTTCTCTCATGTGGGGGCATAGTTGTTTATCTATTGGTTTCATATTAGTATTGCATACACTGGACACTTACTTTTTCATTGTTGTGATACTTTACTGAAAATAATGTTCTTCAATTCTATCCAGGTAAATACAAAGGATGTAAAGTCTTCATCATTTTTGTGACTGAATAGTACTCCACGGTATACATATACCACAGTTTATTAATCCATTCTTATTATAGTAGATTATTAGAGTCACACATTAATACACACATGTTTTGAGCATCAACCAAGTGTTGGGTTATCCATTACCACTGGTGATAAAACAGTAATTAAAACTGGGCATACCTCCTCAGGTAAATTACACCATAATTACAATGAGATAAATCTCACATTTTGAGTGAGAACAAGGTGCTATGGAAGCTAATGACAGAGATATCTAAGTCAATCTAGTTCGATTTCATTGCCTCATTCTCAAAGTTAGTTCTCCAATAACATTATTTAAAATTCATCCCTCCAACACTCCCTCCAAACACTGGCAATGACTGCTCTTTTTAATGATTTCATATTTTTGCCTGTCCCAGAATGTCATGTGGTTAAAATCACATAGCTTGTATCCTTTTCAGATTGGCTTCTTAGCATATGCTCGTAAGGATCTTCTGTAATGCAGCCCTTAAGATTTTAGTACCCCAGCATCTTCAATGACTGAAATGATGTAAAATTGGACTAATCCCTTTATTGTCAGCACTTATTAACTGCCTGCTTCCTGTCCAACACCCAGTGTTCCCACAGCAGTTATCAACTGGGCATCCACTGTTTCTTTGTCAAGCAGGAGGAGATAACTCCAGGGTCGCAGAATAATCTGTGAAGTTTTGTTTTTTGTTTTTGTTTTTGCGGAAGGAATGAATGCCCTTGAAAAAGTTGCAACTACTTAGTGATGCCTAGAAGTCTGGTTATTCAAGGTGTTATTTGAGACTAAAAGAAACACAGCCTTCCCCGAATCCCATGTGGAATCTCACTGCCTCTTCTCTGTAACAAGACAGATCTGAGAGACTGGTCTCCTCCATTCTCACTTTGACCAAATTCAATAAAGCTTTCTCTCTCTCCAAGCGACGGTGTCATAGCATTTGGCTTTATCTTCACATCGGATACAGAAACCTGAATTCAAGGTTTTCAACACTTCCAAGTCTTTGGGGGCTTGATAGCTCATTTATTTTTATCGAGGAATAATATTCTACTGTCTGGATGAACTATTCTCCTACCAAGGGACATCTTGGTTACGTCTAAGCTTTGACAATAAGGAATAAAGTTGCTATTAACACCTATATAAAATTTTTTGGTTGGAAATAAGTTCTGAACTCATTTGGGTAAATTCTAAGGGGTGCAATTACTGGATTGTGTGGTAAGAGTAAATCTTACGTATTTTTGTAAGTGACTAAAAACTGTCTTCCAAAGTGGCTATAGTATTTTGCATTTTTACCAATAATGAATGAGCATTTCTGTTGTTTCACATCCTCACCAGCATTTGGTGTTGTCAGTATTTCAGATTTTAGCCATTCTAATAGATATATAGTGGCTTTTCCTTATTGCTTTATGCCTAATAATCTTTTTATTTCCAAAGAAGCAACTGTATTCTACAACTGTGAACTTTGCCAAACCTTTCAACAAAGGGTTTTTTGAAGAAATTTTAAAACCCTCTCATAAAATTTATCTTAAAAAAGTTTAAAATAATAATAAATATAATATGCAAAATAAGAATAAACATTCAAAGGAAAATATGCATGTATAATTGGTGCCTTATTACTTATTTGTTTAAATGCTGTCCAGACCAGCTTAATTTAACCTTACGTCAAAAATATCTCTTTATCAAGATTTATTATAAAAGCTAAAGTAAATAATACCCTTGTAGTGCTGGAATTAGGATTAAAAAAAGTAAATAAATAGTGGAGAATCTGAATGCTGGTAACAAATGTACTGATGCATAGAAACAGGTTGCCCTCACAGATCAGTTGGAAAAGAATCAATTCTTCAAAAACTGTGTTGGACAACTGGTCATACATGTAAGACATGATATATGGGACCTAATTTTTCCTACACAACAATAAATTCCACATGGATTGAGGGCTAAGTATGCAATTTGAAAATCAAAAGTTTAAGACTTAGGGAAAAAACTTGGAAAAACATCTTCATGCTTTGAGGTACAAGAATCTAAAAGGAAAGTTTGGTCAGTCCAACTACATTGAACAATGTCTGATTATTGACAGATATCACAAAATAAAATAGAAACAACTGATTATTATATATATAATGGATAACGAGTTAGTGTCTAAAATAAATAAATCCTGTAAGTTAATAACCACACCCCCTCACAATGATCTAGAAAAGTTGTTGACATATGAATTCTGTGGCCCCAAATTTCCATTATTAGGCATTTATCTTAGAAAAACTCATGTATAGCCATAAGTAGTGATGCCACACTGAGATCCTAAATAACTATTACATACAGGTTGCTGCTAGACAAGCCCTGGTGGGGCCGGATGAGCCTGTGTGCCACTATCTGGAGTTGTTTATTTACATACAAGGCCTTCTGTCATAGAGAAAGTTAAAAGACTGGGTGCTCCAAAGACCATGATGCCAATCAGTGACCCAGTGTATGAAGTACACTTAATAATGCACTTAGAAAAGTAATGAGTACCTATAATTTAATCTAAAGTAAGAATACTTTGAAGATATAACCTCTTTAAAAAAGGAGGATATTGGGTACCCTTGTAACCTATGATGAAAAATCTGTTGGATGTATATCATGATGAGTAATAACACTGGTAATGTTTACTTTTACTGTGAGAATAAAAGTAACCAAGGGAAACAGGAAAGGCAGAACAGCTCTTTGAGAAGATATCCTCACTGTTCTCTGGACTGCTCTCTGGAATTGCTGGCTTTTCTGTAAATGAAAGTGAAACTGATCTCTCATTCCCTTCTCCTTGGATTGGCTTGGGTGACAAGTGGATGGACAGACTCCTTGGTGTGGCAACAGTAGCAGGATGAATAAAGAGTTATGGAATATCTATTCCGTGGAGGATAACAGTTAAGATGGCTACCTCTCAAAAACACAATGTTGAGCAACAGTAAGCAAGTTTTTGCAGAAAGCTCCCTGATTAAGAACTATGCAAAGGTAATAGACACCGGCATGTGCCATAGAAATGTGACAAACAACTCCAGTGACTGTGGTAAACACAACATTCAAGGTGGCACTTAGCTCTGCAAATGGACCTCAAAAATCAGTTATTTCTTAAGATGAGGAATGTTTATGTAGATTTTTGTTTTAGCCTCTTAATCCCTATTTGTCATCTGAAATATTTTATTAATTTAATGATAGGATAAATATCTATTAAACAAGAGAGAGCAAAATGGAGTGCTGTGATCAGGCCATGCTGTTTAAGAAACTCCTCTTTGAAGACCTGGACAAGATCTCACGGCCCTCCCTACACACATGCTACCCCCAGTTGCTCTGACTCCTTCAGTCATGACCAAGCTCCTGCCTTCCCCTGTAACTACCCTTACCTAAAGCCCTGCTCCTCCTTCCCTGAATCAGTTGACAGGCAACACCACTCCCAGTGTCGAAGCCCTGTCCCCTATTTGGCACCCCATAGCATCTTCTGTCCCACCAGGCCCCTGCAAAAAAAAGACCACAGATAACCCACTCTAGCTATTTCCACGTTTCTCTGGTACGTCTCAACTTCATGCACTGCTTCAAGAGCCATTTTTTACAGGCATTTCTGAAACTACTAAAGATACGGCATTAATAAAACATTCCTCCCAGCGGGAGCATTTACTGAATGGTCTCATTACTGAACCTCACGTGGTGTCTGCCAAGTGACTTGTTTTCTTGAAGTCCTTGTTCACGCACACAGCTAGCTTTCTTGTTTGATATTTTGCTTAAATATCTATAACTCTATGTTTAATAGTTAAGTGTAAAATGCCCCAGGTTTTTATCACCACCACTGGAATTATTTTCCGATATTCCTTGCACACAGTAGCCAAAGCTGAATTAGCACTTGGTGAAATGATGCCATAGTATATCATCGTTAGAGTTTTTTGCTGCAGCACACTCCTGCATTACTACCAAAGGATGTTTTGACTTTTTTAATTCCCCCCAAATTGGCAAAGACATTTTGTGGGGAAATTTTGAGACCCAGTTACTTAAATGAAGTGATATTGCCACAGCCAAAGTGCACAGAGAAAGAACCAAAGTTTAACCTAAAACAACAAACAAGTATTTCAGGAAAAACACTTGAAGAAATCAGCCTGGGTGAATATTTTATGAGGAGGACCCCCCCAGGCAATTGAAGCAACATCAAAAATACACTACTGGGACCTGATCAAACTAAAGAGCTTCTGTATAGCCAAGAACACAGAAAGTAAAGCAAGCAGACAGCCCTCAGAATGGGAGAAGATATTTGCAGGTTATGTCTCTGACAAAGGTTTAATAGAGAACTCAAACATATTAGCAAGAAGAGAACGAGTGATCCCATCTCAGGATAGGCAAGGAACTTGAAGAGAAATTTCTCTAAAGAAGATAGGCGCATGGCCTACAGATATATGAAAAAATGCTCTCCATCCTTAATCATCAGATAAATGCAAATTAAAACTACTTTGAGCTATCACCTAACTCCAGTAAGATTAGCCCATATCACAAAATCCCAAAACCAGAGATGCTGGTATGGATGTGAAGAAAGGGGAACACTTCTACACTGCTGGTGGGAATGCAAACTAATACGTTCCTTTTGGAAAGAAGTCTGGAGAACACTTAGAGAACTAAAAATAGATCTGCCATTTGATCCTGCAATTCCTTTATTAGGTATATATACAGAAGACCAAAAACCACATTACAACAAAAATATTTGTATCGGAATGTTTATTGCAGCCCAATTCATAATTGCCAGGTCATGGAAGAAGTCTAATTGCCCATCGATCCATGAATGGATCAATAAACAGTGGTATATGTACACCATGGAATACTATGCAGCCATAAAGATGGACACTTTATGTCCTTCATGTTTACATGGATGGAGCTAGAAAATGTTCTTCTTAGCAAAGTATCACAAGAATGGAAGAAAAAGTATCCAATGTATACAGCCCTATTATGAAACTAATTTATACCTTTCATATGAAAGCTATAACCCAATTATAGCCTAAGAATATGGGGAGGGGAGGGGAGGGGAGAGGGGTGGATGGGTGGAGGGAGGGTGATTGGAGGGATCACTTCTATGGTTTATCTTACAAGGGTTCAAGTCAATCTTTCTAAGAGTAGAATATAAACATCTTAACACAATAACAAAGAAAATGACATAAAGGCTGTGTTAACCAGTTTGATGAAAATATTTCAAATTGTATATGAAAACACCACACTGTACCCCATGATTGCATTAATGTACACAGCTATTATTTAATAAAAAAAAAGAATTTCACATACTAAAGAATAAAGAAAAAAGGTAATTGAGAAAAATAATGCAAGATAAAGCTCAACGACTGCAAAGGGCCTAATCAAATGGCTGGGACCCTCAAAGGTTGAGGTAACTAGTCAAGTTCTGATGTGTCACCCATCATCCCAGCTGACCACTCTCTTTTCTGTTGCTCTTCTGATTCCCAGTAACTCCCCAGCTCATTGTTTCCTATGAACACATTCTGCCTCCTGCTGAAATAAATCAGCATGGCTGTGCCCACCTAGCCTGGTTCTTACTAAGTGGTTTGTTTTTGGTTTTTTGTTTGTTTGTTTGTTTGTTTTGTACTTTTTGGCTGGGGCTGGGTTTGAACCTGCCACCTCTGGCATATGGGACTGGCACCCTGCTCCTTTGAGCCACAGGCACTGCCCACTAAGCATTTCTTAACACACAGAATCTGTCCCTCCCGTCTAGACTGATCTCTGAACTCACAGCACTGGGTCCTTCCACAAGGGCTCTTCACATTTCCTCATCCTCTTTTAAGGAACTGATGGAAAACAAACGCTCTCAAATCTGACCTTCCATGAACATTTACGTGGGCTCTAATCTAAATAACTGAATCTTTGATGGTGAAATTTTATATACCATAAAAGGCAGTTAGGACAGAATTGGGGGGTTGGCTAACGGTGCCTTTTTTGGATTCCCTAAATCATGCCCTCTGCGTAGCTGATAATGGATAACTCTAACTGCCCCTGAAGCTATGTGCAGGTAGGCCTTGCAAGGTTGGGCAGAGTCTTTGTCCATTTTTTGTGATTGGTATCAGAATAAGATTTGGATTATGCCTTGCTTCCATGAGACAGTATTAAACAAGCTGGTAAAGGTGGCCCCAATATCCCAGGACTAATCCCAGGACTGCCAGCTCTCAGGACAGGCAGCTGCAAACACTGGTGTCCTGCAGACTGAGTCTTCACTGTGTTTCAGTTTGCCTCCACTGCCCCCCAGCTCTGGACTTGCTCGGTTCCTGTTTGAGACTTAAGCATTTCAGTTCTGGTCTGCTACTTTCCCCTTCCAGTTTGGTCTGACCTCATTCTCCACCCTCATCCAGTTTCTAGCTGCCCCTAGGTATCCATCTCACCTGATTCAAGCCTGACCTGAGACTCCCCCAGTGTTGGCTTGTCTGGCTTCCACCCCACTGGCCTTTCCGAGTCCCCACCCTAACCCAAAGGTAAAACACAACTTCAACTCTAGTTTCTCTCTCTTCCAGGGGTTAGGGTGAGCAAGGCCAGCCTCAGACATGGATGCAGAAAATGGTTACCTGCACAGTGATCACAGTGTGGCACTATGCAAGATTTGTAAGGCCATGTTACAGAAAAGTCGTTAGGAGCCCAGACCCTGGAATTGCACCACCTGGGTTCAACTCCCATCTCTGTTACCTATTAGCTGGTCAACACTGGGAAACTTCCTTGCTTTATGGGAATGATAATTGTACTTTCTTGCAAGGAGGTAGTTAAAATTAAATAAGACACACAAGTACTGTGCCTAGCAAAGTAACTAACTGGTAAGTGGCCAGAGCCTTAGCTAATGCTATTGTTATTACTATCCTCATGCATTATAGGACCTATGTTTCCACCATGAGAGATTCAGTCCTTTATTAGCCTTTCTCAGACTTATTGCATTAATTCATAGTGAACATTGTTCTTTTTTTTTTTTTTTAAGACAGAGTTTGACTTTGTCGCCCTCAGTAGAGTGCTGTGGCATCATAGCTCGCAACAACCTCAAACTCTTAGGCTTGAGCAATCGTCTTGCCTCAGCCTCCTAAGTAGCAGATGTCTGCCACAGGGCCTGGGTATTTCTTTTAAAGATGAGGTCTTGCTCTTGCTCAGGCTGGTCTCAAACTTCTGAGCTGAAGTGAAATACCAGCCTCAGCTTCCCAGAGTGCTGGGATTACATGCATGAGCCACAGCTCCTGGCCCCAAACTTTATTCTTGAGGAGAGAGCAGTGAGTACCAGAAAGTGGGTGGGAAGGCTGGAACACTGAATATGAACCTAGGCTGATCCACAGTGCTTCGGGACTGACCCTCCTGACAGGTCAGAACCAGGGTTTGTTACTGGAATGAAAGGGAAGATTGTCATTGGACAGGTAACCACCATAGCACTAAACCACTCCAGGAACACTCTTCCCAGGAGATATGTATGCCAGAGGTGTCATTACGTAAAACCCAATGTAAAGAGTGATTCTGGGGTTGTGTGTCAGGCATACAACCTATGGGGTTGTGTCATACATTCCTAGCCCTGAGCTATCAATGTTTGTCATGCCCCTCAAAACTCTTCCCCTCAAAATCTTAGAGATTATTCTGTGACCTTGGAGCTATCTCTTTCTACTTGACAAAGAAACAGTGGATGCCCAGTTGATAACTGCTGTGGGAATATTGGGTGTTGGGCAAAAAGCAGGCAGTTAATACGTGCTGACAACAAAGGGCTTAGTCCAATTTTATGTTATTTCAGTCACTGAAGATTCTTGAGTACTAAAATCTCAAGGACTGCACTACAGAAGATCCTTACCATCTCTGCCATGCACTATTGCTGTGAAGTTCACAAATTTTCCCCTTGATTGCTAATGACTATCCCCCAAGTTTAACCAATTTACTTTGAATAAAATTAAAGAGAAGCAAAATATATTCCTGCCCCTCATTGCTTCTACACAAAGCAGGAAAAAACAGCCCAAAGTGCATTGTTGGGACATGTTAACAAAGATCATTTTATTACAACAGAAACTTTTCATATTACCTATACTCTATTATTTTCCAAAAAATTCACATAAAATTATTCATAAATAGTAATAGAATAACAGACCATAAATAACAATAGAAGTTAAGACATTGCTTGCCTGCAACATCATGCTATTGGCAGGTTTGATGAGATGAACCCTGCAATTTATCAGATTAAAACTCGATCTACCAACTGAGAGAGACGTGTTCACCAATTTGGGGAATGTGTGAAATAGAAGAATCAGTTTGTCTCAACTATATAGAATACCTGATTTGATAAACAGAAAACAAATGTCCTCAGACTTAAAGGAAAAAACTTTATGAAATACATTTGGTTTTGCTCTAAAATGCTTTAGGAGCAATGCATCAGACAGTGCACCAAGAACCCCACAGAAATGCTTCCTCTTCTCTTCTTTTTTAAAATCTTGTTTTATTATTCTTATTTCCTCTGCATCTTAGAAGCTGAGAATGAAACAGCTCTGAAAGATAAAACTTCAGAAAATTATTTTTGCCTCTGCTTTGTAATTTCACAAGCCATTCTGTATCTGTTTATTCATTTCCTTCTAGTGACTAAATGGATGTCTTTAATGTTTCCTTACAGATGAGAGCCCAGGAGATAGGCAGACAAGAACTTTATCACTGATCACCATCGCCTAGTGATTGTTTACCATCCTCTGTGGCCATGACAAGAGACAGATGACAGGATACTGGGGTGGATTCATTCAGATAATGTTACACTCCCTGCCAAGCTGAAACTTGCCTTGTGGAGCAGAGATGTTTATAAGAGCAGAGATAGAAATATTTGAGTAAATTTTGAGTAACTGAAATGAATACCCAGTAGCTACTATGCCCTATTCATCCCAGCACCTAACATAGCACCTAAATGTAAAAGAAAATGAATGAGTGAATTAGAACCATTAGGTATTTTTGCTGACCATCAAAATGCATTTTATATTAATGCACACTGATGAACTAAAGATGAAAAAGAGCTAAGCCATTTTAATTTAGAATTATTATGGCCAGAACGCTCTAAATTATGCTAACAGGAAAATGCTTATTGATAGAAACAATAAAGAACATTTGTGTACATCTCCCTGATACCTTGGTAAAAATTTCTCTAGGATTTATTTTCAGCAGTACTTTATGCAAGGGGGTACTCTTATTTTCACTGTACTAGATATTGTAATTTATTCTCCAAAATGTTTGTACCAATATAAACTTCCTCAAGCCAGATAAAAGGGGGTTTCATCGATCCACATCTTTGCTAGCAATTGGGCTCATCATGTTTTTTACATTTTTATAGAGTAATGGGTATATTTAATGTGGAATTTGTATTTTTTTTATTTCTACAGAGATGAAGTATCTTTAAATATTTTATTAGTCATTCAAGTTTAGTTTTCTGCTCTCCTGTAAAATTGTCTCATAACTTGTTATCATTTCTATATTGTTTGCCTTCTTCCTGGTGATTTTTTGGACTTGTTTATGCATCCTGAATACTAACCCTCTCTTGGTTATATGTACTGAAAATAGATGAAGTAGATTGTCTTTGCTACTTTCCTAAGAGATTTTTGATACAGTGTTCACTTTAATGTAATTGAATCCATTGATCTTGTCATTCATAATGATAGCACATTGTTTATAATAATGAAAAAATGAAAGCTTTTAATAATATAGCATGAAGAAAATGAAAAAAATCAGTAAATTTGGTTATATTCAAATAATGTAATTCTATACAATGGTGAAGGAATTAGAGCTACACACATTAGCATGACTAATCTCACAAACAAAACATTGGATGAAAAGTACATATAGAAGACAAAAAGCAATGTAATTACACATAAAATTTAAAAGCACTTAAAGAGATTTATAATGTGGAAAAATACGAGTAGGAGAAGACAAATTCCACTGTCAGATTTATCACATAGTTCTTTGAATTTTTTCATATTTTTTATGTTGAAATAAGGTTATTGAATATAGCAGTAGTTCTGGTGTCTATCTCTTCCTCTAATGAATTAGATCAGTCTTTGCCAGCAGATGGAGACTTGCAGTTGGCACAGATCTTGCACCATCCATTCCTAAAAGGATGTCTTCCAGGATGAACAGGTTGAGATCATTACCAATACTAAGGGAAAGAAGTTCATCTACACTATGTCACCTTCACAGATATAAAATTATTGATCACTGACACTGCAAATAATCAAGTTACAATGACTTCTACAATATCATTTTTAGTGCCAAATGTATGATTAGACCAACACTGGATAACTCAAATCTCCAGTAAGACAAGTAGTCCACATAGAATACAAGGAGAGAACTAAAACGTACCTAAATTTTAATTTGAATGTTTTTGTTTGAAGGAAATGAACAGACAAAATCAGTAGCATTTCTATAAATCAATAATGAACTAGCTAAAAAAGAAATCAGGAGAAGGAGGGGCAAGATGGCTGACTGGAGCCAGCCTTCCACAGAAGCTCCCATCCAGAGGCAAGGATAATGTCCAGATAGTACCCAATTAAGCTGAAGACTGGGAGCTGAGCCAAGAGATAAGAGTGATAACTACAGGTCACCTCTGCTGAGGCAAGCTGTGACTCCAAGAAAGCAAACTGCAGGTAAAAAATTCATCCCAAAGGAAAAATGTCTATCCCCTTCCCCAAGAAAGTTGTGTGGGTTTGTGTGTGTGTGTGTGTGTTTTGTTTTTTTGTTTTTTGTCTTTGTTTGCTCCTGTAGGTTTTCTATAGGCGAATGGTGAACTGACGACCTCTTGTCTCACCCCACCAGTGAGGAAGTGGGGACTACTTCCCCAGAAGGACTCTGTTGTGACCCTGAGCAGTCTCCTGCCAGGCAGGAAAATTGAACTAACATTTTCCCTGCCATTCTGAACTTCCAGTCCACCTTTTCCTCCCTTGCCTGATGATCCAGAAGCCTAACCTCTACAGAGACTGAGGAGGAAGTTCATGAATAGCCCCCTGCCCTGCTGGACCAAGTGCTCCACACCCCACACAGCCAGAGCCACATGCTCCCCTCTACTAGAGCCACATGCCCTGTGCTCTGCCCTATTGGCGCCTTCATGCTGCCCTTCACCCTGCCAGAGTCGTGGGCCCAGCATTCTCCTTGCCGAAGTCACCAGGCCCTCTGCACTGTCAGAACTGTCTACAGTGTCCCCCTTCCTGCTGCTGGATCCATGTGCCCTGTGCTCCCGGAGCTGCTCCTACAGCCAACTCCTCAGCTCTGGCAGTTGCCTGGTAGCTACGCAGGGTTGCTTCCCACAAAGATTCAGCAACAATAGAGCAAATGCTCTGGGGTCTTATCTTGGAGAGATACCTCATTAACTCTGAGGACTGCCAGAGGAAACCAGACTTTGCTCTATAGGGATACTGGTGCTACCGAGCAGCTGGGGCAAAGACGCGGTCTCTGAGGAACAAAAGCATTTCCTGACTTGTTATCCTCAGGATAGACTGAATTCAGGTGGCATACTCCCCAGTGACTATTGAGTACCTGAGGCAGGCAGGGCTCAGCTCCTCCAGCCAGCTGGTGGCAGAGGGTAGTGGCCAGGCCAAGGGGGCATTGACTTTCCTTTCACTCTGACAGGTGCAAAGTCCTGGCATATCTTCTTATTGGAAAGAGCAGGACCTCAGCCCTGTGGGGTCACCAGGGACTGGGCATAAAACAGGAGGAAAGTGGAGAAACAGACACAGCCCCCTGGTCCAACTCTGCTACCAGGTGGGCCTTTCTGACTCCACAGAGCACTGGAGCAAGCCAAATTTGGGCAGCCAGTAAACCTCCGCCATCTGGTTGCTGGAGACTTTTCAAACTCTCCCACTTGAGAGTTCATACTGACTGAGTCAAATGGTTTGGAACTCCTAACCTGGGCTAATCACCCAAGAACCCTCTCAGGTGGTACCCTGGTTGTGTGGTATCAGGAAGGGATGATTTTCCCCTTCCAGTTGTTGTCCATGGAGGTGGGGTGTCTTAGTTGCTTGCATTTCTCCACAGCCAAGACTTCAAACCAGAGTCACTGATCCACTAGGATGGGACAAGGTCCAGCTGAATATAAGACAGAGCCACCTAACCCCACCACACCAAGCAGGTTTCCTCAACCTCAGACTGTAATACTATTTGGGTCCTTTTCAAACCTGTAGGAAAAAAAGCTGCAGTCACCAGTCCCAGATCCTTGACAAAGGGCAGTTAACCATAATTCTAGGAGCTCCCAATCCAATTTCACCTTACCTGTTCATCAAGCCAAACAGTAAAAAACAAGCATGAGGTGGAATCAGCAGAAAAACTCTGGCAACATGAATAATCAGAGTAGATCAACTCCCCCAAGGAACAATATGGCAGACACAGCACAAGATCCCATTCATAAACAAATGGCTGAGATGTCAGAAAATCGAGTTCAGAATTTGGATAGCAAATAGGAGCAACAGAATGGAGATAAAGATGGAATAGTAATTTCAAGGAGTAATTCAAAAGATGTCTCAAAAGTTCAACGAATTCAAAAACAAAATTACCAAAGATTTTGACACATTGAGGCAAGAACTTACAGCCCTCAAAGATCTCTGAAATATAGTAGAATTCCTTGGCAACAGAATGGAGCAGGCAAAAGAAAGGAGCTCTGACATTGAAGACAAAGCTTTTGAATGCTCCAAAATGCTCAAAGAGGAAGAGAAGTGGAGAGCAAAAATGGATCATTCTCTCAGAGAGTTCTGGGATAATTCAAAGAGATCTAATATTCACCTTACAGGAATTCCTGAAGGCAATGAGGTTGCTTTTCAGGATACAGATTCTCTACTTCACGAAATAATCAAAGAGAATTTCCCAGACACACCAAGAGATTCTGAAATTCAGTTAGTAGTTTCAGAATACCAGCACAACTCAATCCAAATAAAAAATTTCATAGACATATTATAATTAGCTTTGCTAAAGTTAATATGAAGGAGAAAATTCTGAAAGCAGCCAGATGTAAGAAAACCATAACCTTACAAGGGGAAGAACATTACAATGACTGCAAATCTCTCTGCTGAAATCTTTCAAGCTAGAAGAGGATGGTCATCAACGTTTAATCACCTTAAACAAAGTAACTGTCAACCCAGGATCCTGTATATAGCTAAACTGAGTTTCATTTATGATGGAGAAATTAAATACTTTAATGACATTCACATGTTGAAGAAATTTGCATAACTAAACCAGTTCTCCATGATATTCTCAGACCTATCCCCCAGAATGACCAGCACAATCCTCTACCATGAAAGTAAACTCACTCAGAAAGTTTTAATCAAAGCCCAACTTCCACAGTGGTGAAAGAATTAAAAATGTCCACTGGACTTTCAAAAAACTCAATACCCAAAATTCTACCAGGCTTATCAATATTCTCAATTAATGCAAATGGCTTAAATTGTCCTCTAAAGAGGCACAGGTTGGCCGACTGGATACAAAAACTCAGGCCACACATCTACTGCACTCAACAATCTCACCTTACCTTAAAACATAAATATAGACTCAGGGATGGTCTATTTTTAGAAAGGATGGTCATCTATAATTCAGGCAAATGGAAATCAGGAAAAAGCAGGTGTTGCAATCTTATTTGCAGATACAATAGGCTTGAAACCAACAAAAGTAAGGAAAGATAAGGATGGTCACTTCATATTTGTTAAGGGTAACACTCAACATGATGAGATTTCAATTATTAACATTTATGCACCCAACCACAATGTGTCTCAATTTATGAGAGAGACTCTAACAAACATGAGCAATGTGATTTCCTCCAGCACCATAATAGAGATTTTAATACCCCTTTGGCAGTGTTGGGTAGATCCTCCAATAAGAAGTTAAGCAAATAAATTTTAGACTCAAACTTAACCATTCAACAATTGGATTTAACAGACATCTACAAAACATTTGGTCCTAACAAAACTGAATACAAATTCTTCTCATCAGCCCATTGATCAACCTCCAAAATTGATCACATCTTAGGTCACAAGTCTAACCTCAGCAAATTTAAAAGAACAGAAATCATTCCTTGCATTTTCTTGGACCATGATGGAATAAAAGTTGAACTCTGTAACAACAGAAATCCACATACTCATACAAAAACATGGAAACTAAATAATCTCATGCTGAATGATAACTGGGTCATGGATGAGATTAAGAAGGAAATTACCAAATTTTTGGAACAAAACAATAATGAAGACACGAATTATCAGAACCTCTGGGATACTGCAAAGGCAGTCTTAAGAGAATTTAATAGCATTTCAAGCCTTCCTCAAAAGAATGGAAAGAAAGGAAGTCAACAACTTAATGAAACATCTCAAGCAACTGGAAAAAGAAGAACATTCCAACCCTAAACCCAGCAGAAGAAAAGAAATAACTAAAATTATAGCAGAATTAAATGAAATTGAAAACAAAAGAATCATACAACAGATCAATAAATCAAAAAGTTGGTTTTTTGACAAGGTCAATAAAGTAGATAAACCTTTGGCTAACCAAACCAGAAGCAGAAGACTAAAATCCCTAATTTCATCTATCAGAAATGATAAAGGCCAAATAACAACAGACTCCTCAGAAATTCAACAAATCCTTAATGAATATTACATAAAACTCTATTCTCAGAAGTGTAAAAATCTGAAGGAAATAGATCAATACTTCAAAACATGTCACCTTCCTAGACTTAGCCAGAAAAAAAGTGGAAATGTGGAACAAGCCTTTAACAAGTTCTGAAATAGCATCAACTATAAGAAATCTCCCCAAAATGAAGAGCCCGGGACCAGACGGCTTCACATCAGAATTCTACCAAACCTTTAAAGAGGAACTAATACCTATATTACTTAACCTTTTCTAAAACATTGAAAAAGAAGGATACTTCCCAACACATTCTATGAAGCAAATATCACCCTGATTCCCAAACCAGGAAAAAACCCAACAAGAAAAGAAAATTATAGACCAATATCTCTAATGAATGTTGATGCAAAAATATTCAATGAGATCCTAGGAAACAGAATCCAACAATATATCACACAAATTATACATCACCACCAGGTGGGTTTCATCCCAGGGTCACAAGGGTGGTTCAAAATATGTAAATCCATAAATATAATACATCACATAAACAAATTAAAAAAGAAAGACCATATTATTTTCTCAATTGATACAGAATAAGTTTTTGATAATATCCAGCATCCTTTCTTGATCACAATGCTTAAGAAAATAGGTATAGAAGGAACATTTCTTAAACTGATAAAGGCCATCTACAACAAACCCACAGCCAATATTATATTGAATGGAGTAAAATTGAAATCATTTCCACTGAGATCAGGAACCAGGCAAGGATGCCCACTGTCTCCACTGCTTTTTAACGTTGTAATGGAAGTCTTAGCCACCATAATCAGGCAAGAGAAGGCAATCAAGGGGATCCAAATAGGACCAGAGGATATCAAACTGTCACTCTTTGCAGAAGATATACATCTGGAAAACCCTAGGGAATCAACTAAAAAACTAAAACTAAAAAACTCCTAGAAGTGATCAACATCTCAGGTTACAAAATTAACACTCACAAATCTGTAGCCTTTATATATACCAACAATAGTCAAGGGGAAAAAACAATCAAGGACTCTATTCCCTCTACACTAGTGCCAAATAAGATGAAATATCTGGGAGTATATCTAACTAAGGACATGAAAGATCTCTATAAAGTGAACTATGAAACCCTGAGAAAAGAAATAGCTGAAGATGTTAACAAATGGAAAAATATACCATGCTCATGGCTGGAAAGAATCAACATTGTTAAAATGTCAATACTACCTAAAGCAATCTACAGATTTAATATAGTCCCTATTAAAGCACCTCTGTCATACTTTAAAGATCTGGAAAAATTAGTACTTCGTTTTATATGGAAAGAGATAAAACCTCAAACAGCCAAGACATTACTCAGAAATAAAAACAATTCAGGAGGAATTGTACTTCCAGACTTCAGACTATACTATAAATCGATAGTTATCAAAACAGCATGGTACTGGCACAAAAATAGAGAGGTAGATATATGGAATAGAATTGAAGACCAAGAGGTGAATCCCGACACTTATTATCATTTGATTTTTGATAAGCCTATTAAAAATACAAATTGGGGGAAAGATTCCCTATTCAACAAATGGTGCTGGGTGAATTGGCTGGAGACCTGTAGAAAACTGAAATTGGACCCAAACCTTTCTCTTCTAACAAAAATTGATTCTCACTAGTTAAAGGACTCAAACTTAAGACATGAAACAATAAAAATTCTTAGAGAGAGTGTAGGGGAAATGCTTGAAAAAATTGGCCTGGGAGAATACTTTATGAGGAGGACACCCCGGGCAATTGAAGCAACATCAAAAATACATTACTGGGATCTGATCAAATTAAAAAGCTTCTGCACTGCCAAGAACACACTAAGTAAAGCAAATAGACAGCCCTCAGAATGGGAGAGGATATTCACAAGTTATATTTCTGACAAAGATCTAATAACCAGAATTCACAGAGAACTCAAAATAATTACTAAAAACCAAGTGATTCCATCTCATTGTGGGCAAGAGACATGACCAAAAGCTTCTCTGAAGAAGATAGGTGCATGGTCTACAGACACATGAAAAAATGCTCATCATCTTTAATCATCAGAGAATTGAAAGCCAAAACCATTCTGAGATACCATCTAACTCCAGTAAGAGTAGCCTACATCACAAAATCCTAAAACTACAGATGTTGGCATGAACGTGGAGAAAAGGGAACACCTCTGCACTGCTGGTGGGAATGCAAGCTAGTTCCTTGCTTTTGGAAGGAAGTTTGGAGAACACTCAGGGATCTAAATGTAGACCTGCCATTTGATCCTGCAATTCCTCTCCTAGGTATATATCCAAAAGACCAAAAATCATTTGGCAACAAAGATATTTGTACCAGATTGTTCATTACAGCTCAATTCATAATTGCCAAGTCATGGAAGAAGCCCAAGTGCCCATCAACCCATGAATGGATTAATAAATTATGGTATATGTATACCATGGAATACTATGCAGCATTTTAAAAAATGGAGACTTTACCTCTTTTATATTTACACGGATGGAGCTGGAAAATATTCTTCTTAGTAAAGTATTTCAGGAATGGAAAAAAATATCCCATGGTCTCAGTACTACTATGAAACCAATTTACAATTACTCACACTTTCATATGAAAGATGAATCACAACTATAACCTAGGATAAAGGAGGGAAGGGGAGTGGGAGAGGAAGGGAGGTGGGTGTGTCAGTACAGGGACGGTTAGTAGGGGGACCACACCTATGGACCATATTGCAAGTACAAGTTGGATCTATCAGGTGTAGAACACAAATGTCTCAACACTGTAATTGGGTAAATGAGGTGAAGGCTATGTTAATTAGTAGGACGTAAGTACCCCAATTTGTACAAATAATCAACACATTGAATCCCATAATGGCATAAATGTATGCATGATCTATGTACAAATGACTTAATAAAAAAAAAGAAATTAAAAAGTCAATCTCATTTACAATAGCTATTAAAAAACTAAGAATATATGTAAAGAAGGTAAAATATGTCTACAAAGAAAACTACATAACACTGATGAAAAAAATTGAAGAGAGTATAAACCAATGGAAAGACCACCCATGCTTCATGAATCAGAAGAATTTACATTGTTAAAATGACAATGCTACTCAAAGCAATTTATAGATTCAATCTTATTTCCATCAAAATAGCAATGATATTCTTCACAGAAATAAAAAAAATCCTAAAATTTGTATTAAACCAAAAAAGAACTTTAATAAAAAGAAGACAGTTTCTCTGTCTTCTTTCGAGAAGCTTTTGTTCATGTCTGAACAAAAATAAATAAGCTGGAGGCATTACATTACCTCTTCAAAATATACTACAAAGCTTTAGCAACCAAACCAGTATAGTTTTGGTATAAAAACAGACACACAAACCAGTGGAACAAAATCCGATGCATTCATCATGAAGACCAAAATGGAAGCTGAAAAATATTAAGGCAAGAGCAATAATGATGACAAATAAAAGATTTTTGACTAGTGCAATGAAAAGGTCAACTAGCTAGCCAAGAATCAGGCTGCTGAGAAGGAACATGTGTTTCTAAGAACTGAGTAGGAAGGCCAGGTGCAGTGACTCACACCTATAATCCTAGCATCTAGGAGGTTGAGGCAGGTGGATTGCTTGAGTTGAGGAGTTCAAGAGCAGCCTAAGCAAGAGTCAGACCCCCCCATCTCTACTAAAAATAGAAAAATTAGCCACATGTTTTGGTGGGTGCCTATAGTCCCAGCTACTCAGGAGGCTGAGGCAAGAGGATGGCTCCTTTGAGCCCAGGAATTTGAGGTTGCTGGGAACTATAATGATGTCATGGCATTCTAGCCTGAGGCAACAGAGTGAGGCTCCATCTCAAAAAGGAAAAAAAAAGTAGGAGAGGGTCTAAAGCCCCATCTTTCTCGGCTGTACTAGACTATAGCACCTACCAGAAGGAGTGTCTGGAAGTGTCTTCAGAGTAGAGCTTCTCATCTATACAGTGAGGACTGATCCCACTTTGCCCTGCACACTCTTGGTGTACATCTGTTCTCCTGAACTAAATAGTAACAGTGTCTCTTTCACTGTTATCCTATTTGGAGGATAACTTACATGATCACTCAACTCATCTTGATCCATCACTGAAGAGAGGATCCAGACTACAGAGTAGAGAGTAAATTCTACTTAATCACAAAATTTGTAGTACTCAATTTTTAATAAGAAAGCAATGGTCATTTCTTCAAAAAAAATATGTACGTGAACTTCAATATAAATACATGGGTTGGCATTCTGAATACTCAAATATGGGAGAACAGAAAAACTGAATATATTGCGCTTGATGGCTCTGAAAATAAGTGGAAAATGCAATTTATGTCCTGAAGAATAATGCTCTTTTTAAACAAAGAAGCATATGAAATAGAAATGTTTCATAACAAATGTTTTCTTAAAGAACAGAAAAACAACTACATGAAATATAATATAATACCTATAGTTATCCTCGTAATCAAGGATTGTTTCTTCTTTATACTTTCTGCAGTTCCTAGTTGTTTTACAATGGGCGCATATTACTTTTATCATCAGAAAACTACCTTTTAAAATGTCCAGACTGACACACAAAACAGCAAACTATAACTGCAGAATATAAGACATACTTAAAGTGATTCAGAAAAGCTGACAGTAAAGAAATAAAGATATGCTAGAAAGGCGTAAACAAATCCTGGAGATCAGGCAATGTAGAATTCAGAGCAAAAAGCATTAAACAAGACAAAAAAGGACAATTCTTAACGTTAAGGCTGCAATTTACAAAAAGTCCTAATATCTTATGCACCCAAATAACATAACAACAACCTTCCAAACTCAGAAGCTACAAGAGAATCAAGAACAGACAAAAACTTAGATAATATTACTTTGTTTTTCAAGTAAACATGGCATGCTAATAAAAATTGGCCTTATATTAACTCATACAAGATCTTCATAAAGCTCATTAATGTAAAGATAACCAAAAATATTATCTAATCACAATGTAACAAACTAGAAGTTCATAATAGAAATTTTGAAGGCCCTTCTATGTGGAACTTTAAAAACACAATTCTTGGGTCAGGCAAAAATCATACAAACAAAATTTCAGAATTTCTAAAAAATACATTGATATAAATACTACCTGTCAGAGTCTCGAAGGTATAGTTTAATCATTTCCTCAGTTATCAGAGGAAAATTAATGACATTAAATATCAATAAAATGAATAAAGAGAATCAATTAAGCATTCAGTCAGGGGTGTCCAAACTTTTTTCTTTTCTGCTTCATATTGGAAGAATAAAAGTTGTCTTAGGCCACACGTTAAAAACACAAACACTAACAAAAGCTGATGAGCAAAAGAAAAGGTCTGTGCATGCTTCTCACAATATCCAACACCACAGATAAGCAAAACAATCCTCAAATAATCTACATGTGACCCACAGACTGCAGGTTGGACACCCCCGAAAGTATTGCCTAAAAAAGCAAAAAGAATTAATTATTGAAAGCCTAGCTTAGTAAGAATAATTTTAAGTTGAAGAAGTTATTTTAAGGGATGAAAAAAAGGCAAACCCCTAGCTGACCTCATCAAGAGGAAAAAAAAAAAAACACACTCTAAGCACAGGCGCCCAAAGTAAAATGAGGAAGTAACCATCAAACAGGGAAAATTAAAAGGCATAACAGATTACTTGCAGGCATGCCAAAAAATGAACAAGCACAATGAAAACCTCAGTGAAATGGGTAATTTTCTAGCAAAGCTTAATACACCAAAACTAACCTCAACAAAAGATTTTTAAGATATGTTTAAACATATGTCACTCCTTGGAGAAGAAATAGCAAAAATAACTAAGGCTACTCCTGCCACTGTGAAAGCACTAGACCTACAAACCATTACAAAGGAGATACACCAACCTTCAAAACACGGATAATAACCAAATGCAAGCAGCATAACCTGGGTCTTTGTACCCTCAATCCATCCCCAATAATAAAAATAAAAAATAAAAATAAATGGATAATATCAAGCAAATGGGTCCAACCTACAGCCTGCAGGCCACATGCAGATTATTGTAGGACTGTTTTGCTTATTTGTAGTGTCAGATGCCCTGAAAATTCTGCACAGATCTTTTTTTCTGCTCATCAGCTTTCTTTAGTGTTTGTATATTTAATGTGTAGCCTAAGACAACTCTTATTCTTCCACTATGAGGCAGAAAAGAAAAAAGTTGGACACTCCTGTGGGAAAAAATAAACTCCAAGAGTTTAAGTGAGCATAGCATTTGTTATGAAACATTTCTATTTCATATGCTGCTTTGTTTAAAATGAACATTATTCTCCAGGACATAAATTGCATTTTCCACTTGTTTTCAGAGCCATCAAGTGCAATGTATTCAGTTTTTCTGTTCTCCCATATTTGAGTATCAGAATGCCCACCCATGTATTTATATTGAAGTTCACATACAGATTTTTTAAGATATGACCATCGCTTTCTTATTAAAAATTGAGTACTACAAATTTTGTGATTAAGTAGAATTTACTCTCTACTCTGCGGTCTGGATACCCTCTTCAGTGGGTCGAGATGAGTTAAGTGATCATGTTAAGTTATTCTCCAAACTGAGACTCTTTTAAAGTGAAAGAGACACTGTTACTATTTAGCTCAGAATAACAGGTGTACACCAAGAGTGTGCAGGGCAAAGTGGGATCTGTCCTCACTGTATGGATGAGAAGCTCTTCCCTGAAGACATTTCCAGACACTCCTTCTCGTAGGCTACTTATATTCTAGTATAGCTGAAAAAGATGGGACTTCAGACCCTCTCCTACACTTTCTTTTTTCTTTCTTTTTGAGACAGAGCCTCACTCTGTTGCCCCAGGCTAAAGTGCCGTGGCACCATAGCTCATAGCAAACTCAAACTCCTGGGCTCAAGCGATCCATCCTAGGTGTCAACCAAAACCTAATAAATAGTGTACACATGCACACACTGAAATAAGATGGCAGATGCAAGAGAAGGATGGACCCCACTTCAGATGTAATTAATTAATAGAAATTTATTGATAATTTGATACACCTGCAGGGGGCTGTTGTGATGGGCCAACAAGCAGCCTCGAATAGTGGGCGAAAAGTCTTTTTATACTGTTATTTTGCATAGTCACGCAAAGTCAGCAAACTAGCGCAATACAGAAGCCAATCATAGTGGGGGGGTTGCAAGGTAGGGGTACATATTGGCTCATAATCACAAGATACATCACAAGTACATTATTTCATGATCATAAGATGGGGTATATCATAAGGGGTTACACATTTCAAGCACAAATCATCAAATGAGAGATACAAACAAGTATTGGGTAAATTTCCGAGAACAACTTGGGATCATTTTACCCAGGGCTTTATTTGGAATCAACCCCTCCCTTCCTCAACCCCTCCCTGAATATTTACTTAATTTCAGGCTGTTTCTTTACCCTTGAGGGGGCTGAGACTAAAAAGCTTAGGAGAAGTTTCCATTTCAAGGGTAGGGGGCTTGTTCCCCACTGGTCTTAGGGAGGGGGTCAAGGGCTGGGGGCTTCGTAATTACAACACAGAGAAGAAAACTGAGTACCATCCACCTATAACAATAAAAAAATCTTCAATAGAATAGTAGCAAGTAAAATCCAACATTAATCTTCTAAAAATAGTATCATGACCAAGTGGGGTTTATTGAAGAAATTAAAGTAAAGGTTAATACTGAAAAATCCATCTAATAGAACGTTCATGATATTAAAAGAGCAGAGGGGGAAAATCACTTAATCTCTTCATAGATGCTAAAATTTATTCAACAAAGCATCAAACCCTTTTTTAATGCCAGAATGTGAAACATGCTTCCTTAACATAAATTTGTGTTTTTATGTATAAATATACAAATTGGTGTTTTACATACACACAAACCCCAAATAAAGTGCACGGTACCTGGTTAGATATGCCTTGAAAAAAAGGGAGCTATAAAACCAGTCTGGAAATAATGTTGAAATTTGAATATGAATGAGATATCAGCAGATGACAGGAAAGTATTGCTCATTTTCTTAGTTCTGATACCAGTATTGTAGTTATTTAGGAGGATGTCCTTATTCTTAGGATATTTAGGGACTGAATATTAATTATGTCTGAAACTTAGTTCCAAATTATCATACAGATTAAAATTATATAAAAATATTTCAATTATGGAATTTAGGTGGTAGATACAGAGATGTTCATTGTACCATTCTTCTAACTTTTCCATCTGTTTGAAGGTTTTCATAATACATTGTTGGAAATTTAATGAAATTTGTGAAAATAGAAATTTTCAATATAGTTTCACTCTCAAACTACTCTAGTAAGACGCTTTTAGTTCTAAGGATCAGAACCTTACTCAAGTTACCTGAAGAAAATTTTATTTTTTAAGGATACAGGAAGACTGGGCCTCGATACTCACAGGGCACTTGGGCGGCTCTAGGATACACATGCTCTCTCTGCGGCCCTCTGGGGGACCACCTCATTGCTTCCTTTGTGTCTCCACTCTTTGGTGTTTCTATTACCTTCTCAGCCCTCCCAACAGGCTTCAATTTCAGCTGACCACACGCGTAGCAGAGACACATGGACACATGGACAGAGATGCATGGACATCTTCACCCATCAACCTCATCCTGGAAATCTAGTTCTGACATGCTGGCAAAACCCCAAATGATTTCAGCATCGTTTGCATAAGCACAAAGCTGAAGACAGCCAGATTCCATCAATAGATGACTGATTGAATAGACTGACATATATTCATATTGTGGAGGACAGTGTTGCTATAAAAATGTGAACTTGTTGGACATGGTGGTGCATGGCTATAATCTCAGCTTCTTGGCAAGTGGGTCTGTTGAACTCAAGAGTTCAAGACAAGCCTGAGCAAAATAGCAGGACTCCACCTCTTAAAAAATGTAAAAAGGAACAAGAACAAGGACAATATATACTGATCTAGAATCACCTCTGGCTTATATTGGAAAGTTTAAAAAGCAATGTATAATATATTACTTATAGTATTTTACATTTTGTGTAAATAAAAGACAAATAGAAATATATGAATATATACATATTTATATTTTCATAAAGAAACAATAAAAGGATAAATCAAAAATTAATTTTAAAAAGGCTTCACAACAAAGCAAGGGAGAAAACAGGATGGAAGAGCCAGAGATCAAATGGGGTTATTCAAGTGGGATTTAGCAAGACCCCCTAAATGTAGATTTGGCCAGGTTTCCAGGACTCTGGGCTGGAACTGGCAGCATATCATTCTATTGGCCAAGCAGGGTGTAGGAGAACCAAGATGGGTGTGGGAGAACTGAGCTCCCACACTGTGGGAGGTGTAATAATCAGTTTGTGGCCAGCTTTAATCTGCTATTACAGTTCTGAAAACAGGGCAATCAGATATATACTTCATAAATTATTATGTACTAAAAAGTATACAATAGTGTTGCAGAATAACTAAATGCAGTATAAAGCTTTTGCTTGGATTCTGACTCTAACAATAAAAAAGACATTTTTGAGACATCTGGGGTATCAGACAATATTTAAAATTACTATTACTTCTACTAAATTATTTTTTAAAAGCTTTATGTGTTAGAGGTACATAATGAAGTATTTAGAAATGAAATAACATGATATCGGAAATTAAAAAAAAACACAAGAGAAGAAGTTAGAGGAAGTGATTGAAATAAAATGAGTAAAATGATGATAAAGTTGAACTTTAAAATATTATATTTTTTTCTTTCTTTTTCTTTTCTTTGCAACCTTCAACTACCACCACTTATTGGCTATGCCTCATAATTGACTCAGCCAACTTGTAGCCCACTGGCTAGAGTCCGTGGGTTTTCACTGCAACCAATTGTTCTGTGAGTCGGTGTTACCATCTGCTATGGACTGAATGTTTATTTTCCTCCAAAATGTGTAAGTCGAAACCTAATCCCTGATGTGATGGCAGTAATAAGTTGGGACTTTTGTAGGTGATTAGATTATGTAGTTATAGCCATCAGAAATGGAATTAGTGCCCTTATTAGGGGCTACAAACACCAGAGTCTTCTACCATGTGAGGATGTAGTTGTCAGAATGATGAACCAGAAAGCAGCCCCAGATCAAACACCAAAATCTACTGACACCTTGATCTTGACCTTCCAGCTTCCAGATTTGTGAGAAATAAATTTCTGTTGTTCATAAGCCACTCAGTCTATGGTATTTTGTTATAGCAGCCCGAATAAACTAAGATACACTGCCCACTCATGGTAAGTCCAGAGAAGTTAGAAAGTGAAAAAATCTGATCACCTGAGCCTGCCCCTTCAGCCAGGATTGAAGACTGGGGCACTTCCACAGAGCAGAAAAAGCTGGGGGGCAGAGATATTCTAATTAGCATCTTCAGGGTTGTCTTCCTGAGGTTAAGGAGAGTTGATTCTTTAATGAATCAGCTTTGCAAACATTGCAAAAACACCAAGAACAGATTTTTGTCTCATAACCTTGATATGAGCCTCACATCTATTTGTCTGCCACGTCTGTGGATTGTTCATTCTTACAAAGAATAACTGGGGGTCAGGAGTTAATTACTATGATTCCTTTATGCTTAGTTGAGGCAAGTGGCCAAGTGATTTACTCAAGTCATAGAATGATTGATTCTAGGGAAAACAGATGAATTTAATTTTTGCAAATCAGCTAGACTGAATCTTCAGGGAATTGTGCTACATGAAAAGCAACTTTCAAGATAACTAATAATCACCATTAAGCACCACTGCTCCCTTTTCAAAATTTTCTTTTAAGACATTCCTATAGCCTCAGAGCTCACTGGTTAGGGCGCCAGTCACATACACTGAGGCAGGCAGGTTGGAACCCGGCCCAGGCCTGCTAAACAACAATGACAACTGCAACAACAACAAAAAAAAATAGCTTGGTGTTGTGGAGGGTGCCTGTAGTCCCAGCTACTTGGGAGGCTGAGGCAAGAGAATCACTTAAGCCCAAGAGTTGGAGGTTGCTGTGAGCTGTGACACCACAGCACTCTACCAGGGGTGACAAAGTGAGATTCTGTCTCAAGAAAAAAAAAAAAAAGACATTCCCATAGAAATATCTATTTTGCCAGCATAGGTGGCTGTTTGAATATCAGGAAATAAGCTGAAGAGTCAGAGATGATCCTGAAAGGTCTCAAGAAGCAGGCCCAGGAGTTTGGAATTTGTGGCATTGCTGAAAGTATTAAAAGTATTATGAAGGTAAAAATTCATAGAAAAACAGGGTTAATTAAAAAGAGAGAGACTGATAAAGGCTGGGATGCCAGTGAGGAAGTTCAGTAATAAAGATCTACTCTACAAAAAGTGGCAGTTGAAATGTAGAGGATACGGAACATCTGAAAGATATTCCGAAGTGAGAAAGAATTTATTTTGATAGCTCTGGAGTTTGGGGATGGAGCAGAATAAAAAGCCAAAGATGACTTGAAAGTTTCTGATGGAAAAGACTGGAATGCACTGATACTCCCAGACAGATACAGAATGATACAAGTGGGAACAGTAGAAAGAAAGCAATCACTCAACCAGTTCCTAATTAGCAGGAGTTAAAACTACTGTTAGGGTAAGAAAGACTTCATGAAAAGGGAACACTTCTACACTGCTGGTGGGAATGCAAACTAATATGTTCCTTTTAGAAAGGAGAACACTTAGGGAACTAAAAATAGACCTGCCGTTTGATCCTGCAATTCCTTTATTAGGTATATATCCAAAAGACCAAAAATCACATTACAACAAAGATATTTGTATCAGAATGTTTATTTCAGCCCAATTCATAATTGCTAAGTCATGGAAGAAGCCCAAGTGCCCATCGACCCACGAATGGATCAATAAATCGTGGTATATGTACACCATGGAAGGCATAAAGAAAGATGGAGACTTTACCTCCTTCATGTTTACATGAACGGAGCTGGAAAATGTTCTTCTTAGCAAAGTATCTCAAGATTGGAAGAAAAAGTATCCAATGTACACAGCCCTATTATGAAACTAATTTATAGCTTTCATATGAAAGCTATAACCTAAGTATAGCCTAAGAATATGGGGAGGGGAAAGGCGAGGGGAGGGGTGAAGAGAGGGTGATTGAAGACATCACCTCTATGGTTTATCTTACAAGGGTACAAGTGAATCTTTCTAAAAGTAGAATATAGACGTCTTGACATAACAACTAAGAAAATGACATGAAGGCTATGTTAACCAGTTTGATGAAAATATATCAAATTGTACATCAAAACACCACATTGTACCCCATGATTGCATTGTTGCACACAGCTATGATTTAATAAAAAAGAAAAAAAAGAAAGACTTCTTGAAGCCAATAGTCTGTACATTTCATATATACATAGAAAATCCCCCAATTCCTTTGTAAATATCCATTGGATTGTGGAGAAGGTAGAATTCAGATACTTTTCACTGTTTGGGGATGATAACACTAAGCCCAGAGAATTAATGTTGAAATTACTTTATTAAGACCATATAAAATTATACACTAGGTGGGCTGAGAGTTTAGAATGTATGTAAAGTTATTTTAATCACTCTTTAATCACTCTTCCTTCAACTCACTGATTCAAAAGCTTTACCAGCAGTCCTATAATCCCAGCCATGAAAAACTTAGTAAAATTTCCTTTACTTTAAATTATATTTATTGTGAAACGTTTTAATTACTCCTAGGTAAAATTCAAGTTATAGAGGGAGCAATTTCCAAGTTTGAAACCTACAAATTTGACAGCCGAATTATTACCCATGGTTGATGCTATTACTTGTGACAAAAATATAGCAATCTAATTCCACTTCCACGTGGAAGCCAATACATCATATCCCAGTGTCAGCATCTTCAAACAATGATAATCCAAGAGAATTGCAGGCTATTTCCCAAGAGAAATGGTTGTAAAGGTATACCTACCTCTATATTTTTGAAAACACATGTATCGTGTTGCAATTTAACCATAATCTAAAAGTTAACTCCTTTAAATTGAGGTTGGATTGCTCACTCATCTAGTAGCTTTTGATCTTGGCTGCACATCGGAATCATATGAAAAACTTTCAAAAACATATTGATACCTAGCTCCTATCCCTCCCTCATTCTAATCCAATTGGTCTGGTGTAGGGGCTGACAATCAAGATTTTTAGAAGCCCCCACGGTGATCATAATATGAGCACAATGTTGAGAGTGTGTGATCTATTTTCCTAATGATTCTTTGAAAGCTTAGATTTCCTTCAATTTTTAAATAATTTCCTAAAGTTATACAGGCTTATTAGAATATATACCATTGGTGTAAGGAGGAAAAAATGCCCAGGGGAATAAAAAAATGAATAAATGCAGTGGAAAAAGTAGTTTTTCTAGGAAGCAAGGTTGTGTTATGGGGAGAAAACTGTTATTTGAAGAAATTCCTTTTTAGATAGACAAAACAGGGACAAATGACTACCTCGCAAGGGAAATGTTGAGTCTTAAATTGAAATTATTCAGTAGAATTAGGAAAAGATGTTTCCCTTTGGCAGAAAATCTCTTTCCTATAAATTTTGTTGTTTGGTTGGTTGGTTGGCGAATAGGTTTGGGTTTTTCTAAGCGAGAGTTTTGCTAATTTCTTTGGGCAGCTAACAGATTTTTTTTTGTTTAGGAAACAGGTCTGGAAAAAGATAAAGAAGAAATTAAGTGATGTAGGATGGCCTCAGAATGGAATCCAAATTTATGCCAATAGGTCGAATCTTAAGATCTAGAAAGAAATACCCAGTGAGAAGCTTCTATGCTAGGGTTGGTTGCAGGAACTTTGAAACAGCGATATCAATTTTCTTTCCTTTCCATGTTGGACTTGCCCCCTTGATTGGCCTTCTAGAGCTTTGATGATAATCACTTCTGCCCATTGTCTATCGTGTTTAGGTGTATTGTTGATGAAAGGGAGCTGTGTTCATGACTATAGTGAATGGGAAAACCTGAAGTAGCAGGCACGAGACATTAAAAACCAGGAACACAGCCTGGGTGGCAAGTGATGAGCAGCAGACCTCTAAGAACTTCATTGCAATTTCCTGCAGTGTTACAGAAAGAAAGCATAAGAGGTTTTACTTAGAGAAGAAAGTATCCAATAACTTCAGAAAGTTTTTTTTTTTTAATCAAGAAATGTATGTCTTTATCTAACAGCCTCGCTCTAGATAATTCTAGACTTGCAACAGCTGAGAATGCCAGGAGTCCCTAATATCCACTTTTTTCTCCTGTTCCTGAGAACTCCTTAAACACTTTCTGCACACCTAACCAATAGGTTGGGCCATGAGATTGGGCCCAGCTAATGGAAAGTGAGCAGAAGTGATTTAAATCACTCTTAGAACGGACTCCTAGGACTTACATCATCTCTTCTCAGTTCTTTCTCCTCACTCATTAGGCAGCTAAATGAAGAGTTTCCAGTGTAGAAACGCGAAGAGAATGTCATAGATGATGGAGCCACTAAATGAATCAGCCTCATAACCTAGAAAAAGTTGCTACCACTAAAATACTAGGTTAAGCACTGAGGGTTGTGGGTTGTTACAGGAGCTAGCAGCTAGTTTTACTTAACCTGATGATTGATAAACCTAGTGACAACCCAAATCCAAACAGTCCCATCTGTAATCATTTAAAAATGCACACAATAACTTTAAAAGGATCCAAATCATAAAAAGTATGCCTTTTCACCACAATAGAATTAAAATAAGAAATCAAACACAGAAAGAAATTCTGGAAAATCCCCCAATACTTGAAACTAAATACTACATAGCACACTTTTTAAGAAACCCATGGGTCAAAAAGTAATCAACAAGAAAATTAGCAAGTATTTTGAACAGATAACAATGAAAGCATAGCATTTCAAAATTTGTAGGTGGTGTTTAAATAGTACTTAGGAAATGTATGGCACATTATATTATGGTTATTTCTTTAGTAGAACTATATCCCATCTTTTCAACTCTGTTCCTCTCTTCCTCATTATTTTCTTTCTGCTCAAATCAGGAGGGGAACTATGGTTTGATCTTCCTTGTCTTACTACTAATTATCATAATTTTCCCACTAACTTAACATGTATTGAGAGACTACCATTGGCCTATCATGCTTGCTCAGAATAGGAGCTTGGAGCTTGGTACTATCTACTGAATGAGGGAACATTAAATTGAAAAGAGGGAAATGAGGAGAGTTGGCAGCGCCGTTGTCTGTTGCCAGATCATAACGTTTTATATTGAGGTTCATACCATATAATCTTGATCCTCATTTTCCTCTCTTACCAACCCTTTCAAAAAATAAATCATAGAATCACAAATTGAATCTGGCTACATCTAACGCACAAATCTCCTCTTCCATTTCCAGCAAGATCTTTCCAGCCTCCTCTGAACCCCTCTAATAAGACTAGCCAATATACCTGTGAATTGTCTGCATTTATGGCAGTACAATGCTCTGGATTTACCTTTCCAAACTAATTTGTAATTCTAATAAACATAGGAACATAACCATTAGTACCAAGTTTCTCTTCAAGTCTTTCCAGCCCAAGGGCTCTGTCTCCATAACACAGGGTAGTTTGTAGAAAGACAGAGCTGTCTTCAATCAGTTACTCCAGCCTCAGAAGACCAGAGATGCATCTCTAAAACGTTCCATTTTACTCTTTTTGAAAATTATTAGAAAATACCATACTTAGGTGCATCACTTCCAACATATTTGTATTTTTGTCTCCTACACACTCTTGACTCTGTGAAAGAATACATCTGAATAAAGCAACAACCATGAAAAAATGATTCTGATCCCATTCCTACACCCCCTTTCTTGTTTTGATGAAGACTCTTTTGAGTCTGCCCTCATGTAATTCCTGTTCTTCTCCCTTGAGCATTTCAGTGTATTCCTCCCAGACTTCTTCAGTGCCACTCTGTCTTCCTCGTGACTTCAGAATTGTATACATTATCCAAGAGCTTACACAAGACGAAGATGGTGTTTGTAGTTCGATTTCCAACACCTTCCTGATGAGTCCTTCCATTTGAACTGTCGTACATTCCAGAGTAAAAAAAAAAAAAATCTTGCCAGTGTCTTTGGGGGAACAATCAACCATTACTGCTACACACTGTTCTGGAGCTAAAACTTAGAAAACAAAGTTTATCGTACCCTAAGTATATCTTGGAATCTAATTTTCCTAAGACACATTAGTTGACTTTGACCACAATGATCAAATCCTGTTCTTAAACTCTTTTATCACTATTCAATTTTTTGCATTATCAGGTAAAATATTTAATTTAATAAGTCTTTTGTGTTCCATTTCTGGTTAGCTAATACCTTAAATGACATCATAATGAGCACACATATTCAGCTTTCTCCTGTGAAGATGGTGTGTGAATCTCTCTCACTTTTATTAGAACACAATAAACCATGCTATTAATATAGCACTTTACAATTCCTGGTAAAACCGACACCTTCCATTTAGAATGACAAGTTAATTGTCACTGACACCTACAGGCAACAATAAAACCTCTGGTTTATACCAATTTGTTGTTTGATTAAAGGCAATTTCAAATGAACAAAATAATTATATTTCCAAGGGACAAAGCACTGACAGAAAAAAACAGACCTGGTTATTTCCTGCCCTCCACATTTGCATTGGAACAAGCCACATCCAGAGAAATCAGAAAAGCATATCAAGCAGAGCAGTTGCAGCAGCAACCCCAAGGTCGCAAGCTTTACTAGGGAACATGCAAAGGAAAGCATCTTGAAAGGGGAAATAGATGTGCCCCCGGTAGAATTTTTTGGAAGCATCAATAAGACTGTAACTATTCTCAATTGACAAATCCCATTAATTTAATTCGACTCCTTCTGCAACTTTTTCTGAGCAAATCAGGAGTTTAGCTTGCCTAATAAGTCAAACTGAAACCAGTCACAGGCTTAGTATCTGTCTAGAGACTTTATTCAACTCAAACCTATGTTATGTAATTAAAGCAAAGAAGGTTTGATGTGTTCCAATCCATTAAGTTTGCATATATCAAAATACAGTGTGGAAAAAATACTACCATATATCAACTCGGAAAATGTTTTGACATAATGTTTTTAAGAAATGGTATTTTTAAGGTGTCTTTGGATGGTAGTCTACCAGTGTTTCTCAATGGAAGCTGCTATTGCATTTAGAAGGAATAATTCCTCATCTGTGGGTACACTGAGGGATCTTTAGCCTTCCTGGACTCCACCTACTAAGTAGATGGTCCCAGTTGTGTGACAATCACAAATGTTCCTATATATTTCAAAGTGGCTTCTAGGGGAAAAGGGCTTCTCTCTCTCCCAATTAAGAGCCTTGGGTAAGGTTTCCCAATAGGAGCTGAGTAAGCAATTTCCTTAGAATATGGTCAAGGATACTTTAGAAAAATTCTAAACCAAAGATACAAAGGAGAGCTAATTCTAGAGAATAATTTACAATGAACTGTATAGATGCTCATTCTGTCTTCTACCTCTTGCTAAATGATGCCTAACAAAGGATCTAAATTTAGAAAACTTAAAGAAAAAAAGCTCTGATTGCATAGTATGTTCAATTCTGTATGACCAAACAAATATACCCAATAATAAAATAAGACAAATAACAAACTATAAACATAATTGCAGGGGTTAAAAATGTAAACACATAACAAATTCCTATATATCTATAAGAAAAAAAAACCTCATGTCTAATAAAAAACTGGACTAAGGCAATCAGCAAGCCATTCAAAAAAGAAGAAAAGTGGTTAATAACTTAGGAAAATATATTTATCTTCAGCAGTATTTAAATAGAGATTGTATATATTTGAACAATGAAATGTCAATATATTTGTATATAGTTTACCTAAAGTGAAAGTATATTTAAATGAAAATAGTGTTGGTGAGTATTCAAAGAAGTGAGAAAAAAGACACAAAAAAAATGAATGCAGCTCTGGGTGGTGCCTGTGGCTCGGTGAGTAGGGTGCTGGCCCCATACACCGAGAGTGGTGGGTTCAAAACCAGCCCTGGCCAAATTGCAAAAAAAAAAAAAAAAATGACTGTAGCTCTTGTGGAAGAAACCTAGCTATGGCTATCAAAACCTAAAAATCTTGCAACTTATTTAATCCATTAACCCACTTTTGAGAATTTAAACTAGGGATATAATTGTGGTCATGAGCAAAGATTTGGCTACAACATTGTTCATTGAATCATTATGTTTTGTAGTGAAAAAATAGACATATTTACATTTTCAAGAATCAGAAAATTATATGTATTCATGGCATATCTAGAAAATAAAATGTCCTGAAGTTAAAATGATGCTTTTGACAATATTAATGACATGGGAAAACATTCTTACTATATCACTCGGGGTGGGGGGGAAAGCAAGATACAAACCAAGCTACAAAACAGTGCTCATAAATTTATATCCACACAGAGTTGGTTCCAGGACTCCAGAGGATACCAAAATCCCAGATGCTCAAGTCCCTAATATAAAATGATGTAGTATTTGCATATAACCTAAGCATATCTAACCATGTACTTTAAATCATCCCTGGATTATGCATAGTACCTAATAAAATGCAAATGATATGCAAACAGTTGTTATACTGTAGTATTTTCATTTGTATTTTTTCTATTGTATGAGGGTTTTTTAAATTTTTTCCAAATATTTTTAACCTGTAGTTGGTTGATACTGCTGATGCAGAACCTCCTGGCCCCAAGCTATCCTCCCGCCTCAGCCTCTCAGGTAGCTGATACCACAGGTAGATGAGACTACAGGCAAGCACCACCAACGTATCCAGCTAGACCCATGTTACAGTTAAAATTTGAGGGAACATTCAGTGGCTTTAAGCGTTGTAACATTGCCAGCTCGACTACACTCAGTCTCCTTGTTAGAGGAAAGCCGCGGTCCGCTGTGTTAAATGAGCAAGAGCACCACCTCGTGGCAGTTTACTTACTACACACATGGTTCCTGGGCACTGGACGGAACTTTAGACTTTGATACTATAGAAATTCGTCCTGTGGCCTAACATGCCTCAGTGGTTTCACTGCCCTGAATTGCAAAGATTCCCTGCTACTTACGACTTTTTTTGTGACAGTCTCACTTTGTCGCCCTAGGTAGAGTGCCGTGCCATCATCACAGTTCACAGCAACCTCAAACTCCTGGGCTCAAGTGATCTTCCTGCATTAGCCTCCCAAGGAGCTGGCACTACAGGCACCTACCTCAGGGCCTGGCTGTTTTTTCTATTTTTAGTAGAGAGCGGGTCTCCGCTCTTGCTCAGGTTGGTCTGGAACTTCTCAACTCAGGCAAGCCCCCCACCTTGGCCTCCCAGAGTTCTAGGATTACAGACATAAGGCACCACACCTGGCCTACCTAGGACTTGAGATTTCAGAAACATGACAGTTTGGGTGAGCTGAGTGAGCATTAGAAAGATAGCGTCCTGAATTACTATCATCTTTACCATAAATTACCATCTACAAGGACCTCCCAGAGATTAACAGGCGATCTCTGATAGCATCATTTATAGCATAATCAAAATTACCTGTCCTCTCCTCATTCACTTATTCAGTTTTTTTTTTTTGGAGACAGAGTCTCACTCTTTCACCCAGGATTGAGTGTTGTATTGTCATAGCTCACAGTAACCTTGAATCCTGAGCTCAAAAGATCCTCTTTCCTCAGCCTCCCAAGTAGCTGGGACTATAGGTATGTGTCACCATACCCTGCTAATTTTTCTTTTCTTCTATTTTTAGTAGAGTTTGGGTCTCACTCTTACTCAAGGGAGTCTTGAACTCCTGAGCTCAAGCAATTCACCCCACCTTGACCTCCCAGAGTGCTAGGATTACAGACACTGTTCCCAGCCTGTTCAGTCATTTGATGAACATTAGTGAGCACCTCTATTGATGAACATTAGTGAGTGAGCACCTCTATTGATGAACATTAGTGAGTGAGCACCTCTATTGATAACATTAGTGAGTGAGCACCTCTATTGAT
>NW_003852400.1:24933428-24977789 GCF_000181295.1 Otolemur garnettii
CTCTATTGATAACATTAGTGAGTGAGCAGTTCTATTGATGACATTAGTGAGTGAGCACCTCTATTGATAACATTAGTGAGTGAGCAGTTCTATTGATGACATTAGTGAGTGAGCAGATCTATTGATAACATTAGTGAGCACTTCTATTTCCCAGGAACTTCACTTGACACTGGAACATAAAAGATGAATAAAATACACTTTCCCCCTGGTGAAAAGCCCATAATCTATGTTAAGTAAAATTTGTAGGAGGCCAATTTTTTGGCCTGAACACCTGACAGAATCCAACCAAAATGAAATCAACTCGTGCTAAAGTTTGACATCACCTAACCAAAACGCTGTAGTTTATCTGGCCTTCCGAGGTATCAGGAGAGAGAGATGAATAGCCAAATCCCTGAACAGGCAAGTTTTAGCCAATATGATATGGAAGTCCCCTCTGCTTCAACCCCACGGAAATCAACCTGAAGTAACCTGATGTTAACCTGTCTGCTTTTTGTATTATGCTGTCTTCTCGTTCTTGCTCAAGCTACCTTATAAAAACCTACTGTCTCATCATGCCCGAAGTCATACTTTCTCTATTTTTTAGATCAGATGCTACCTAACATGTGGATCACAAAAGCCATTCATTGGTTTAAATTTGTGGAAGTTCTGTCTTTTGATATCTATTATGTTGTGGTCTGCTTTACTTTCCCTCTGGTTATCCCTTAGAATCTGAAAAAGACAAGGGACCCTGACCCAGACTTCTCTTGGGTCACACACATTCTCAGAGGCTCCCACTCCATTTGCAAATCCATCCCAGCCATCCTCACACCTCTGCTCATTTCTGCCACTAAACAGAGGGGTGTGGGAAGCCTTTGAGCCTCAGAGGAAGCAGAGAGGATGGATCAGGAAAAGGATTTTTTAGTCCCTTACAAGTACCTTTATTCTCTACTAAGTAATGGAATAATTGGCACAAAAAGGCCTTTGACCCAGGCTTGTTGAAGGGACGACTGAATGAATGAGTGAAATGAAATCACATAAAAAGTCCTTCTTATACTTAACAATATACTAGCCTTTATATTAAGAAGTCAGGAAAGGCTACTGATCTTTGTGTTGAATTACTTTATATTGATTATATGCAGATTAATTAACAGAGATAAATGTTAGCACACGGGACATGTTGTGTTTGGCCTGAAAATTCTTAAACATTTTAGTCAATATTTAAAAATCAAGACTTTTTTTTATATACAATTTACTTTGGGGTTTTTTTGTTTGTTTGTTTTTGCAGTTTTTGGCCGGGGCCAGGTTTGAACCCGCCACCTCCAGTACACGGAGCCAGCACCCTACTCCTTGAGCCACAGATGCCACTCAAATCAAAAGACTTTTTAATAAAAACCTGGATTTCTGGCTTCTCTTACAAAGAACACCTGTATTGACACTCAGCATCAAAGAGCTGGATCCGAGGAGCAGACTATGCCGGGTCTTGCTTTGCCACTGGCCACAGCTCCCCACCCTTCCCAGGGAGGCCTCACCATGTACCCCTGCCTGGCCCCTCTCAACAACTGAGTGTGCAGTGCCTGGTTGGGTGACAATATATGACATTACATATCACATGGTCCACACGAATCCCCTATCCCACTTCCTCCTACTCCCATCTTAGTTGGGGAGACCACCTTCCCCCACCCCACCAGCCAAGGTGAGTCATAGAGAAGAAGGAGCACCAGGCATGGTGATGGAAGAAAGCTGGCTTTGAAATGCAGTCCAAGGTCTGTGGTACAAAAAATTGCATGATACAATATGATAAGATGTTTGCAAGGTCATTACCTGAGTTTTGGTGTAATCTATGACTACAAACATGAACATGCACAGGATTCAGATGTTAAAATAGAGAGAAAAATTTCCCCCCCAAATCTTTTGGAACGTATTGAATATCATCTTGCCCCACCTTGTGGTCATTTGAGAGCTACACACCTAACCCTAGCGCCAAATACAGCAGGCTGTGGCTTGGCCAGGGTTAACGTAATAGGATGGATATAATGCTGAAGCGGGTGTGTTTTTGCAAAGATCCCAAGTTCATAGGATTGGTCTGGTCAACTGATGCTTAGCTCCAGAACTGCTGCCACTTTATCCACTAATAAATCTTTTTTTTTCAACTGTTTTTCTCACTCTGTGAAACAGACCAACACACACACTTGGTTCTTCCCTGACCCTCCACTTTCAAACCTCCTGCTTCAGCATTTCCACTGAAACAATGGCCTGTGAGTTCAACCCTGTAAAATATAAAGTTAATAGATGTTACGGCTTCATTGGCAGGAACTACAGACTTGCACAGCATGATGGTCTTTGTCACAGAGCTCCCCAAGGTCCTCAGATCATCTGTCCACAAGGGAAAATAGCCTTGCTGACCAGAATTCTTTCCTATGGTATCCTTAAAAATGCAGGGACAATCCCATTGGCCACAAGTTGACCATCTTCTCTTTCAATGTTAGGGCTGCCTGCACATTCCTTTTCTTCAACCATAAAATGGGGACAGCACCAATCATGAGCACCTCCCAGGATTGTCCTAGAGACCGAGTGTGGCCTTAGACCAGTGTCAAGTGCACAGTGAGTCCCTAGAACATCTTCACTGGTATTATGTGTAAACATGGAGCTCGATACAAGTTTTACCTTGTAGCTACATTGGAATAAACTAAGATAAGTCAGGGTTAGGTAGAGGGGATGATTATGGGCATTCACATAGATTGATTTGCTATATTCAAAAAGCAATACAATTTGATTTTAAGATTTGAGGTTGTCTGTATCTTTTCTTACCTTCCAGAGTAAAAAGGATCTCACCTTTTGTTTTGAGACAGAGTCTCACTCTTGTGGCCCAGGATAGAGTGTCATGGCCTCAGCCTAGCTCACAACAACCCCAAACTCCTGGGTTCAAGTGATCCTTCTGCCTCAGGCTTCTGAGTAGCTGGAAGGAGCTCACTTTTATGTGTATAAGGAACACATTGTGCAGGTATATTTAGGGTAGTGGATCAAAGGAACAGGAGATAAGATGCTCAGAAAGAGGTTCACACTGTACAACAGTCACATGATGTTAGCACGTCAAAACCTCGTATAAATTATCAATAGCAAAGTATGGAACTTCTGTGCTGGGATTCGTATTATGAAATGAACATGGCTTCTCTTCACTTAACATAAAATAGTTTCTCCAACCTTTGAGAAACGCATAGAATTGCCTAAAGAAAAAAATGTGTTGTGGCTGCCACCTTGTGGTTTGATATTAAATATTACTAGCTCTCTGATTAAAATAAATGTTTTATACTGCTTGCTGTGTAGGGCTTTTTTCCCTAGTGTTATTAAAAATCCTCTAAGTTTCAAAAAGGATTATGAATTAATTTCTAGGCATCCATTTACTGAGTAGGTAGGGCCTGAAATTGGGTAAAAACACACAGAGATCTAAATCATACAAGGTCTAAATCCTGTGTGTGTGTTCATTACAAAATCTTAAAGTTAAAAATAAATTATGCTTAAATTTGTAGATTTGCTAAATGAGCTACCTTTAAAATACACACTCTCACTAACAACACAGAATAAAGAAAAATTATATTTTTCCCATGGACACACGTGCTGTATTCTATCCCTTTGAAAGGTAACATGGAGTAGGGGGTAAGCATAAAGTCTCTAAAACCCTGAAACCTGAAATCAGCCATCCCATACCTATTAGCTATGTGACCCTGGGCATGCCGCAAAATACCTCTCTGTACAGCAACTTTCGCATCCATAAAATGACCTCAAAGGACCTACCTCACAGGGCTCTTGTGAAGACTGAGTATAGCTTTCAGAGCAGTCCTTGGCACTCAGGAAGAGGGATCAATTCATGCTAACACTTATTCTGGGTAACCAAAAGTATGATAGCACGAGCCAAGGTAGCTTTATTGATAGAAATTAGCTCTCTCCCTGTTCAAAGTGCTCCCTCCTCAATCCTCCCCTGAGCTCAGGACCAGTTTCCCCAGTTCTTTCACTCTTGCCTCCTCCTGCAGACACACTGATGTCTTCTTGGCTGCTGGTGACCCTTGAAGGGCAATTTTCTGCTGGAGATGGAGGCCCTCAAATGATTGAATATGAAATTTGCTATCAGCTAGGGCTTGCTGTATATGCCCTGGTTTCCTCTTCTGAAATGTTTTGATGCTGTTGCTACAGTTATTCTATTCCTGCTGAATTACTTATTGGGCAGATGGGGAGAAGGTAATTTTTTCTGTTAAATCGTGAAGAGCTGCCATCTCCAGCCCTGAAACAGACCTCCATGTAAGTGTGTCAACCAGAGATCTGAATCCCAGGTTTGAGGCCATGACAGAATGGAATTCTTAATTTGTAACCCTAGAGAGTTGGGCAAATATGTTTTTCTTTTTTTTATCTTTTCTTTTTCTTTTTTTTGAGACTGCCTCACTCTGTCATCCTGGATAGGGTGCTGTGGCAACATCACAGCTCACAGCAACCTCAAACTCTTGGGCTCAAGTGATCCTCTTGCCTCAGCCTCCCAAGTAGCTGGAACTACACGTCCCCTCCACCTCCACAATGCCCAGCTAGTTTTTCTACTTGTAGTAGAGAAGGGGTATTGCTCTTGCTCAGGCTGGTCTTGAACTCCTGAGGTCAAGCAATCCACCTGTGTTGGCCTCCCAGAGTGCTAGGATTACAGGTGTGAGCCACTACACCCGGCAAGAGGGGGGGTGAATATATTCCTCAGCATAGGAAAGAGTGAACTGAATGAAGAATGGATTTGGGGAGTTGTCACTCTTCGAGTGTTTCATTTTCCTTTCTGGTGCATGCCCCCTTGAAGTCAGGGGTGGCCACATTACTTGAATGGAACATGAACAAAAGTGACATATCCTTGCTGAGTGGAAGCTTTAGGTTTCAGTGAATGATTCACTGTTTTCTTCAATCCGTGCCTTGCTAATGATGGAATTATGGGCCCAGAATGTGCCTTCATCAGCCTGGGTCTTAGGGTATTCATGACCCTTTCAGCAATTAGCAGGGGCCTACCCCATAGGCCAAGACAGACATGAGGTTTGAGCAAAAAATAACTGTTGTGGTAATACACTGAAATTTCTCACCATCACCTAGCCTGTGCCATCAGCATCACTGTGGTCCCTGGGAGACACTTGCCTGCACCCCAACATCTTGCTTCCAACAAAAACTGTGGGGAGTTCCTGACCCTTAGTCTTTCAAGTCGCAGCAGCATCTGAGGCTGTCATTTCATGCTGAACTGCAAGAACAGTCAGGAAAGAACAATCTAGGCTCTGGGGCCAACCTCCTTAGCTAACAGGGGGCTCCACCACTTACTAATTACCTGAATGACTCTGAGAAACTCATATAAGCTGTGTAAAACAGGGGAAGGTAATGGCATTAACCTGCTCTGCACCTGTGTAAGAAACCACCCTGAAACCTAACCACTTATCAGGCTTGGGGCTTATCAGTGAAGAATTTGGACAGAACGCAGCAAGGTGACTCATCTCTACTCCCTATGCCAGGGGCCTCAGAGAGAAGATTCCAAGATAGCTGGAGTCACCCAGAGGCTTATCCACGTGCCTGGTGGTTGATGTTGTCTGTTGCCTGACTTTGGCTGGGGTTGCCAGCCCAAACTCTTACACGCAGGCTTCCTTACAACATGCAACAGAAAAGCAAGCAGAAGCTGCATCCCCTTTTGTGCACTAGCCTCAGAAGTCAACACAGCACACTTCCACTGTATTGTGTGAGCGACTGCAATCTTGAGATCCCACTCAGGCTCAAGGAGAGGTGAAATGCACTACTGCTACTCCAGGGGAGCGGCCGGGCTCTGCAGAGTACTTGGGACCAGATATCTGCTATGGCCACTTCTAGGAAACAGTCTGCCACAATCCCGCAGGTAAGACTGTGTGAGTTAACACAGTCAAGCACTTAGAACATTCGGCAAGTACGTTTGTTGTGGATTTCTGCCTCGCTGTCCAGCTCCACTCCAGAGTCCAGACCAAGGCAACCCCACGTCAGGAGGAATTAAGGAGCATGCCCTGACTCTGTGGCTTCAACAAGAGGTTCACACAATGTTCGAATCCAAGTAGTTTCCCACAGCTGGCTCGGTGGCTCACGCTTGTAATCCTGACCCTCTGGGAGGCTGAGGCAGGTGGATTGCTTGAGCTCAGGAGTTTGAGACCAGCCTGAGCAAGAGCAAGACCCCATCTCTACTCAGAATAATTATCTGGGCATTGTGGTAGGTGCCTATAGTCCCAGCTACTTCAGGGGCTGAGGCAAGAGGATCCCATGAGCCCAAGAGTTTGAGGTTTCTGTGAGCTGTGATGCCATAGCACTCTACTCAGGGTGACAGAGTGAGACTCTTGTCTCAAACTAAAAATGTTTTCCACAAAGTGTGAGGCATAATCCTTTTGAGGATGAGCTAGGAGTGGCTCGGGGTTAACATCTTTTTATATTTCCCTTGTAAAGGATTTACAAGACTTAAGGCCTTGTGCTAACCAAAATGAACTACCTATGTACAAAGAATTGTGCCTCACAGCAAGAGATTTTCAAAAAAATGTTACAACTGTTTAAAAGTAATGGTAGGATTTTAGGTGGATTTTACTTTTTTTTAATAGAAGTATATCATTCTGTCAAAGTATACATTAATTTTTTTAAAGTAGATATTAAGATGAATTGAAATAAACCACTAAGGGGCAGGTCATTCACAAGGGTGCTCATGTCAGACTGAAATGACAGGATGGTTTCAGCCAATAATCTTTTAACTTATGTATGAAAGCCCTGGACTATCTGTTGTTACTGGTGCTGTGTGAATTAGATACCACAAACCTCCCTGGCATTGAATCACCAGTACCAGAATGTTCCAAGAAAACAGGCATGGCCAATACTAAGCTGTGGAGTCATGCACATAAATCTAGTGGCTATCATTTCTTCAAATCTTCTACTATTTAAGTTGCAAAAGAAGAGAAAAGGCTAACTTTATACCATGTGCCAAGAACCTTTGCAATTCTGGTGTGTAGCTTGAAATCCAGCAAGTTGCTGCTGTTGACTGACCCACAAATTGTTGCTATAAAATTGGCTTTACTACATATCTCTGTTAATAAACTTCTGGGTAGTGGTGGCGCCTGTGGCTCAGTGAGGAGGGTGCCAGCCCCATATATAGAGGGTGGTGGGTTCAAACCTGGCTCCGGTCAAACTGCAACAAAAATAAAAAATAGCCAGGTGTTGTGGCAGGTGCCTATAGTTGGAGCTACTCAGGAGGCTGAGGCAAGAGAATCACCTAAGCCCAGGAGCTGGAGGTTGCTGTGAGCTGTGACACCAGAGCACTCTACCGAGGGCGACAAAGTGAGACTCTGTCTCTAAAAATAATAATAATAAAAATAAATAAATAAACTTCTGGGTAGTAACTAAATATCCCAGATCTTAGTCATTAAAGTTAAAAATTGAGAGTCAAACCCTAGACCCTGGAAAACTGACAGTTTGTTATTTTATGTCACCCCAACCTTGCTATGTACATTGATTGTATAATCATTACCAACCAAGTTCTGCAAGCTTTTTTTTTTTTTTTTTGGTTTTTTTGTTTTTCTTTTTTAAGAGACAGAATCTCACTCAGTTGCCCTGGGGGTTGAGTACTATGGTGTCACTCACAGCAACCTTAAACTCTTGCCCTCAAGTGATTCTCTTGCCTCACCCTCCCAAGTAGCTGGGACAACAGATGCCCGCACACAACACCCAGCGTTGGAGACAGGGTCTCACTCTTGCTCAAGCTGGTCTCAAACCAGTGAGCTCAGGCAATCCACCCACCTGGGCCTCCCAGAGTGCTAGGATTACAGGCATGAGCCACCATGCCCAGCCCTCCACAAGCATTCTTGATGCCATCAGCTTGACTGGCTGAGGCTTTACCAGAGTAGATATGTCTGAAATCAAATCAGGCTAAATTTAAGCAATTCAAGTACCTACAAACAAGATAATCATTAAAAGCTATCTAATATTAATGACATTTTCTCAGTTTCCTGGAGACATTTTTAAACTAGAGGTGAAAGCCTTATAGCTAGGCTCAAATACACCTCTTCCCACTTACCAGCTAAATTCCTGCCTACTCAGTCTTCCCATCAAGTATTCTTTATAATCACTTTCTAAGAGACAGGGTCGGTCTCACTCTTGTCACCCAAGCTGGAGTGCAATGGCACCATCACAGCCATTGCAGGCCAACTCCTGGCCTCAACAATTCTCTCACTTCAGCCTCCTAAGTAGCTGGGTTACAGTGCGACCACCACACCTGGCCCATCCAGCACTCTTGTATATACCTGTACTCCAGCAGTTCCCTTTTCAAAAGTCCCTAAAAGTTAGATTCACCTTTATAATGTATTTCAAAATGTCCCTAAAGTACCAATGACATTCAAATGAAAATCTACTTGTTCTTTGACTGTGTCCTTATTATACTTTCTCTTTCAACTAGTTATAAAATTCCTTTTACCAGAAATGCTTAGCTCAGGTTCTTCCTCTAGAATAGGGATCAACAAACCACAGCCCATGGACCACATCTAGCCTACTGGCTATTTTTATAAATAAAATTTTAATAGAACATGCCCTTTTATTTATATATTGTCCATTTAACTCCTTCTGCACTATAATGGCAGAGCTGAACAGCTCCAACCGAGGTCTGCAAAGGCTAAAGTATTTGCTTTATAAAAAAATAAAGCAATTATTCCAGCCCTTTAATAAAAAAAAAAAAGTATGACCCTACTCTATAATAAGTCTCCATAGAAATACTGGCTCAACATAAAAAAGAAAAAGTGAATTTTTTTCTTACAAAACAGAGTTGTCATGGACTCAAGTCTCCAGGGTGTGTTTAGCCAGCTCTTAGGGACATAGGCAGAGCCAAGACAGGGAGGCCATGAGAGGACCACACAAAGATGAGGCAAAGACTGGATGGGGGCCAAGTAGGCACCAGACCCAAGTTCTTCTGTAGCAGCTCTGCCAGGAGGGCTGCGAGTTCCTGCAAACATCAACTTTCCCTTTTCCTAGCTCACCCTCCAACCTCACCATGATACTGCAAAGCTGTTCCGTTTCTACTTACCTCTAATGAAGGGACTGTACAAATATAAAAGACTATAGCAATAATGTTTTACATCTTATAGTTTTATTTCTTCCAAACCCAAGTAAGCCTGGGGAGTTCTTATTGCCCTGTATCCACCACTGTCCCCTACCCTTGAGAACAAGAAGAAACATTTGCTTTTACTCTACAGCTCGGCGAGTCTATGCCTTGGCAGCTGACTTGTAGTGCATTAGCGTGCGGGCAGAGGGGTCCGTGGCAGTGATCCACTTGGGCATCCAGTAATGGGTCAGCCAGTTGGCCCGGCCTGGGTAGTGGCGTTCAAAGATCTGACGGTAGTAATAGCCTTCTTTGGTTTTCGGAGTATTAAAGGGAAATTTCTGAGCTGCATTTGCCATCATTGTATCATCAACCTGTAAAAGAGCAAAAACAGTTTTTCACATGGTGTGGAAATACTTATATTTAATCTGGTTTCATAAAGTGAACCAAAAAATTTAAGCTAAGGCATGGCTGTAAGTTGTACCAGACCTTTTGAATAACATATTGCTTAAAAAATGCTAAAATATCCACAACATAAGTAGCTACAGTAATTTTTTACTCACTACGCTGGTCTCAAACTCCTGGCCTCAAGTGACCCTCTCACCTTGGCTTCCCAAAGTGCTGAGATTATAGGCATGAGTCACCTTTAAAAACATTTATATGCATATTTCTAATACTTGGTGGCTCTGATGTTTTATCATTTGTGCTTCTTTTTGTGTGATACTCAGCAGACACCCAAAAATGTGTTAAAAGAAGGTCAATGGTGATTAGTGTTCTCTCTTTCAATTCCAGATACTACTTTATAATCCCTCATGCTACTTAATTCTTATAGAAGAGGATGGGCCACAGGAACTGTGAATCTCTCTTACAGATAGAAAATATTCAAACTAAATACAAAATGAGTAGCTAAGGACAGCTCTGCATCCAAATTATCCCATCCTGAAAATGTTATTTTCAAGACATCCCACCTGATGTTCAACATATTCCTGTAAAATCTTGAACCAGGAATTCTTAATTGAGGTTATTCCATCACTGAATGCTTCTTTTGGTCGCCAGAGAATCTCTTTGGGTATCAGATTGGAGTCCTCAAACGTCTCTCTCAAGAGATGTTTTTCTATCCCATTCTGATGTGAAAATAAAAGGAACATCAGTAAGAGTTAAAAATATAAACTAACAGCAATGGCCAGTTTTTATCTTGAATTGATTTGCCTACCTTTGGAATCCTCATTTCTGGTGGCAGAGACAAGTAATAAGAAGAAAAACGATGATCCAGAAATGGGACTCTCAGTTCAAGGCTTAAAGGAGTGAAGAAGAAAATCTAAATCAGAATGGATGTTTAGTGCCTGTAGTATAGATTTTAAAGCAATGCAACCAGATTCTGGGTGATAATAAGATTATGAAGTCAAGTTTACAAGCCTCCGAATGACTGCTCTCCACTAATGAATGAATATAAAAATCTTCATTCAATATAACATATCTGTGTATTATCTATCATGAGAAGTGGAAGTGTTTGAGACTATTTGCCTTCCTTTCTAAAGTCATAGAATGCAGAGGACCAGGCACAGTGGCTCATGCCTGTAATCGTAGCACTCTAGGAGGCTGAGGCAGATGGACTGCCTGAGCTCAGGAGTTTAAAAACAGCCTGAGCAAGAGCAAGACTCCATCTCTGCTAAAAATAGGAAAAACTAACCAGACATTGTGGTGGATGTCTATGTAGTCCCAGCTACTCTGGACGCTGAGACAAGAGGATCACTTGAGCCCAAGAGTTAGAGGTTGCTGTGAGCTATGATGCCACAGCACTCAATCCCAGGGTGACCCAGTGAGACTCTGTCTAAAAATAAAATAAAATAAAAAATAAAGAAAACAGTAGAATTCATATCCCAAACAGCAGAAAAAGTTAAGAAACATGAGTGACCCAATCATTAAGAATGTAGCTTGCCTGGACCTTTCTGACTCAAAGTTTTTCTAGTGAGACAACTGTAATGACAATTCAGTATCTTTTTTTACCTAACTGATAAATAATTCACATACAACATGCAATATAAACCAATATTTGATCATCAAATGCCATATATCATCCGTTCCCTGATTCCTAGTGACTCTGGTTAGGATAATAACCAAGATTCAGTTCATTCCCCAAACCTATATAAAATCATTTGCTAATCTTAGTATGATTCAATAGAAGCAACTAAAACATTTAACATAGGTTGTTTATCATGCACAATAAAAGTCTTCAATTCTCCAACATGATCAGCTAAAACATAAAAACTTTAGCCAACTGAAAGTAATACCAAAAAAACCTGGTTTCTTATCATCTTAACCAAACCTCTTGCATCTTCACTGCCCTATCCCCTCATGGTCCCTACAGTACCACAGGGGCATGGCAAGTGTTCAATACTTGTTATGTGGAGTTCATAATCTTTACTTCTTTTAAATAGCTGGAATGGCCTTCCCTCTTGGTTGTTTAGATGTGAACAGAAGATGGGTATACTTTATTTTTTTGTTTTTGGTTATTATGCTTCAAAGACGAAAATCCCACCTAAAACAACCTATAGATGATCCCTCCACAGTACCAAGATAACACTTTTAATTTAGCCTAATTCTTTTGGTGCCAAGAGACAAGTTTCATTTTATCTATAAAAAACCTTTGTAACATAAAGCCAACTGAAAAGAAAACACAAATCGGCCAGTGAGCTACTCCTTGTTGAGTTTTTGTTTTGTTTGTACTTGCTTCTTAAAATATCACGTTACCCGTGGGCAGCAGTAGTGCGATCTGCACGGAGAACATCAAACAGATAGAGTTCCTTCAGAAGCCTCTCACTCTCCTCCTCAGCTTTCTCAGGAGAAGGAGCCTGTTGTACAAACAAATAGCTAAAGTTCTAAAATACCAACAGCTCTGCTTTGGGCACAAAAACAGTTTTTATTTCTTGCATTTACATATATTCTAATGCTAAATGTGGATAAGGCAAAAAGCTAACCAAGAGGAGGGAAGGGAGTCAATGACTAAACAGAGGCAAGCAATCCTTTATAAAACACCCTCCCTCCCACCAAAGGGTCAGAACAGCAAAATGAACACTCTGCCTAAGGCCTAATTCCACAGGGGATTGAGAAATGGTAGGGGATTGAGAAATGGTGGGGGATTGAGAAATGGCAGAAAGGGGATTCTCATGCTTCAGGGCTTTTAAAGAATAAAAGTTATCTGACATTGTTATGACTTCTTTCTTCCCAAAAGAAATACAAAGCAAACACCATCACGTTTCCTCAGATTAACTCACCAGACACTCAAAAAAGTTACTCTTATACCGAAAGGGCAGAAGATAGAAAACAGCCAAATAATTCATTTCTTTCTTAATACAGCATAAATAGCCTTCCACTTCCGAGGGCTTACCTTGTGAAAATATATGTAACCCTGCGTAAGTTCATCTGATCCCTCTCCAGAGAAGACAACCACACTGTCTGTGTTCTTCCGAATGTACTTGGAAATTAGATACATACCTTAAATGAGAGAAATGAATGTCAATGTCAATATAACGCTCCACCAGAAATGCTTTTTATTTGGGTTTCAGGATCAATTATAAACTTCACTACTATACTGGACTTCACATGAAGGCTAACAGGTGAAGAAACCTGAAGTTTCTTGAACAAGTCTGTGGTAGTTTCTAAAACAATGACTTTATGAACCATTTATATGTACTTAATCCAAACGTTATACTGCTGCAAAAAAATAGCCCAGAACCACTCTATAATTGTGTGAACAGATTTTAAAATTCTAGTGTTTTTAGCGCCATCTCAAAACTTTACTAAACTGAATAATGACCCAGGTGTCATAAAATCAGGCCTTTTATACTGGTATTATTAATACCAGAAATAATAATAATGATGATGATGATGATGGTTTTTGTAGTTTAGTTTTAATTCTCTTGGCCCTTTTGTCTTTTGCCACTCCCCACTTACTAGATTTCACAAACAACTGAGGATATGACGTAAGTTATTAAAACATGCCTACTTGGTTCCCACTTCACGTCCCTCTAAGCCAGGCTTTCTTCTCAACCTCCTTACTAACTATCATCACCACACCGGGTGAGCCTTTTTAGACCTTTTTTTTTCCCTATCCCACTCATACCCCATGAATTTCAATACCACAGATATCTCGTTTATGTGCTTATTTACTGTGATGCTTTGGAGGGCCATAAATCATTGTAATAACTAAGTTTCTTTTGTCCTCCAAGGTAGTTCTCCTAAAAGAGAAATATCTAAGCTACTAACATGTAAAAGGCTCAACAACATTGGCTCAGTCTGATTTGGAGTATGCTTCCAATCTCTGCATGCATCTACAGGACAAAACTTGCATTGCTGCAAATCGATAAGTTGTATGATGAAATATTTGCCAAAATACATCTACAGTGAGTACTCCTTACTGAAAATGATTATCATGTAGACCTATTTTGCCATTTTATACAGACTTTAGATAGCCCTAGATAATATAGGTAGCCCCAGAAACTTTATACAGAGAAGTGGGGGAGGGGCAGAAAATATGTATCCACTCCTTAGGGAACTACAAGTCATGACACCATAAATGTGGAGGCTGAACTGTGTATTTATTGTTCTCTTCAATCCAAAGAGATTCTTAAATGGTCTTAAATAATTAATAACATAGGAATGTAACTGACATTCTCTCTTGAATAATGGTTTTTAAACCATTGCTTGAAACAATATTTTTCAAACCTTAAATTTCTCAGTATTAAGAAACTTTTTCATTATCATAAAATACCTACCTACTGAAGCACGAACTGTTGTAATGTCATAAGTTTCCAGGGAGAATATGACTTCATCCAGAGCCTGAATGCCTTCCTCAGAGTTAAAGAGGACTTCGTGATGTTCACTTCCAATATGATTTGCCACCTGATTGGATAAAGAAATCCCACATACTTGTTAAAGGAAAGAACTACCTTTGAAAAGGAGAAAATAAAGTCGGACAGAGTTCAAAAAAGCCTTACAAATTAACAGAGAAAATTAACAAGGCAAAAAAGAGGGAATGATTTTATGGGCCAATACCTACAAGCCCCACCCAGCTAGGTTCCCTTGTCTGCCCCTGTCTCTCTGTCCTCGACTCAACCTGAATTTCCCATCTGCTACCCCCATCCCAAGGCTTCAGCCATTCTCCCAATCAGCACCTGTTTTACCCCAACTACTTCATCTACCTCCAGCCCAACACAATCTCAACTCTGAAATTGTCTCCTTTTGGCCCTTCTGAAATGCCTCATTTATACCCAGGGTATTATTCTTATATAGAATGGCCCCACCCCTCATTCCGCTCCCTTTGGTTATTTGGATTCTCTCAGCATTGATCACATTGCACTGGACAACATCTAACAGACACTAAGTATTTATTGCATGCTCAGTTCTACCCTACTTTATATGACTAATCTCATTGCCCCTGAAAACTATCCCATAGAAAACGATCCCAAACTATCAGCACCACTCCCATTACATAAATGAAGATTCACCTGCTAGGGCTAAGATCTGAAACCTGAAGGCAGGCTGCAGTTGTAAGTTCCACACTACGCCTTTACTTTGGAAAGTAAAAATTATTACCATAAAGGCTTTGTGAGGACTGCATAGGTCATAAAAGATATTATAAAGTAACTAGAGCATGGTGCACAACACAGTGGATAGTCAACAGGCACATTGTTCCATTCTAATACATTTAATTTAAAGCAATTACCTGAGTCAATACAGCAGCAGAGGGAGAATCATCAGTTATTGACTCAGTTTGCATTATGATAACAAGTTCATTCTAACTACATACCACAGAACGGGCAGAGACAGCACCTTACCTTTCTAGCTGCCAGTAAATCAGGGCTGTCTTCCATGCCAATTGCAAAGGTCTGGAGAGTGTACTGTACTTGGGTCTCTTTTAGCTGCTTCACCAGAGTGGCAGCCACCAAGCTGGAGTCCAAGCCCCCTAAATGCAAGCAGGCAAGTATACTGGTTTTGTGCCTTGTGTAAGACAAGGGAAGATATGATATCTTATATATTCCTGTCAAACACCATGATCACAGTTTTATCATTTAAAATCCCCAAGTTTTGTAACCTGAAATCAAGTGTGATAAGAGAAAAATATAACATATAATCTGTGATAATGGTAGTGGTATTTGAATTGGTTAAAATTCACTACACAGAATTCTAAAGAATATTTACTAGTAATAGCACAATTTTAAGTTACAGTATTACGATGAATACAAATCATTTCACACTAAATATAACTAAGATTTTTAATTGACTATACCTGACAAAAGGCAGCCAATCCTTCTGTCTGTCATTAAACGCTTCTTAATAGCGTTGTTGAAAAGGATCCGGAGGTTGCTCTTCACAGTTTCTATCTCAAAACCTATAAACACAGAAAGTCAAGGAAACAGCTCTGAGAAGCCTGGGCTGACTTAGTCATTTAAATGAAATACACATTCATCAATGCCTATCAGGACACCATTTGCTCAACAGAGAAGTCTCCCAAATCTTAACGGGCTAACTCTAAAAGGAAGTGGGAAACAGGTCTTAAAACCAAAACCATGCAAATGGTGTGAGAGTATAACTTTCTTCCTCTGGGGGAGAGGGATAGAAGAATTAGGTGGGAGGGTGCTAGTTACCTGGGAAGAGCTTCTCCACATTGTCATAAAGGGCATGCAGAGGTTCGTCCCTACAGTGATGAAATTTAACCATTTCCACTGATGCAACTTTGCCATTTGGCTTTAAATCCAAAACTTCATAGTGTCCCGGAAGAAAAGGCTCCACTTTTAAAAAAGGAGCCATGGAGTGCTTCAACGATACAAGACCTATGAACTCAGAAAGATACCTTTATTCAAATTAGGTAATACTTCACAATAATTTGCACGATTCGTTAATACCCTCTGCATTCTCATTTGTTTTCCCTTTTAAATACAAATACATGCCTATCATATAATCAAAATAGAGAAAAAATTAGGTCTTCCCAAAAGCCTTACCTTCTACATATAGGAGTAGAAGCCCCACAGAGACAAACAGCAAGATTACACTGATTTTTAGTAATTCAAAGTAATAGAAAATCTCCAGTATTCAATTTCTTCTCCCGTGCTAGAATTTCTAATCAAGAAAATCTATTTTATATAATAAAGCAAACAAATGTTTAGGGTGTTAAGTAAGAAATTTCTGAGTTCCTTAACTACTAAGTTTGACAATTGGTATCTCTGACAATTCACTTTGACACTTCCTGTTTTTTTTTTCAATGTTGACCCTTTTTTTTTATTGTGAAGGTACATCATCATTGTTTTAAAAACACATTGTGACTTGTGATTATCTTTCCATTTTTTTTTAGAACAATCTTTGTGAAATCATGGAAAAGTAAAAAATTGGTGTTATTTTTTGAGTTTCCACAAAAAGTAGTAGATATGTGCTGTACTTGGTTGACCAGGTCACGAGGCTGCAGTGGATATCAGTCCTGGTAACAAGCTATGGAAACTCAATTCTCAACAAGCTGTGGAAAATGCCTTTAGTGATTATACCACCAGTCACTCTTGAGGTTTCTTTGCTGCAGGCATAAACAAGCTACCGGTAAGATGGCGAAACTGTGTCGATAGTATGCAAACTGCATACTTGGATTAATTGTACTGCTTCTTATTTGAGGCATAATAAACTAAACTTTTGATTCAAAATCAGATGTTTCATATTTAATGACATATAAAAAGAAAAGACACATCTATGAAGCAAAAAGATGAAACTGAATCTTAATTTTATGATAACCTGACAATCATTTCTTTGCTATCACTGAGGTATTTTTTTTTCACTTTTTTTTTTTTTTTTTGCAGTTTTTGGCTGGGGCTGGGTTTGAACCTGCCACCTCTGGCATACGGGGCCAGTGCCCTTCTCCTTTGAGGCACAGGCACCACCCATCACTGAGGTATTTTAAAGAAAACAGTCATGGTTCTCAGTCCTTAAACAAGCACAGTGATCCACTCTTAGATACTTTAAAGTCAGACATTAAGAAGTCAGACATCTGTCTTTTAACTAATTGTTATTATATACTGTGTGAATAAAACCATACAAATTTTCTCAGTAAGTTTTCATAGACAGTACCTCATCTGACATCACCATCATCTTTAACACAAAAATCAATGATTTGTAAATAGTAACAGCCTGTCTACCCAGAAGACTCATTATGATTTAGACCGTCAACCAAGTGTAGTACTAAATTCAAAGACCAGAAAAGGGATTCATATCTCAGGTAGGGAATAGAGAATAATTAAAAGGTTTTAATTTTAAGTATGCCATGATCAGTTGAGTTATATACAGTAGAACTTCTGGCTGTAACAAACTGGCCAACACACAGAAGAAGTCAACATAAGGAACCAGCCCTACCATACTGATAAAAACATTTGGTACGTGTCCAGCATATGAAAATTCACCAACTTAAGTATGTGGTCAACTGTGGATGGTCTACTGTATAATTTGTTCTTTGCCATTTGATTGCACTAAAAATGTCTGAAAATAAACCAGGTTGTTAGCAGCCACACTGTGACTAGTGTCCCAAGGACCCTTTGACTGATCTCATTATCCTTGCTTTAGCCAATATTCAATCTGAAAACTAAGTGAGAAAGGATTTAAAGAATGGCAAAAAGAGGCAGCGAGGCAGATTTTAGGATTTTACTGCTGTGCAGCTAAGAGATCAAAAACAAATGTCTTCCTAAAGTTTATCATCCAAAAGTGCTATGTAGGTCTTGCAAGTATTCTTTCCACTCTATAGACTGTCTTTTCACTTTCCTGATGGCGTCTTTTTAAGTACAAAAAGTTCAATTTTGATAAATATCTATTTATCATTTTTTGGTTGTTGCTGTGGGTGTCATATTTAAGAAAGCTTTGCCAAATTCAAGTTCGTGAAGATTTACCCCTATGTTTGTTTCTAAGATTTGACAGTTTGAGCTCTTACACTAGGTCTTTGATACATTAATTTCATTTTTGTACATGGTACAAAGGTCTAACTTCATTTTTTACACATGTATTATTTATATCAAGTTTTCCTAGCACGAGTGTTTGAAATTCTTTCCCCACTGAATGGTGCTGGCACCCTTGTTGAAAATCAAGGTGACTATAGATACAACAGTTCATTTCTGACTATCAATTCTATTCCAATTTGCAACAAAAAATTAATAATAAATGCACAAGGATTTGCTGCCAAAACTACTCTATTGTATATATTAAATGGGTGAGTTATGTGGTATATAAATTATATATCAATAAAACCTTTTTAAATGCTAATAAATTACTTGTGCTGTAACTGTGGCAAGGTAGCATAGTGAAGTAATTGCAGGGCCCAGGCCACCATTACAATATGACACAGGAAAACTTAAAAATACATACAGGATCCAGCTAGATGCAGAGCCTTTCAGCACAAGAAAAAATAAGTGACTGTTTTAAAGACTCACACTTCAAGGATTATAGAATTTAAGTGATTAAAAGGAGAATACAGCTCTTCTGTTTTTAAAAAAACAAAAATAAGAACCCATGACTTAGTCACTTGTAAAGTTTGGATTGTCTCCCAAGGAATTTTCAAATATGATTTAGAAGAAAACAAAACCAGGACAACAATGAAAATCTATAGCAAATCCTAGCCATTACCTTTAGCTTCTGAGCACACAGCCAAAAATCCATCTTCTGTGATGGCTTTAAACAAAGGTCTGACTCCATAGGTGTCTCTGCCAAGGAATATCTTCTTATTGGCAGTATCCAGTAAAATAAATGCAAACACACCATCCAACATACAGACTGTTTGCTCAATTCCTCCTTTGTCATAAAGATGAAGGATTATCTCACCATCCACTTTGGTCTGGTATTCAAATTCAAAATGTTGTTGCATCTTGGGGAACAGCAAACAAAAATGTTAGAATCCTTGTGCATTTGCCAATGATTTTTTATTGCAAAGTTCGTTCAACATCTCTCTGCTCCACAATCATTTCACGTACTTTGGTAATTTATGATGATAGCATTATCAAACATTAGCTTGTTTCAACTCATAATTCTGCAAATTTCATACAAAATAAAGCTGAACCCAGGAAAATCTGAGTTACATTCTGATAAATAGAATACAATGGCAATGTATCAGATCAGTGATGTGTGGAAGGACGAAAATGCATATTAATACATACTATGTATGTACTTTAATAATATAAACATTTACATATCAACAGATTGAGTACTCCTTAGCTAAGATATTCCAGAAGTCTTTCAGACTTTGTATTTTTTTTAGATTTTGGAATATCCACATGCATATAATGAGTTACTATGGGGATGGGACAACTCTAAACACAAAAATCATGTTACACATACACCCTATATACACAAGATAAAGGTAATTTTATACAATATTTTTAATAATTTTGTGCATGAAACAAACTTTGTGTGCACTGAACCATCAGAAAGCAAAGGTATCACTATGTCATGTGAATAATCTGTGACTGGCATCGCCATCATTCCTCACTCCAATGCTACAGATGAGCAATCACTTTCTTGCACTCATTCACACATAAGTACTTAGAAGTAAAAACCATGCCATACCATTAATACAGTGAGAAAGTGATGTGTTCAGGGCAACTAAGCAGCACAGGAGCATCACCAGAGCACCTGCATCAGCTTTTACAACAGCAGGCTTGCGGCCTCCTCCTACCATGCTGTGCTTTCATTAAAAGGTTGCTAGAAAACACTGTATTTTATTTTTTTAGGTAAGAAGAAACATCAGAAGCAGCTGAGGAACTAGGAAGTGGGTCCGAGAGGGATGAGGAGGTAATCCGCTGGGCAGCCTTTTTAAATGTTTCCTCCAGAGCCATCTGCTTCATTAACAATGGTTTTTGCCTTAGAAGCCTTTCTTTGATTTTATAAACTGACACAATTTCTTCCTCTCTTAAACATGCGTGCTGCTCTAGCCTTTCAGTAAGCCTGTCACGCATTTTCACCCTGTCAGCCATACCTGACACTGCTGTCTGGTTTGTCCAACCCCTGGACTTTCTGTGCTATAAACATTAATGCTTCCTCTTTTTTCTTATTAGTTATCTGCAGGCCTTTTGATCTATACACCAAGAGCAGAGATAAGCAAAAATTACACAGTGAGTACTGCACACAGGTCTTAGCTCCATGGGTCCAGCCTGCATCCGTGCAATTTTTTAACCCATTGTGCGTGCTTATGTGGAGAAATCTGGACACACATGGAAAAGATGTTTTACAGCGGAAGGGAGCTGAAAGGGTGTTTCTTCCCCTTGTGGACACTGAATAAACTATATACTGTACACAGGCATCTTGACTGCAACCTGTCACGTGAGGTCAGGTGTGAACTTGCAGTGTTAGGTCAGTGTTCAAAAAGTTTCATATTTGGAAGCCTTTCAAATTTTAGATTTTCAGATTAAGAATGCACAACCTGTACATGGAAGTTAAGGGAACAGGTTGCCTACTTGTTATGACACTAAATGTGTCTTCAGCAACTGTAAACTTTGGTTTGGGAAGATTCTATTGACTAAGGTTCCTCTGGTTTAGCCTCAAAGACCACACCTATCAAAATATAAAGCAAAAGGGCAGACATTATTTGGCACCATTCCCTGAAAAATGAATGATTCCATCAGAATGACAGGTACACAGTCCAAAACAAAGCTGCTGGCCCCCCCACAGTGGACTAAAACTCCCAGTGCTTCACCACTGCAGTGGCATTAAAGTTACCTCTCACTAACAGGAAGGTGACAGCGGAGCTTTACCAGTCTACATGCCCCAAAGGAACAGCAAAGAGAATGTCAATGCCACCAACCACATGCACCTACTCCCTAATTTGCTGGCTCTATCAGCATCCCTGGCAAATGGTAAGGGCAAAAAAAGGGTGATGTGTTCCTCTTCCTTTGTACTTATACTCACATTTGTAGCTGACAATAGAGAAAGAAGAGGTTAACATAAACAAAACCAGGCGGAAATCCTGCACATGTCTGAACATTTAAAACATGTTTTTTAAATTTCAAAAAGTGAACCTGTAGGTGTATGTATGGCCTGTAAATACGCTTCTCAGTCTAGCTCACGCCATAATTTGGGAAGCTTTTATCTCTAAGCACTCACAGAACTATCAAAAAATGGTTTGTGGCTGCCTTCAATTACTAGCAACAGTTTCCCAAATCTACCTCACCGCCCCCCCAACCACTTCTCTTTGACCTAAACCTTATAGGTGATTTATTCAGAAAGGAAGTCCTGGCCCCAGCAATTACCCCTTTCCTCCTCTCCCCCATTGGGTCTCCCTTAGCTCCCAGCCCACCTCTTTACTAGTAGTGGAAAAATTTATTTTTGTCAAAAAAGGGGGGAAGGCCTTTGGAGTTTATATTGCAGAATACTTTATAAAATGCATGGCAGACCTATTTCAAAAGTTTTAGGCTTGGCGCCTGTAGTACAGTGGTTACGGCAGGTAACCACTGCTGGCAGGTTCGCACCGAGTCCAGGCCAGCTAAACAACAATGATAACTGCAACCAAAAATAGCCAAGTTTGTGGCAGGTGACTATAATCCTAAATACTTGGGAGACTGACGCAAGAGAATCGCTTAAGCCCAAGAGTTTGCGGCTGCTGTGAGCTGTGACGCCATGGCACTCTACTGAGGGCAACATTGTAAGACTCTGTCTCAAAAAAAACATTTCAGAAGATACCAAAAAAAATCACAACCAAATTCTTGAACCTTGGGCTTAAATCTGGCTCAAAACAAAGCAACAATTAAAAGAGAAACAGCTATAAAAATGCTCTTGGTAGTACTCTGGGAGGCCAAGGCTGGTGGATGCTTGAGCTCGAGAATTCGAGACCAGCCTATGCCAGAGAAAGACCCCATCTCTAAAAATAGTTGGTATTGTGGTGGGCGCCTGTAGTCTCAGCCACTCATGAGGCTGAGGCAGATCACTCAAGCCCAAGAGTTTGAGGTTGCTGTGAGCTAACTCCGCAGCACTCTAATGAGGAAGACAAAGCGAGACTGTCTCCAAAAAAAACCTTGGAACACTTCAAATTTAAATATGAACTGTTTATTAGGTGGTATTATAGATTTTTAACCTTAATTATGGTATTGGTGTTATGTAAAAGAGTGTCCCTATTCTTAGGAGACAAATGCTTCCATATTTATCTGCAACGCACTCTCAAATGATTCAACCAAAGTATGGCAAAACATTATTCAATCTATGAATAGTGAATTCAATCTATGAGCAGGAATGTATTCAATCTATGAGCAGGTGCTCACTGCTCTGTTCTTTTCAGTAATCTGGGAAGGAAGGTGACAAAAAATAACTTGAAAATTGTAGATCAAAAAGTTTCTTATGGAACACTAGCCTGGATTAGAAGGTTCTTAACTTCCCAGGGTCAGAATTTCTATCTCTTCACCCACTCTTAACCTCACAGTAAGTTTTCACCAGATTAGAAAGTTATTCCAATTTGAATGTTGCTAAAGGTCTTAATTCTTCTTGCATCCAGCCAGTTTTCTACCCCTTTATCTCTGATTAAGCATGTAACGACAACAATCTCAGTGGCAGCATTACAGGCAGTCTCTGAGTTACAAATATCTGACTTACAAACAGAAGCTATTATACATACTAAGTAAATATACCTTCTCCCACTTACATACAAATTCACATTAAGAACAAACCTATAGAACCTAGTCTGTAACCTGGGGACTGGCTATATACAAAAGCTGTTAAATGTGAGCACCTCCCAACTATTAAATTCTACCCCTGCCTTAAAATCCTCAAGGGTTGCCACTCTTAGAATGGTATTCCACCTCCTCCCCAAGGCTAGTATTGCTTGATCTGGTCTCAGCTGCCTTCCCAGCCACCACCTTGCCCACCTGCCCCTTTCACTTACAATCCCGGAGGCTAATTTCCACCTCTGGGTTTCCATGCATGCTACTCCCCCCACATGAAATGCTCTTCCCAGCCTTGCTAGTTGATCCTTATCCATTACCTCTCAGTGCAAATGTCACTTACTCAAGAGGCCTCCTCTGACCGCCATTCCTGAGAGTGCATCTCTCACATTCACCTGATCCATATTACTTCTCTCAGAACACCATTTATATGTACAATGATTTTCTGTCTGTTCCCTAATAGAATTTAAAGTACAGATGCCATGTCCTGGGTAGAGTGCCATGGCATCATAGCTCACAGCAACCTCAAACTCTTGGGCTCAAACAATCTTCGTGTCTTGCCTCAGCCTCCTGAGTTGCTGGGACTATAAGCATGCACCACGACACCCATCTAGTTGTTTCTATTTTCAGGTCTCACTCTTGCTCAGGCTGATCTCAAACTCCTAGCTCAAGCAATCCACCCACACTGGCTCCCAGAGTGCCGAGATAACAGATGGGAGCCACCACCCCCGGCCTGAGTGCAGACTTTTTATTCCCCTAGCACTACCACAGGCTCTAATATTTAAATTCATCAAAGAGGGAGAGAAAACATTCTAAGAGTCAAAAAAAATCTGAATTATAATCCCCATTTTTATCACTTTTTTTTTGGTTGGCCACTTCACTTCACTCACCTCTTTGTGCATTGATGATGCCCTGTCTATCTATTACTATTACTTGTTAGTAGTTAGTATTACTAATACTTGTTTACTATTACTAAAGCAAACAAGATGATGAACATGGAAAGTGCTCTAAAAATAAAAAGCCTTATGTAAAATATATAATATGTTCATAACCAACAAGCTCTGAAGCTCAATCACATCTTCTAGTTTTACCTTGCTCACCTTTTTGTGGTTATAGATTTCCCCATTGTAACAGAGCCATAAATAAGGATATTTCTTCACTCGAATTGGCTGCATTCCAAACAGCTGATCAACCACCGCCAACCGGTGAAATCCAAAGCAACAGTTGGTATACCCATTGACATTTTCAAAACGAAACGCATCTGGACCCCTGTGTGCAATCTTCATAGCACTCAGACACTGAACAGAAAGGCAGTCATCACAGCCAAAGAGGGCCCAAATACCACACATGGTGCAATGCAGCTATAAGCTCTGCAGAGAGAAAAACAGAACATTCAAATACTCAATATCCAATCTAAGTTTGCATCAAATGTTGATTTCAGAAACTTGCATAAACCACTTCAAAGGTTGAAAAATAAGCAATCTTATCTATAGTGATTTTCCATTAGATTGGCAGGCACACAGGAGTAGAAAGTGATGTAATGCACTAGCACTCTGGGAGGCCAAGGTGGGAGGAATGCTTGAGTTCAAGTCCAGCCTAAGAAAGAGTGAGTTCCTAACTCTAATAAAAACAGAAAAATTAGCTGGGTGTGATGGTGTACGACTGTAGTCCCAGCTACTCAGGAGGCTAAGGCAAAAGGATCACTTGATGCCAGGAGTTTGAAGTTGCCGTGAGCTACAATGATGCCACTATACTCTAGCCCAGCTGACAGAGATTTTGTGTTTTTTTAAAAAAAAAGGCAGTGTGCAATGGCTCATGCCTGTAATCCTAGCACTCTGGGAGGCTGACAGGTGGATTGCCTGAGCTCAGGATTTCCAGATCTGCCTGAGCAAGGCTAAGACCCATCTCTAAAAATAGCTGGGCATTGTGGCTGGCACCTATAGTCCCAGCTACTTGGGAGGCTGAAGCAAGAGGATCACTTGAGCCCAAGAGTTTGAGGTTGCTGTGAGCTATGATGCCAGGGTACTCTACCAAGAGTGACCAAGTGACGCTCAGTCTCAAAAAAAAGTCCTGGGTGGCACCTGTGACTCAAGGAGTAGGGTGCCAGTCCCATATACCGGGTGGCAGGTTCAAGCCCAGCCCTGGCCAAAAAACTGCAGAAAAAAAAAAGTCCTAAATGACAAAATGTTCTCAAATATTTCTGTCTCAAAGCTGTGTTAGTCAATAAGAAAACAAAGTAGGTGAGACATATACCACAACATCCTAGAAAAACAATTAGGCTTAGGAAGTAAATAAAAATAAGCCTACATTTGTTAATTACTTTCCAATTTCAAATTCTCAACTGTGAAATAAAGGGCTGTGTGGCTGCTCCGAGTTCAAAACAGCTATTTTATCAAAGTATCTGTAACTTGGAAAATAACTATTTTGTTATTTTTTTTTAATTCAAATGTGCAGCAAATGTACAGATTATTTAGGACAAACACTCAAAAGAAATAATATATGTTCAAGTTACATCCATCCCCTTGAGCAACGTTTTGAGGATATTTCATTTACATCTAAATGAACGAAAACTTTGCTTGGTCTTTAAAAACACCAACAATGTAATGAAAAATGACATCAAGCTAATTTAAAAATGAAGTTGTAAAATGGGTTAGGAAAGTGCTAACTCATCAAGTGTGATCATCAGGGAGTCATTTACCTAAGCCTTCTTAAGACTACCTTAGCAAATCCCAGCATCAAGCCTGCTATACAAAAACACACACTAACCACTACACTGCAGAGAAAAGGACAAGTGTGAAGCGCATTTATTTTTCCAGCAGGAAAAAGCAAATTAAAACTATAACCTATTATTTTTATTGGAATCAGTCTTTAAAAAAGGCAAAGGTCTTATTTGTCATGCTTTTTCCTAGTGCTGCTGCCTATGCCCAGTAATGTTCCTATTTCCTCATAAACTTCTAGAGCAGTGCTGTCCAACATGAGCCACATATGTAACTTTAAATATATTGGTAATCTCATTAAAAAAATAAAAAGTTGTCACTAACTTTAAGTATATTTTAGTTAACACTGTATGCCTAAAATAGTATCAACATATAACTAATATGAAAAATTACTCAAAAGATAGTTTACATTGCTTTTCCTATTCAATTGTCAAAATCTATTGTATTTTACATTCAAAGGGCATCTTAATTCAGACTAGCCAGTATTTCAAGTGCTCAACTGTTATATGTGGTTAGCAGTTATCAAATTGGACTGAGATCATGTCACTTAGATTTAGAAGAAGTGACTACTTATAAGCCATCTATCTTTGACTGCCTAACAATAATATGCATGTATGTTAAAATGGCTTAGGAAAGTGCTTTGAAAAATCATTTACCTAAGTAATGCTGCTTAGTGAATCCGAGTATTAAGCCAGCAGTAGGAAAACACACCAACCACTAAATTAGAGGGGAAAGAGGCAGAATAAGTGTGTAAAGTGCATTTAATTTATATTCCACTTGCCAATTACTTAAACCTTGTCATACCATCTTACTTTTGAGTTAAGATTCGGTAACTGACTCCTGGGCAAGTGCAAGCCCTACTTTACTGCTAACTAATCTTAGGGCAATGCAATACATAATGATTTTATTTTTTAAGTTAGTGCTTTGAAATTATGAATCAATCACCCACGGCAGTGGACAGTGAAACAGTAACGTTGGCCAGGGGCCAAGATGAAAACTATCCCTTTATTTACAGAAGTAACTAATCTGAAGCCGGCTCTCCAGAAAAAGGCCAAGCCAGTTTTCCTTTTATTGTATTTGACAGCATGTCTCCCTATGCTTGGTAGGGATTGCTCAGCAAGTCACTTGTTGAGTCTTGCAGTCTACGGGAAGGGAGGAAGGTAGGGGAAGGAGGCAAGGTGAACAGGAGGCAGGTAAGGTGGAAAGTCTTGACACCGAAGCTGAGGGGGTAACTGACAACGCAGAGACTCTCCCTTCTAGACCTGGCCCAAGAGAATGCACCACAGCCCGTGACACCCGACTGCGCCCCAGCCACATGCACGCTCCTGCCGGTCCGCAGCAGGGCCTGCAGATTGCGAAAATTCCCACAGGCTTAGACGCCATCTGGTAAAAAAATAACATTTACAGGGGCTAACTTAGGCCTTCACTCCAGAACGTTCCAGCCTCCTGGCCGCGGTTCACTGGACACAAGCCTTTCCTCGCCAGCTTGCTCCCAGGTGCGCAACAATCGCTAGGCGCCCGCCCCGCCCTACAGGCAGGACCGCGGCATCCGCGGGCGCCCCGGAACCGCGTCTGCCAGGTGCCAGGTTGCAGCGCATCCTCCGTCCGCTCCCGGGGCAGTCCCGGGGCACGCACGGAGGCGCGCTGCGCGGGGCGGCGGAGGCCCGGCTTACCTGAGCACGAGCGGGTCAGGTTGGCGGGGCGGCCCGTAAGGTTGCAGACCGCAGGCGGGCGACCTCCGCTCACTTTATGCTCGCTCCGCTCCTGTAATACGTGCGGGAAGTTTCATCATGCCTGCGAGGACCAACCAGCGCGCGAGGGCGTGGCCCGCGATGCGGCAGCGGGCGGGGGTGGGGCGGGGCTGAGGCGGGGGCTGGGGGTGGGGACTGAGACCCGGCTGGACGGAGGCGGGAGGAGGGCAGGGATGGGGAGCAAGGTGCCCTTCTTCTTTTTCCAGTTCTTCGAAGTTGAAGGGGCCAGTGTAAGGGTAGCCTCAGAGACCTTTACCTTACCTGCATTTCTGACAATTAGGGAATCTTCTGCACTTGGTTTGCTCTTAGAGAAGTCATTACCAGTTTTGTTCCACTGTCTCACGCTTATTACGCAGTACAGGAAAAGGCTTGTCCTAAGAAACTGATGTGTAAGGCCTAAAATTTTTTATAAAATCTAAATCAAGTTTACACATGAAGCCAATATAGATGAGTAGTCCTTAAACGTGTTAAGTACAAAGATTCCTTTTAGAATCTCAAAACAGGTTTTCTCAACTTGCCTCCACAAGAAGATAATGCGTTTTCAGTATCCTTTTTTGATAAAGAAAATACATACATAATTTTTTTTAAAAAGATATGATTTCATAACACTCAAGTTAATTCTTACTAAGCACATCAGCACCTTTATAAGTTGAGAAATAGTAAAATTATATATTCAGGACCTGCTAAAATCAGACTACAGTCAATGCTTGACAAGGATACATTGATATCCCCATACAATGCAGGCCCAGCTAATTCAAAAATTGCCAGGAATAGAAAATTCCTAAGCACAGAACAGTAGTAGACACATAGTAGTTGACAGGCAAGAGCAAAGATAAATGTTTACATTTCTAAGGTTATACTTCACCCCAAAGTTTTCAGCTTTTACTCTGACATTATGTCCATCAATGTATCCTAACTGACACAGTATCTTTTAAACTCGAGAGCAACATGGGAAAGTAGATCTTCTATCTACATTTTATAAAGGAAAAAATAAGACTCAGAGAAACTGAGGGATGTATGCAAACGCACACTGCTTCACAACAGTAAAGAACTGAGTCATAATCTGTGTACAGCAGAGCCTATTTCTCCCTGCCCATGTAGTGGAAGACAGGGTCCTGTACTTGATATGCTATCTAGCATGGCTGGTCGTGCTGAGTATCTCCTGCTTGTCCTTCCAGAGCCACTTTCCACCCTTTTGTAGCTCCCTTTGTGTCCTGGCTTCCTTGCTGCCTCTTACAGGGAGATTATGCAAAAAGAGACACTTCAAGGAGATGGAAAGAGTGGGATGGAGTAGTCTCAGGATATTTATTTCCTTGGCTCCCTATGTGGAAGCTCCTCTCCTGAGGGCCTCAGCTCCTGTTAGTTGACCCTTCCCATGCCTCTTTCTCTTCAGATTCCAAGAATTGCTCCCTCTACTTCCCTTTCGGGCATCTTGCTTATCCTAAATGCTACCCACATTTCTGTAATTAATCCCAATAAAAGTATGCCATCTACTTCCTATCAGACCCTATCTGATACATTAGTGTAAGGTGTAATAACTGAGGATGCACTGTATTTAACTAGAGTTGAAAACAATTCATTTAATTGTTAGACACAAATAAAAACTAAATTGTGTTGGCCTGTTTCCACATGTCGCTCCAACTCCATATTGAAATCTTACCCCCAAAGTACCTAGGAGCTTTTAAAATTCTTTGACCTAAGTCACTGAGGAATCAGAATAACATCTTCCGCTGTCTAGCTTCCCATCTCAAAATGTAATCAACAATATAAGATTACACTTGGTCAGCCATGAGAGACTTAATTGAAGTCTAAAGTCCTTTTAAATATCAAGTAAATCAGTCTAGGCAAGGTGGCTCATACCTATAATCCTGGCACTGTAAAAGGCTGAGATGAGAGAATCATTCGTGAGCTCAGAAGTTCCGAACCAGGCTGAGCAAAAGATTGAGACCCTGTCTCTACTGAAAATAAAAAAAAAATTGGCCAGGCATCATGGTGGGCTTCTGTAGTCCCAGCTACTTGGGACACTGAGGCAAGAAGATAGTTGAAGCCCCAGAGTTTCAAGTTGCTAGAAGATAGGTTGATGCCTCAGCACTCTAGCCTGGTCAACAGAGTCAGATTTGTCTCAAAAATATAAATATCAATCAAATCAGTTCTTTTCAACAGTTTTTTGGGGGGGAGTGGAGGGTAGGTAGATCCATTTTCTAAAATGAAAAAAATACATAGTAATTATACAGCCACGTGGGGTAGCTATCCTTTGGTATTCTTAGTATGTATGTATGTATATAATATTGATAATACAAAGCTTCATCAAGGTTAATAACAACTTTAAGTTATATTTTATTCAACATAGTACACCTTGGTAAAATTAGTATTTGTTGATGAGTAAGACATATTTATTGAGTCCACAGAAAATTATATGAAAGCATTCAAATTTGCTAATCCCTTACAGTCGCTCCAAAGCGACCCAGGAGCTCATGACTTACATGTTAGATAATCCTGACCTAGAGTTCCAACTAGTTTATAAGCCCACTCAGCCCACCTCCTCATAAAATATATATATGTGTAAAAATGCTTTCCGAGCAGAGAGCATGGTTAGCACTTTCCCAAACACGAGGTTGATTATGACTCAATAAGAGCATCACCTTTGCCTCACTGAAACCAGAGCACTTGCTTTGGACTACACACTTGAATTTTCATCTGGCCATGAATTTGCTCATTCTGGGAGGAATTCCGATGGCACTCAGAGAGATGAGCTCTCAAGGTAAAAGATGAAGCCAGAGTGGGATGACATGGAGTTGGAGCCTCCCTCTGAACTCTCACCCCAACCTGCAAATGTTAGATGCATGCTTCAGCAGACTCTGATCTAGAATTTATGGTCCCTTTATCAAGGATTTAAATGCAGTTTAAAATGGGACTACTGAATGTCTTATTTTTCCTTCAATTTCATAGATTTTCTTTCTGATGCCTATGTTTAAATCAGCAGATTAAACAACACTACGGAAAATTCAGGGAGTTCCAAATTCAAGAAAGATTATCGTGACGCTACTTGTTTTGGCCCCCTAGAATCTGATACTAAGCCTCGGTACACTAAAAAGTGAAACATTAACAGGGATTGTGGAATGTATTTATTTCGTAGACCTACACAGCTCATAGAACTGAGAACTACTTACTCTTCCCAGAAAGAAAATTATTTGATCCCAAATAGAAAACCAGTGACTTAGCCTGTAAATAAAAGAAGGAATAAGGAAACACTGGTAAAACTGGGGGTGGGGGGGGAAGGACAGAGATGTTGATCTAAAATATTAAAAATTTACTGGGAAGAACCACTAATTAGCAGCAGAATAGTTACTGTTTTTAAATGTTTGTAATAGAGCTCTATGAATACAGAAAACTGCTAAGTATGATCGGAGTAATCTCAGAGCATATGACATCTGAGCAGAGACTGACATAACATTGATAATGATGTAGGCTGCCATTTATTGAGTACCTCCTAACTGCAATGCGTTTTATATAAGTTATTTCTACTCTTCATATCAAGAATGGAAAATAGGCCGGGAAGGGGGGCTCATGCCTGTAATCCTAACACTTTGGGAGGCTGAGGTGGGTGGATTGCTTGAGCTTAGGAGTTCTAGACTAGCCTGAGCCAGAGCAAGAACCCATCTTTAGAAATAGCCAGGCCTTGTGGTGGGTGCCTATAGTTCCAGCTACTCAGGAGGCTGAGGCAAGAGGATCACTTGAACCCAAGAGTTTAAGGTTGCTGTGAGCTATGCCATGGCACTATATGGAGGGTGACAAAGTGAGACTCTGTCTAAAAAATAAAAATAAAAAGTGGAAAATGATAATTATCCCATTATCCTTCTTTTTTGACAGTTAAGGAAATGGCACGTGATTAAGAAGACAAATGAACATACCAACAGCCAAACAGGTAAGTAGCAGAGCTGAGGGCTCCAAACCTAATGTGGTAACTCAAGACTGCCTGGGTCTCCCCGAGAAGCTGCTCAGCAGGCAAAACAGGTAGAGAACATCCTTCCAAGAAATGGCAGTGGGACATGAAAGGTCTCAGTGTGTTCCTGAGGACAGCAGAAGCCAGTATGGAGAGCAAGCAGGAAGAGCCAGTGAGGAGGAAGAGCCTATTAGGAAAGCAGGAGGGCTGAATGGAGCACGGCTGAGAGGGAATGGGCAAATGCAGTGCGTTTGGGGAGAAAAAACTACTTTTACTTTAGCACAGGAAAAGGGAAGGCAAGCTGGCGGCAAACCTAGAGGAAGAAGAAGGGGAAGCAGAGAAAACCACACGAGATACATCAGTTAAGTACATCAATTTGGATAAATAAGTGCTGTGGGAAAACAACAGAGAGAGGAGAAAAGGAATGGGAGGGATTACAATTTTTAGAAGACTTTGTAATTATAGACCCCTGTTTTTTGTAAAATACAGAAGGCTCATCATCTGTAGGTACTGAAGGATTTGGGATATTGTGAGGGTAGACTTCGAAATAACAGACAAATGTCAAAAAGAGTTGATGAGGGAAAAAAGAAAAGATGGCTGGGCCACATGGCTGTCCAGCAAGGAATGTGGACTGGGCCATCAGAGAGGGCATGTCCTCCAACAACCCGGCATGGTCAGAGAGCTGTAGTCAAGACGTGGCAGCAACGCATTCAGGCTCTGGATTTGGCAGCATGGGGGGGAAACATACAAGCGCTTGGGCATGCAGGCCCAGCTAGTGTGCCTTGGCAAGGACAGTACTTTTGGTAGATTTTATTATTGCTCAGCAATATTCAGCTCCTCTTGTTGGAGGAGGAACAATTATCCCTAGCCCATTGACAGCAGCTTAGTCAAGTGACGTGCTGTTGCCAGTAAAGTGTGAGCAGAAGGGACAGGTGTCACCTGTAAATAGAAACTTTAAGAGCCCACCATCTCTTCCTTTTCCCTCTGTCAAAGTTCCAGATATAGGAAACTCCATGAGCCCAGGGCCCAGAGTGAAAATTATGTGAAGAAGGGCCACAGTCTACCCATGATCAACAGGTAGCTTGAGTGAACAATGGAACCTTTTTTGTTGTAAGTGTCTGAAATGTGGGAGTTGTAACTACAGCATAACCTAGTCTAATCTAATAGAGCTTGCTTGTTTTAAGTTGGAAGGCAAAGAAGTAAAGCCAGAAGTGTTGGGTGATGTTCTTTCTCGCGGGGAGAGAAGGACGGCTTGGCCATGGGTGCAAGCTCGCTCCTAGAATTGTTTAAAAGCAAGAAACGATTACACACTCTTAGGTGGCATGTAGCGAAATGTCTTTATTTTCTACTCCCTTTTATTGGGAGCTAGTCACATACGCCACATTGATCAATAATCCTAACATCCTCATTTCTTATCTTAAACTATAGAAAAGAAAGTCTAGGAAAGTGAGATAGCCATCATAAGATTAGCCTAAAGAAAGAAAGTCTGGGAAAATTAAGACAACCATCTTAAGCTAGCCTCAGGCTATTCCTCTTGGAAGATCTAAAAGAACAATACATTATCTGACTCTTATTGTTAAAGTTAAAGGTTAGGATAAACAGAGGAGTAAAACCTTTCTCTTCTATGTACTCAATTAAATTTCGGAGAAACTGGCTTCATGACTGTTTTTTCATGGTTTTGGAGACCCTGCAGTTACGATAGAGTATTTTACTCAACATCATTACGATAGAGTTTTTCTTTTTACTCACATCAACCTTTGAGTCATGTCCTCTGCACAGATGGGCGGTTTCAACCCTTATCTGACAGGCTGACATGACTGCACAGTCGGGGTTACCTGTAGGAGGTTTTTATGCCTGGCCTGCAGGCCCCCACCGTGTTTTCCCAGGTCGCTTAGGGCTTCCACAAAAGCGCATAATACTCACAAGTTTTTTCGCTCAGTTCTGGAATTAAAAGAGCACATATCATTTAATTTTTGTGGGGGTTTACCCCACACAGAAGTGAGTTGATTTCTTAAGATATAATGGGGACTGAGTATTACAGGCATGGTAATAGGCTAGACAAGTATGGAAGTAAGATTAACAGATGGATGGGGTATTTTCATGGGAGAAGAATGTATAATTTTACAGTAGTAAATAAAACAGTGAATGTAAGATTATCTAGCCCAGGCCCCAGAATACATTGGGCATTAAGTTAACAAAGGTCCTCCCCAAACAGAATTCCCCAGAGCATTTCTGGGCTATGTCTTAAACAGGAGAGATGTTTCTACATCCTGGATTAGGAATCAGCAGCCCTGGAATAAAAGGCTCCCAGAAAATTCATCATATAGTGAGTACTGAAGCTTGACAAACAGCTACCCTCATTCTCTTCCAACAGTATCTCCAAGTTCATTGCATCCTAAATGAACCACAATCCTTTATTGTTCTAAAACACAAGAGGCAGAGGTGAACAGGCTTTCAGCTGCTTAAAAGTGGTGCTGTGGTTAGAGACCAGAGGAAGGAATGCCTTTCTCTTCTTGTGGGGCTTATGGTTGGGGTTGTTAGAGCAGAAAGTTGAGATTTTATTTCTTCATGAAACAGTATATTTTGGCCATTTACTGTGTTCTAGGACATGGAGCTTATTACATTCATGGTACAGGGAGCAAAGACAAGGGGAGTCAACAAGATATATAAATTGGCTGGGTGCAGTGGCTCACACCTGTAATCCCAGCATTCCAGGAGGCCAAGGTGGGAGGATTGCAACCAGCCTGAGAAAGAGGGGGATTCCATCTCTAGTCTCTACTAAAATGAGAAAAATTAACCAGGCATGGTGGTGGGTGTATTATAGTCCCTGCTATTCAGGAGGCTGAGGCAGGAGGATCACTTGAACCCCGGAGCTGGGGGTTGCAGTGAGCTGTACTATAGCCCAGGGTGACTAGAGCAAGACTCTAAAAAAAGAAGAAAAAAAAGAAAAGGAAAAATCCCAAGATATATAAGTCAAATATATAAATCTGGATAAGTGCTACAGAGAAATATAGAGCAGAGGAGGAAATATTACAACGTGGCCCTGGTATTGCAGTGTATAATGTCATTCTCTAACTTAAGTCTGCTACTTGGTTTTCACATTTACTTAAATGTTATGAACATAAGACTGTCTGCACTGTAGTAGTGAAAGGTCCTCAGAGAGAGTCATCCTATAGTTCCTGTGGCTTGTCAGACACGACCAACCCATCCACCACGTCTCGGTCCTAACTGCTCCAAACAGTTCCCACAAAAGGGGAATGAGTTGCCGGAATCCAAGCATCAGTCCATATTTGCAGTTGAAAACTCACTTTATTTTTACCCAATTTTGCTGTGATGGAAGTGACCCAGCCCAACACTTCAAAGCAAGGTTTTTAACACCACAGTGAGGACTAGCTTTTCTCTGGAGGATGTAGGTACAAACGTGCTGTCATTTATAGCACAGAAAGCTGCAAGCAAAAATGATGAGCTGTCAAGGCTGCTTCTATGGCCTGGATTCTTCCTGTGAGAAGCTGGTGCTCAGTAAAGGCCATAATCAGACCATTCAGAGCCACTGCAGCAGGCCTTGAGATAACAATAATGGCTACTATGTATTGAGGGCATTTGGGTCATCTTTTCAAAGTGATTCATTTTAATCCACTGTTAAGCAACTGCCCAACTTAGAAGCTGGACTCTCAGGGTGGAGCAGGGTCAGCCTCATCCGCAGGAAATCTTTCAGACCAAGAATATCTTAGAAAAACACATCTTCCTATGGTGTCTAGCGGAGCTCTAGAACACCTGGTGACAGGACAGAGGTGAGGAAGGCTGAGAAAGAGTTCTTAGAGCATGCATGTAACACCTGAAACACAGGCTCATTTGTGAGACCACCTCTGTCCATTTGTGTCTAGGAACATAGTATGCAGAGGACTTGGTATGTAAGTTGAATGGTGGTCCCCAGATATATGCCCAAGTCTCAGAACCTGTGACTGTGACCTTATCTGGGAAAGGGATTTTGCAAATTTAATTAACTTAAGCATCTCAGGATGAAATCACTCCACATAACCAGGGGGCCTTAACTTCAATGACAAGTGTTTTTAAAAGAGACACACCGAGGAACTGAGAAGATGGCCACCTGAAGACAGATAGAGAGAGGAATCATGCAGCCACAAGCCAAGGAACACAGGCAGGGGAAGACACTGTGCCCAGCCCTCAGGATTTTTTTTTTTTTTTTTTTAAGAGATGGAGTCTCACTCTATCACAGCAGGGTGATTCACAGCTCACTGCAACTTCTAACTCCTGGACTCAAACCATCCTTCCATCTCAGCATCCTGAGTAGCTAGGAGTACTGGTGTATGCCACCATGTCCTGCTAATTATTTTCTTTTAGAGACAGAGTCTCACTGTGTTGCCCAGTCTTATGAACTCCTCAAGTGATCCTTCACCTCGGCCTCCTCCACATGAGCCGCAGCACCTGGCCAAGTCCTAGGAAATTAATACCTGGGACACTAATACACTTGATGACTTTCTTTAGCTTGATGCCCACCACCAAGGCAAAGCGAGCTTAGGCAGCAGCACCATTATCATTTTTAAATGCCTCTGCAGTAATCATGGCCTCCATTTTAGACATCCTCCTGTCACATTCAAAGATGTCTCCTTCCCACTTACCCTGCGGTCACCCAAGTTGGGGCAAACTACCTGATATTAAAGAGATGCTCCATTTTCATGGACTATTCAGCCAATTAACTTGCAACCTTCCATTCCAATGGATGCTCCCACTTTGCAAAACACCCTTCAAAACTGCCAGTGCTGTTATCAGGTGTCCTTGTGATTCAGCCCCTCCAAACACCATGGTTCTTCTACCTGCTCGGACTTCATAGAAATGGGCTGTAGTGAATTGCTGTCTTGCCCTTATAGAACAACCATTCCCCTAAAGATTATTATTTCCTTGTCTGTCTTAACTCAGATCTCTGCTCCTCTTGACACAGTCCAGAGTTAACCAAGCACAATGCCTGGCACACAGAAGGCACTCAATGATTGCTTCCTAACTGAACAAGCGGGGGTGGTGGAAATTCTAGACACCCACTAATGCATCAGGAAGTGCTCTAAATGCATTCCCCCTAGCACTGCTACCACTCACCTCCTAATACACCTGACCACTCTATTTTTTATTTATTTTTATTTTATTTTATTTATTTTGAGAACAAGTCTCAAGCCGTCACCCTGAGTAGAGTGGCGTGGCGTCACAGCTCACAGCAACCTCAAACTCTTGGGCTTAAGCGATTCTCTTGCCTTAGCCTCCCAATTAGCTGGGACCATAGGCACCCACCCACCACAATGCCCAGCTATTTTGTTTTTGTTGTTGCAGTTGTCATTGTTGTTTTAGCTGGCCCAGGTGGGGTTTGAACCCACCAGCCTCAATGTATGTGGCCAGCACCCCATCCACTGAGCTATGGGCACCACCCTATTTTATTTTTTTTGAGACAGAGTCTCACTCCATTGCCCTGGGTAGAGTGCCATGATGTCATAACTCACAGCAACCTCAAACTCCTGGATTCAAGCAATCCTCTTACCTCAGCCTCCCGAGTAGCTGGGATACAGGTACCTGCCACAACGCCCACCTAGTTTTCCTATTTTTAGTACTTGCTCTCCCTCAGGCTGGTCTCAAACTCCTGAGCTCAGGCAATCCACTGGTCTTGGCCTCCCAGAGTGCTAGGATTATAGTCTTGAGCCACCACACCCCACTTGACCACTCTTTGGATTGACCCTGGATGTCTGTCATGCAGTGACAAGAGAAGCCTGTTCTGGCTTCCTGGCAGCGGGTACACAAGAGGACCTTGGAGCTTGCTTCCAGCACACCCTTCCTGCTAAGGAGAGGGGAGTCTGTAAGGTGAACAAGCAAACCTTCAAGCACAGCCCCAACTTTCTGGCTAACATTCTGCCTCCGCCTCTTCTCCCCACTTGGCCTTCCTAGTTCCATACATTCTCAGAATGCTTGGCTCTTAATTTTGGAATCAACTTCTCCACCAAGTGTTGCCTCGCAAGCTCTTACACTGTGTTTTGGGAATCTGATGGTCAGAAATATGTACTTGATATTTGCTTCTGGTTCCTGGCACAGAGCTTCTAAAACCCTTGGAATTTCCTGAGTTCATAAGAATGTAGGGGAATCTGCCCCTCACTACAGGACCCAAGTTTATGCTAATAAGGAGACTCTGGGAGGACAAGGTCTAGTGGACTTAGAAACTAACTACACAATTAGAGGGTTGGAACTTCCTGCCCCATCCTTGGACCCCTTAGGAGGAGAGAGGGGCTGGAGTTAATCAATAATAGCCAGTGATTTAATTAATTGTACCTTGGCAGTGAAACCTCCATAAAACCCCTAAATATTGGGGTTCAGAAAACTTTTGGGTTATAGAACACAGCCATGTGCTGGGAAGGTGGTATACCCAGAGAGGGCAAGGAAGTTCCAGAAACCCCCATACCTCACCCCGTGTGTCTTTTCTGTTTAATCGTTCCTGAGTTGTATCCTTTATAATAAATTGCCAATAGCAAGTAAAGTGACTTCCTGATTTCTGTGAGTTGTTCTAACCAATTATCAAACATGAGGAGAGAGTCCCAGGAACACCCAATTTATAATCAATATGTCAGAAGTATAGGAGGCCTAAGACATGAGATTCGTCTCCAAAGTGAGGTCAGCCATGTGGGAGTGAACCCTTATAAGGCCTGTGGGATCTGCTTTTACTCCAGGAAGATGATATCAGAATTCTTTTATCTTTAATCATGTGTATTATTGGGATGTTGATCTAAAAGGAAGATGCTGAGAAAAAATTAACGTAAGTAAATGAAGAGAGTCTGGCTGCCTGTCACTGTCAGCCAAATGCAAAGATAGTGATTAGGTCCAATAAACTTTATTGTCAGAAGGCCAGTAATTCTGGAAGACAGTGAGAGTAACCTCTCTAAAACCACAGTTTTACACATAAAAGTTGAACAAGAACAATAATCAACATAACCCATAATTAATAATTGGCATAACCCATGACCCAAAACATTTCTAATTCACAAGTTAATTTCCTAAATCAATTGCTCTAAACTCCTCAAAATATACTCTTTTAGGTTAAAGCTGAATTTACAAAACAATGAAGAAATGAGGGGAAAGTCAGGTAGGACCTAACCCAACCAGCACAGCTGGGCCATGATGGCCGTAGGCTGACTGACTCCATCTTATTCTCGCTACATGTGCTCTCATAAAGAGTCCTTTGGCTTGGCGCCTGTGGCTCAAGCGGCTAAGGCACCAGCCACATACATCTAAGGTGGTGGGTTCGAATCCCCAGCCCGAGCCCGCCAAACAACAATGACAGCTGCAACTAAAAAAATGGCCAGGCATTGTGGCGGGCGCCTGTGGTCCCAGCTACTTGGGAGGCTGAGGCAAGAGACTCGCTTGAGCCCAGGAGTTGGAGGTTGCTGTGAGCTGAGATGCCACGGCACTCTACCCAGGGAGATAGCTTGAGGCTCCGTCTCAAAAAAAAAAAAAAAAAAAAAAGAGTCCTTTGAGGCCAAACTTGACTATTGCAACCCAGGAGCACAGATTCAAATTGCCCTGAATATATGCTATGATTAGCCACAGTTAGAAGTGGATCTTTTTTTTTTTTCATTATCTTACTATGTCTCCCAAGCTAGAGTTCAGTGATGTCTCATATAATCAGAGCCTGTCTCTGCCTAGTCCTTGGTCTCAGAAATTTGAAGAATGAATCTACAGACCACTGTGAGTAAATTTAAGGACAGATTTCTTTGATAGATAAGGGGAGAATAAAGACAGAGCCTTCCTCTCACCAAAGAGGGGTCCCCTGAATGGGGGTTCCCGAGCAAGTAGCCCATATCCATCTAGGGGGTTATTTACAGCTTTTCTGATCCTGCAATCAGGTTGAAGGAGATGGAATGTCACAGTCATTTGGCTCCAGAGACCTGCAGGCAGAAGTTAATTTTAAAACTACACTTGTATAGGAATGTGGTCTTGTTTTGTTTAGGGTGTGTTCTCTGCTCCCAAAGTGGCAAGACTAGCAGCTTAGGTGGGACATTGATTTTGGTTAGAGTGTGTTCTCTGCTCCAGGAGTGACAGCTTAGGTGAGACACTAGTCAGACTGACTCTTGGAACTGCTTGGGCCCAGAGAACATGGTTGAGCTTGCTTAGGCCTAGAAAATGGGGTTCATGTCCAGCACTTAGCAGTGGGGAAACCTGTGTTGATCATAGCTCACTTCAGCCTCAAAGTCCTGAGCTCCAGCAATCCTTCTGTCTCAGCCTCCCCAGTAACTAGGACTATAGGCACCTCCCACCATGTCCAGCTAACTTTTCCTATCTTTTTTCTTTCTTTCTTTTTTGGTAGAAATGATGTCTCACTATGTTGCTTAAAATGATCTCAAATTCCTGGGCTCAAGCCCTCCTTCTGTCTCAGCATCCCAAAGTGCTCGGATTACATATGTTAGCCACCGAGTTGGATCCAAGTGGATCATTAAAGGCAAAAAAGAGAGGACAGGCAGTGAACCTGATACAAAGTTTTTGCCAGCAATTCCCATTAGTTTACAAAAACAACACTGATTAGTGATTAGCTGTACACTCTTAAGCTATACGGTGTGAATTATAGTGTCTGCTGTGGCATTATTAGGGTAATACATACCCACTTGTGGCAATAGGAAGCAGTTTCAAGAGACAAACATACAGCTCAAAGTGGGGAGTAGGACTTGACTGCTGTTTCATCTTGTTAGAGTGGAAAGCTCAGTAGGGGCCCCATGCTGGATGGGAAAAGAATTTCTCTCAACCAAGATTAGGATATAAAAGTATAAGTTTATTTTCTTTTAGAAAGAGAGAAGGAGTGAGAGAAAGAGAATGGGGGAAAAGAGAGAGAAGGGAGAGAGAGTGTGTGGCATCCCAAACAGAGAAAGAAAGAAGACCTACCCCCTATTTCAAGCAGTTGCTGAATTTAAGGGGTAGGGGCAAAGAGAATAAAAGGTAATTATAGACAAATTCATAAGGTATCATGGATGTGAATGTTGTATCCATTTTTCCTCCAGCAAGGATAAAGACGGACTTTTTACAGGTGTCTGTAATTCCATTTATAAGAGTTTACATCCCACTGTTTGTCCTAAGGATTTCCAGAAACCACTTGAAGGTACAGGAACAAATTCTAAAAAACAAAGGAGCTGGTGAGCATAAAGAGAAGAATATACATTTCCTTTTGGTCTGCTGGGCTCCTCCGTGTTTTGTGAAAAGGGAACTGAGGGGAGGGGTTGTGCTAACTCTGCTGGGCAGAGAAAGAAATTGGGCAGAGAGAAAGACTGATTTTCATCGTTCGTGAACTATAAGTTAATGATTTTTCTATCGTTTCACTCTTCATATGAGGCGAGCAGGGGAGAGAGAGTGAGCCCACTCCCAAGCTCTGTTTATAGCGGCTTTGATCCATTTTGAGAGAGGTGCCCTCATGACCTAAACACCTGTCATTAGGCTCCCTTCCCACTACTGTTGCATTAGGGATTAAATTTCCCACACATGAATTTTGGGAGCCACATTCAAACCATAGCACTGTCCATTGGAAAGCTGAACACAGTTTGGGGGGAACTTTGGTAACACACATATTTTAATTAGTCTCTCTAGCTGTATGTTAACTTTGACATCTACCCCCAGGAAAAGGACAAGCCTAGGGAGCCAGAGTCTATTTTACCCTCCCAATTCTAAACATCTCTGGCAAACCTGACTGTAGCCTTCATTTTAGACCCATTTCCTGCCACATTCAACCTACACTGTGTCCCTGAAAATTCTCCCCCAAATCAGAACCATTTCTTAAAAGCTCGTTTATTAGAAAACATTTTTTAGTCCTGTACTATTTGATTGTTTATACTCCAATCTTCAATTCAATTACTATTGTTGGAGGCATTTCTTTCTACAGTAGGTCCTTGGTCTTGGAGATTCCAAGAAGAATCCATAGACCATAGATCATTGGTAAGATAGGATTTATTAGACAGAAAAGAGTACAGGAGGAAAAAAAAGCACCAGAGCTTCTGGCAGAGGGAAAGACCCAAGTGGAAAGTCTCTTAGTGGGTCTTTTGTTCAGGGATATAAGGTCTTGAGAATTACACTTTGCCAGAACTTCCTAGATGGAAGACACCTTTTCTGTTGATGAGTGTATTAACAAATGAATGCAGTCCCTGGATGGGGGGCGAAATGGCAGGGCATCCACTTCAGGAGAGGCCCCACTTACATGAAATTGCTCAGGCCTAGGAAACTTACATGCAATTGCTCAGGCTTAAGAAACTGCATCCCTGTCCAGTCCTAAACAGGGAACCCTGTAACAATATGCCCATTCTATATAGGAAGGGATTTTTCAAAGTAACCCTGCTTTATAATCAGAGTATCTTAGAAGGTACTCTTTCTTTATATGGGCTAGCCTCACTCAGCTTTCCCACTTACCCAAGCCAGTTGGCATTTTCCTAAGGCAATCACTATCTTTGTTACAGGTTGTGTTCCCCTAGAGGCAGACTTTGAGAAAGCTTATAGCATGAAGGAGTTTTATTTGAAGGTACTTTGCAGATCAACATCTGTGAAGGAAAAGGACTAGGATAGGTCAGAGGGAGCAGTTGGATTATGATAAATGTCAATGAAGTTGTCATTCCCACCCACAGAAGCTCTGAAGCTAGAACAGCCTATAATGTTGTCCTAAGAGCAGGATTTTTAAAACCCTGCATCAGCAAGTCATTGGTTATATAGTATAGCCATGAACAAGGAAAATCCTTAGCTGAAAGCAGTGCCTGGAGAGCTCTGAACCAGCAGCCCTCCCAGCAGAAAGGGGATGTAGCTGGTACGTCACATCACCCTATTCTACACAAAACACCTTATTTCCCCAAAATAGTTTCTGTTATAACATCTATTCCTGGAGCCTCTGACAAATTATAGCAATAAGATATCAAAAGAAATAACACTAAGTGGCAGGAACACCTGAGGACAACATCCCTCTAATTCTTGAGATCCATTGATCACTTCTCTAATTACAAATATCTCAAATTTGTGCAACACAAAGAATAGGAAGAAAGAGTAATAAACTGCATGGTTACACGACAATAGGTGATTTGTTAAGATAGGAGTCTTTTTTTATTAATTTCCTATTACTCTTGTTAAGAATATTATTTGTGGCTCGGTGCCTGTGGCTCAAGTGGCTAAGGTGCCACCCACATACACCTAAGGTGGTAGGTTCGAATCCAGCCCCCACCTGCCAAACAACAATAATGGCTGCAACCAAAAAATAGCTGGGCATTGTGGCAGGTGCCTGTGATCCCAGCTACTTGGAAGGCTGAGGCAGGAGACTTGCTTGAGCCCAGGAGTTGGAGGTTGCTGTGAGCTTTGATGCCACAGCACTCTACCCAGGGGGACAGCTTGAGGCTCTGTCTCAAAAAAAAAAAAAAAATTATTTGTGCAATAAACAAGGTCATAGAAATAAATGCTTTCTTTGGGCTCTCTGCTATTTGTTTACATAAAGAAATACCTATTTAGAGGTCTGTGGGGCAGGCAATGGTAGGGGAAAGGGAGGATCAGCAAGGAGAAGATGAAGAGACAAACACAATCTCCCAGTCCCTCCTCAATGGTCTCCCACTTTGCCCAGTCCCTCAGCCAACCACCCTCCTGTGTCTAGATGTGAGGAAGACCCAGCCCCTCCCATTCACTAAGTTATTACAAAGTGCAGAGAAAGGGGAAGAGAGAGGTGCTCCAGTTGCCCTCCAGTGCTGTCAGCCTTCCCTGTGCTTCTCTCACATCCTGTGGTCTTGATTTTCTACTGCTGCTGGGGACATGCCCTCATTCCATAAGGATAGGCCAGGTCTTCAAGTGGGCTAAGGCCTCTGCTGCAACTGTCAGGCCAATTCTATGCTATACTACAGGCTAAGAAGCAAAGAAGTGTGGGAGGAAAGGATCAGGGGAGGGGACAAAAGCCTGTAAATTGTATCTATGAACCAAACGATCATAGCACAGATTCAAACCAGTAAAGTAAAAATCCAGGACTACCCTGGGTCTTCAAAGAACTCCCTCTCTTGCTATTTGGACATTGTCTGGTTTGCTTCTCTATAAGGCAGGTAACTTTTGCATTTGTTTATACCTTTTTGGAAAGGAATTATAAATTCTTTTTCTTATTCAACTATTCATTATTCAATTCCTTAATTGTAAACCACTTGGCTCATATGCCTTCTTTTATTCAGATGGTAACAAATACAATATCTGAGAGAGACATTTTGCTCTATAGATATTTGCTGAGTGAAGATAAATAATTATGAATTGTTTTTCAGTTGGTTTCTCCATGCTGCCTTCTTAATCCCCAGGCAAATCCCTCCTTCCTGTGCTCTCAAGCACTTCTCACTTCCATCACAGCTATTATCCCACTCTAAATATTTAGTTGTGTTAATGTTTAATTCTTGTATCACACTCCATACCAACAGCATGAAAAATTTTGAGTGAGATCCTGAATCTAGATGATTCTAGTATATGAAGAGTGTTAATAATTTCTAGCTGCCATTTAGATAAAGGAACTATTATTATTCATCACACCAACCTAATGTCCAAAATTAGGAAGATTCTCACTTATTTTTTCTATTGGATCCATTTAATATCTCATTAGCATTTGATTAAAGCCAATTGATCATCACTAGAGATTAAGAATACTAGGTTAGAAGACTTTGTCACCTATTCCCAATTATATGACAATTTAAAAGTATGAATGATAAATCTTCTACAGTCTCTTAGTATTTTTACATGTGTGATGCAAGGAGCTGGACTAAAAAAGAGCTAATATTCCTCACAGCTTTAGAATTTTAAGCAGTAAAAGAGAGTGAGGTCTTTGGGCACATGGCGCCATAGAAAGAGAAACCAGTTTTTCATAATCTTCTCAGGCTTAACTCTATCTTACTTAAACTTACCAGTAACCTAGCAAAATGTTTTGTTCCTAGATTAAAGATTAGGAAACTGAGGAATAATATTTGGTAACTTACATAAATCTACATATGTCCAAATCCAGATTTCATCTCCTCTCTCCACATAGGGCCTCTGTAGGGAGAATGATTTATCTAATCCATTTGCTCTGGTATTGCTGTTAGAAGAACAGGTGGCTGGGGTGGGATAGAAAACAATTTTCATCCCCTGCTTTCAATAGAAGAAACAACTAGAGACTAAAGTATTAGATTCCTTTCTTTCTTTCTTTCTTTCTTTTTTTTTTTTT
>NW_003852400.1:24977826-24989571 GCF_000181295.1 Otolemur garnettii
CCTGGGTAAAGTGCTGGGGCATTATAGCTCACAGCAACCTCAAACTCTACGACTCAAGTGACCCTCTTGCCTTAGTCTCCCGAGAAGCTGGAACTACAGGTGTCTGCCACAACACCCAGCTATTTTTAGAGATGGGTCTTGCTCTTGCTCAGACTGGTCTAGAACTCCTGAGCTCAAGCAATCCATCCCCTTCAACATTCCAGAGTGCTAGAATTATAGGCATGAGCCACTGAGTCCGGCTGTATTAGATTTCAATACAATATTATAACTAAATAACTTTTTTTTCCTTGACTTCAACCTCTTTTCCATATTAAAGCTACCACAAGGGATAGATACATTTAAAAGTTCTTTTTAATGAGTTGTTAAGAAGAAAAACTAAATTTTCCTCTGCAAGATTCTAGTCTTGGCCAGGTATAGTGGCTCATAAATGAAATTCTAGCACTCTGGAGGCCAAGGCGGGAGGATTGCATGAGCTCAGGAGTTCAAGACCAATCTGAGCAAGAGCAAGACCCATCTCTAAAAATAGACTGTATGTCTACTAAAAATGTCTACTAAAAATAGAAAAATTATCCATCATGGTGGCAGGTGCCTGTAGTCACAGCTCCTGATAAGGCTCAGGCCAAGGTATCGCTTGAATCCAGGAGTTTGAGGTTTCTTTGAGCTATGCTCAGACCATGGAACTCTAGCCTGGGCAAAACAATGAGACTCTATCTCTTTTTAAAGAGTCATTGGGTAACCCAGTAGAAAATTGATTCTCAAGAATTGATTTCTTCATGAGAAGAAACAAGGACACTAATTAAATGGCTAGTATTTCAAGAGAGAGATGCTAGTAATTTGAGCCAGTATTGTGGCAGTGGAGGTTATACTCCATCTCCAGGTCCATGTTCAACATCTCATTTTGTTATTTAGCCCAGAAATAACCTTGGCCACAGGGTCCATAGCCTTGGAACAACAACGACTAATCATATTAATTAAAATTATTAAACTCTAAATCCCTAAAGAAAATTCTTATGAAATGATGATCAATAAAAATGAATGAGAACCCATCAGTGGATTTTAGCCTTTTTACTTGTGAGAAACCCTCTCTCTTTCTTTTCCTTTTTTTGAGACAGAGTCTTACTCTGTTGCCCTGAATAGAGTGCCATGACATCAGAGCAACCTCAAACTATTAGGCTCTAGTGATCCTATTACCTCAGCCTCCTGAGTAGCTGGGACTATAGGTGCCCGCCACTGTGCCTGGCTAGTTTTTCTATTTTGAATAGAGGCAGGGTTTCACTTTTGCTCAGGCTTGTCTCGAACTTCTGAGCTTAAGCAATCTACTAGCCTCAGCCTCCCAGAGTGCTAGGATTACAGATGTGAGCCACTGTGCCCAGCCAAGACACTCTTTTGACTTCAGCCCTAGACACAGGGCTGCGTATGACTTTTATGGGCCAGAAGCATTTTTGGCTTTGTGAGTCCTGCCTTCTATAGACTAATATTTTAAAATATGTATATTTGACAGCTATGTTGATATACAAATATGTAATGTTGATTTAAAAGTCCATCTTTTCTTCTAATTTTCATTGTGGTCCTCAGCACTGTGCCTAATGAAGAAGTTGGCTCTGCCTAGATGTAAACACCTCTCAGGGCAGTGTGTCTAGTGCACGCTAATTGTTAAATTGTTTATTAGTCAGTAACTCTAAGGATAATTAGTGCATTTCTCATCTCTTCAATCCAGGGTTTCAAAGGACTTCTTTTTCAGTATCTGAAATTCAAGTTTGAAAAAGCAGAACTTCTACTCTTTAATTCTTCACTCTATCAGTTTTCTCTCAAAATTCCTTAAGTGTACTGATTGCTTCTAAACCATAATAATTCAACAGGCAAATAAACAGGATGGGAAATTCAAGAAGAGAGTTTCTCATTTCCAGATATAGTATTATGTTGTCATGCTCATTTGCGTTGTCATTTTTGATTAGTTAGTACCACATCTCTTAGTCTTTTTTGCATCCTGTATAAATATATAGAAGAATGATCAGCACGGTCCACCACTAGATGCATTTGACTTCAAGAAAAGTGTCTCTGGAAGCAATGGGAAGAGCGGAAAGAGCAGAGAGTCAAGAGGCAGGGGACCAGTGCGGAGGCAGGAGATGATGGTGAAGCTGAAGGGACACCCAGACGTTTCCAGGGCAAGACCTACAGAATGGGGTGCTAACAAGGTCAGAGAGTGTGGGAGGGGAACAGCCTGGAATCACTTTCCCGGGTGCCCATTAGCAATTGATAGCCTCTCAGCTCCAAATTCACAGAAAGCCTGTTCGATGAAATTGAAACTGTTAAATATTTTTCCTTTGCCAGCTGGCATGATGTTAGCTTGTCAGTAGAGGGCACAGGAGGAAAGCGTTTTCTTCCTTGTTCTGGTGTGCTCAAGTCTGCCTCTATCTTTGTCCAGCACCTTCTCCTGTAGCACTTTTAGTTCCTGACAGGCAGCAAGCAGGCACCCAGGCACTTCCTCAGACTATTTTGTAGCAGAATGTCTCTCCCCAGTAAGATATGTCCCTCTGAACAGCTTACTTTGGCTCCCAGAGAGCTGATTTCTGGCAAGTTCCTCCAGCAAGCACCACAAAGATTTCCCTGCTGTCCTTGCCAACAAGTCTGGCTCTCAGTCCTGGAGAGTAGCAGACCTTCCTTTTGCACTCTGCTCAGCTCTGGGGGCTCTGTCTGCTATGCCTAGATTCTTCAGACTTTACTTCTTCCTAGCCAATCTCTTACTGTGTTTATCTTCTTTTATTAGTTTCTTACATTAAACGTCCGTTACTATGTGGTTTCTCTTGCCTGATTTGGGCCCAAGCTAATAAATCTGATACCTACATTCATAAGGATAGTGATATTATAAACAAGTAGCTTGTTTTGAGCATATTAAACTAAGGTTCTTGACAGACATACATTCAGGAGATGGTTAAAAGGGCCAAGAACAGGGTTCCATATTGTCTGGTGCTTTTCCAAAATAGATACATCCTAACTCTTTTCCAAATAGATAACTCCCACTGAGATGTTTATTGAGATGTAGTACCTGGGTTAGGGCACAGACACAGTATTTTAAAAAGAAAAATGTATCCACATTTGGTTCTCATGTGTAAGTGCTGGCAGTACAAGGTGCAGATTAAGAAAACAGTTTTGAAGCCACTGATGTTATTCTGTCTTTGGAGTCTCTCCTACAGGGCACAATCTGTCTGGGCAGGGGACTCTGGGAAAATAATGTAATGTTAATGAAAACATTGGAATAGCAAAGTCACATTAATGTAGATAGGGAGGTTCTGAGAGTCCAGGCTGAGAGTCACTGTAAGATGGCTTTGGTGCTCACCACCTCTGCCTATAGCAACTGAGGCAAATAGCATCCACAAATCACAATAGTAGACATGATTTATTGAACTCTACCTTCTCATGTGGCTTAATTTTCACTATTTGCTAAGTGTCCCAACAGTCAAATTGCCAATTAGCCATATCATCTAGTAAGCTGGAATCCTGGGGAACAGAGACTACAACTCTAAGAAAGCTTTCAGTCTAAGAAAGTGTAGCCACAGAGCCGCACCACAGCTCAGGCAATACCAGAGCATCTTTCCTCAGGAGCCCCTATGGCAGTTGTGGGATGGATGAGGCTGAGAGAGCTTTCCTGAGGCCATTGCCTTACTCCCACTAGCCAACTCTAGATCCTTCTAACACAGCTCTCCTACTGTGCCTCTGAACACAGCCTGCAAGGCCCTCGTGATACACTCAAAAAGTCTCCAGTTTCATCTTACTCTTGTGGCTACTATTCAGGAAAGATAATTACAAACGAAATGTCCTCCCAGCCCAAGAAACCGCTTCACAAAGAAGAGAAAGAAAATAATTTTATTATTGAATAAGCATTAAACCAGAAGGTGATGTGCACTACAGGCAGCCCACTCAAGGGATTGCAAAGACAAAAAAGAAATCTTCCTTGTTTATACCTAAGTGAATATAATCCATTGTATTCATGATTACAAGATAAAATTGCTAAATTTATGTATCTTTCTGACTGGAGGTAGGGTTTCTAATGTCCTGAAGCTAGACCCATCTTATAAGTTATCTTCCTTGATGGACACAAGTCAGATAGTTGTGAGACTGGCAAGAGGCTTATTTAGCATTTGACCATTTGCTACCACAAGAAAAAGGAGAAGCTCAGCAACACTAGGGATAATTACCGCACTCCCAATATCGGAAACCTGACTATGGTGACCAGTTTAGGTGCCATCTCTAACCTAAATTGTCTTGTTCTGTAGTGTCACTAGTGTCCCAAACTTTAAGTCCCAAGCACTCCCCAAACCTCCATGTTGTTAATGTGGGGAGAAGGCAGAAAAGGCACTTTGAAGGAACCAGAATGCAGCCATTTCGATGGATACCAGCCTGAACAGGGAAGCTGCCAGCAAGTCACCAGTCTAGGCCCACACAGGATCAATGAATTGCTAAGCCAGATGTCTTTCATGTTTGTGCTTACCTTTCTGCGACAGCCGTTTATGATTGAAATTTGTGGCCTGGCCACCAGATAATGGTGCTCACATATGGGGTTTTTGAACATTCAAAAATAATACCATTGCTCTAGTTTTTGAACATTTAAAAACATTACCATTTCCCCATAGGGGTTTCCTTCCTGCTTAAGAGAGGACCCCTACTCTGTCTGTGGAGGAGAATCTATCATCTGTCTCTACCTCAGCAAACTTTGTGTCTTGGCTTGCACTTGAATTCTTTCCCTCGTGAAGCCAAAAACCCACTTGGCAAGTTCCTGGATCATTATCATCCTCCCACCAGGTACCTAATGCAGAAAAGAATTTGTGTTTTAACAGAAAAATGTTCATTACGTAGAAGATACCCATCCAAGTTACTAGGTTCTAGCCCTGTCTGTTAAACTTTTTAAGTTGTAGGTAACTGATAGACACAGAAATTTTCTCATGTTCTGAAAAGATTCACTGTCTTTCTTGCCATTCTGCGGGGAAAAAATTGCCTCCATTTGCCCATTCAATTCTATATCCTTTTACTCTATACATATTTGTGCTTTTTTGACTTTTGCTTTGTATAGGTTACAACATTTGGCCAATTCCCCTATGAAATAAGCAAATGTGCTCATTTGATAAAGCCGTGTAATGAAGGGGTTTGAGTATATTGCTCCACAATATGCCACTCCAAAATATGGAGATTATTTTGAGCTGAAGACAATTGAAACAGAGATGCAAGAAAAGTTCTCTGTGTGTCCCCTGCCCCATCTGCCCGCATGCAAATCATAATTCTCCTTGTTGATGTTGATTCCACACAACGAGTTGAGTTGCCCCACATGAGCCACTCATGACAAAAGCCCTTTTTCATAATTCCCCTTGTGAAAGTGTCTCCCCAGCCCCTAACCTATATACACACTTCCTGTACAAGGAAGGGGATAACAACCTTGTCACTAAAAGTGATTCAGAAGAAGGCACTGAAAGGAATCTACACAACAAACCTTATTGAGACAATCCTTATCTTCTATAGTTTCACCACATATTTGCCTTCCCACTTTGCTACCCTTGGAAGCCTAAGACACTTTTCCTTTGTCTGGTCACGTCTTTGTAAATGTGTTTTTCTTTGGTGAGACAATATGTAGACTTAAGTTCTAACCACCCCTTTTTATTATTCATCACTGAGTGTTCTTATGTGCATGTGTTCCACACATGTTAATAGGCTTCTGCTCATTTTTCTCTTAGTTTGTCTTTTGTCAGTCTGCATTGTAGGACACCACTTAGAGAACCCAGGAGACTAAAGGGAGAAAAATTTTTCCTCTACTATAAGAATCATGATTTTTAGCTGTTTTTTAAATTATCTTTTAACAGTAACTATAACCAAAGTGGGAGAACCGGCTAGGTGTTCTTTTACTTTACCTGCTACAGATGTCATGCTCCTCTGCCTGCCCTGCCTCTATAACATTTATCTACAGCACAGCACTGTTTCCCCACACAAATACCTTCTTTTCTCCAGTTTTTTGTTTCCTCTTCTGTCAACTCACAAGTATCCATTCTTACTATATTCGCAAGTTGCCTTATCAGGCGGTCACCTCTGGACACCACTGAGGACCTTCCAGCCCATCCTTTATCCTGCTTTTCATAGACCTTGTATGGCTCAAAGGAAAATTCCTTTGTCCTCTGGAGCTCCCCTGAAAAATCAATTCATAAAAGACAGATTAATTGGAGATATAGCATACAAATTTATTGGCATGCCTGTGGGAGAATCAGAGTGACTGCCCAAAACCCTAATGGGGCACAGGTAGTTATATACTCTTCCTCTTAGGAGAAGAGAGATGGAAAAGTGTGAATGATTTTAGGGGGACAGTGAATGGTTTTAAGGAGATAGTAAATGATTTTTAGGGGAATTCTTGGTGGGCCTAACGAGCACACAATGGTTTAGGACAAAGTCTATTGGGCCCACAATACAGACAATGGTTTGTGACAAAAGTCTATCCGGTCTATCCAGGTGTGTTGAAAGACTTCAGTCTTTCTTCCTATGATATGAGTTTAGTTGATGAAAACTCATGGAAGGGACCAGAGGTAATTATTTTCATCTTTGCCAGGTCCAGACTTTAGGCAGATAAGTGAACTTCAGAGAACCACTTCATCCTGTGCTTTGAGGGAGACAAAGGATAGACAAGGCTGGAGGTGTGGTCAGGGGACAAAGGTCAGGGGGTAAAGGTCAGGGAGCCCTTGAGGCTTCTTCTTCAGTTCAGCATGTCAAAGCACCATACTTCGGAATACTGGTTTCTAACCCCTAGCAAACTACTGATACCCTCTGCACTTAGCTTAAAGCCTGGTTTCTATAGTATTATCATTGAAATATGGGTAGGAAGATCATGGAAATTATTATGGAACCCAGAACTTCTGAGAGTGAAAAGGAGGGCTATTACAAGTTATAAGACAAGAGGAACAAATCAGGACTGTCTAGGGCAGCCCTGGATGGATGTTTGTGCTATGATTCTACAGAAGCATTTGGTTTTAGAATCAGATAATAGATGAACACTAGAATCTCGGGCAAATCAAACGTGAAATGTATGAAATTGTGCAAGTTGCTTTACTTTATTGAACTTTGGTTCTTTCTCCTGTCAACTGTAAGTAGAAAAAGAACATTCCAGAACAGTTATGAAAATTAGAGACAACTAAAAGATTAGAGATACTTAACATAGTGCCTTGCACAAAAGGATACTATATTAAGTCCCATTTATTAACTTTTGTTGTTGTTGAAATTCCTGTGGAAGTCTTCTTCATAAAAATCTTTCCCTAGGTCGACATTTTCAAGAGTTTTTCTCACACTTTCTTCTAGGATTTTTATCATTCCATGCCTTAGATTTAAATCTTTTATCCATCTTGAATCAATTTTTGTAAGTGGTAAAAGGTGAGGGTCACGTTTTAGTCTTTCACATGTGGTCTTCTAGTTCTCTCAGTACCATTTATTGAATAGGGATTCTTTTCCCCAGTCTATGCTTTAGTTGGGTTTATCAAAGATTGGATGGCTATAAGAGATTGATTTCATCTCTTGGTTTTCTATTCTGTTCTAAATATCTATGTCTCCATTTTTGTGCCAATACCATGCTGTTTTGATTACTGTGGACTTGTAACCTAAAGTCTGAAAGGGTCATGCCTCTGGCTTTGTTTTTATTACTAAGAATTGCCTTGGCTATACAGGGTTTTTTCTGGTTCTATATGAAATGAAGAACTATTTTTTCCAAATCTTCAAAGTATGATAGTAGCATTTTAATGGAGAATGCATTGAATCTGTAGATTGCTTGGGAAGCATTGACACTTTAACAATGTTGATTCTTCCCAATCAGGAAGATGGTATGCTCTTTCATTTGTTAATGTTTTCTGCTATTTCTTTTCTTAGGGTTTGATAATTCTCTTTGTAGAGGTCTTTTGTTAGGAATATCTGCACACCTAAGGACAAAATAATCAAAGCAGATAGGCAACCTTCAGAATGGGAAAAGATATTTGCATATTATGAATCAGACAAAGACTTGATAACTAGAATCTATAGAAAATTCAAATTAATCAACAAAAAAAAAGAGCTAACAATCCCATCTATCACTGCGCAAGAGACCTGAACAGAGCCTTCTCTAAGGAAGACAGATGAATAGCTAACAAACATATGAAAAAATGCTCATTGTCCCTAATCATCAGAGAAATGCAAATCAAAACCCCAGTAAGATTAGCCCAAAACACAAAATCCCAAAGTTTCAGATGCTGGTGTGGATGTGGGGAGAGGGGAACATTTTTACACTTTTGGTGGGACGGTAAACAAATACAGCCTCTTTGGCAAGCCTTAAAGTACTCAAATTAGATCTCCCATTTGACTCACTACTAGGCATCTACCCAGAAGGAACAAAACATTTTATCATAAGCACTAGATTGTTTATTGCAGCTCAATTTACAATTGCTGGGATGTGAAAACAACCTAAATGCCCATCAACTCAGGAATGATTAACAGTATATGCATACCACAGAATACTATTGAGCCATAAAAAAGATGGTGACTCCACATCTTTTGTAATAATCTGGATGGAGTTGAAACACATTCTTCTCAGTTAAAGGATCACAGAATGGAAAACCAAATATTCGATGTACTCAATACTAATATGAAGCCAGTAGACAATCTAATTCACACCCACAAAGGAGAAAAACTCATTTTAATTCAAGTTGGGGGGAGGGGGAATGAAAGAGGAAGAAGAAAAGAGGGGGACTTGAGGTGCTCCCACTGAATGGACACAATGTCAGGGTGTATGGCACACTTTTAGGGTACAGGACATAACTATAAGAGAAACTCTACCTAACAAATTCAAATATTGTGACTTGGTTGTTTATACCCTTACATTAACCTGAAATTTTAAAAAAGGTGCTGTAAAAAACACATCTATCAGTATAAGTATGTGTGAAAAAGGCATCTATGAATACGAATATGTCACCTACTGGGTCTTGCCCTTCCCTTTCACACCATGCATGCAGATTAGTGGCCTTGCTCCTGGTCCTGCAACCCAATCCATCCCCCAGGGCTGCTGCATCTCTACCTCTTAGTGCTGTATAAAACATATAGTATTTTACAGAAAATGTTCTTCTTAGTCAACTCCATTGTTAAAACCTTACCTCCTAAACACCTAGAGGGCAAAAATGCTATTGTTACATAAATAATGTCAGCACAGAAAATGGACTTGTAATTCTAAATGTTACTCAAAACTGAATATGCCCTAGGAGTTTTCAGTGCTGCTTACATATTAGAATCTCCTGGGGAGCTTTTGAAAAATACTACACAGATACATCACCCTCCCCTAGAAATGTTGGATATGTGAGTCTGGTGTGAGGCCACATCTTCGAAAGTTCCCCTGACCATTCTGGTGGCTAGCCAGAGTAGAAACCTGTTGATCTCTGTTCTGCATACAAATATCTCAAAATTGTGCAAACACAATGACAGTGTAAACAGCACATGGAAAAATGCTAGTTGTTAGCTTGGTAAGATAAAATGAGTTTTCTTATGATGGTTATAATGGTATCTATAAAATAACATTATGTATCTGTGCACTCTGAGTCAATTGCTTCTAGAAAGAAATATCCACTGGGAAATCTATGAAGAAGGCAAGCAGAGGAGAGGGAGCTATAAGAGGTGAGAAAACAAACATGACCCGTGTGGTGCTCCCTGGGCTCCCACCAGCTCACCTCACTCTGCCCAGTTGCAGGCCACAGACGAGTATCCTCTACATTCAGATACCAACCAATGCCCAGGACAGACAGCTCCTGCAGCCTGCCCTCAGCTCTTCTGAACCTCCCGTGTCTGGATATTTTTCATCCAGGCCGGAGATTACATCATTTTGCAAACCCCTATCAAGACTTTACAGGGGTCTGAAAAACAGATGCTGCCAAATAATTCCACCTTAAACTTTAATTCCCCTGGAAGAAAGGAGGGATGGAAATGGACCCATTACTTCTAAATTAGTAAGCCAGGCCATCAGAAACATGCATGTAACTCTGAATCATAAAGAAGGTTTTGGCTGCTGGCCTCTCATTGCCACAGAGAATAAAGCTGGCCTGACTTTTTCTACTGTTTGGTGATTGACCGTTTCCATGATCTGCAAATGCCAGTGTCTTTTATGTTTCTTTACATTTGTGTTTATTAGATTCTTTCATTCCACAAATATTTACTTAGACTGTAGTATCTATCAAGAAAAACTGTTCTTGGGAATGTTGTAACACACAAAAATTACAAAAATCCCTGCCTACTGGAGCAGACACACTGATGAGGAAATGAGGAAATTTTAAACTATAGTGGTAATTATTTCCTTATCTTACCACCAACCCCCACTGTAAACTGTTTGGCACATTATCTGCTTGCTTTTCCTCTGATCAAATTCAACACAGTACCTGGTAAAGACGCGTTCCTTAGACATCTGTTGAACTGATAGAAAGGAATGACTAGAATAGTGGACTATTTTCCTAATACACACAGCAGATTTAGGAAAGTTTTGCCTTTTGTCTGTAGGCAAAATCTCCCTTCCTCTTTTGTCTCAAATTTTTATTTCAGCAGCTATCTCAGTCCAACTGCAGTCAGATTGATTGAGTTGAAGTCTTTTTCTCCTTAGATTGGAAGCATCTTCTGATAAGGAAGCTAGCTCAAGTACTACTACAATCACCAGCACTGAGAAAACGCTCAAATATTTATTCAATTCAATTCAATGTTGATTTTTCATCAGTATTTAATTTCTGGCTAATCCCCCATCCATGAAGTAGAAACTACAGCTAGTATGTGAGGTAAGCACCTAAGATCAAGCTCTAGTCACCTAGTCACTCAGAACGTGCATTTCCTCCTAAGGTTTCCACACCTACCAAATTGTGAGTGTTCATTAAAATACTTAAGATACCATTCAGCCCTAGAAATTCTACACACTAAACAGACATGAGCTAATGAAGTATGGTATTCTTAAGTAGGAAAAATACTCTTTGTTAATCTTCAAAAGAACAAACTACTTAAAGCTGACAACATCTTCTGAAAAAAGTATTCTATTCTTCTTTTTGAGGGGTGTGGTGGGGGACTTGAAGTTCAAAGATACAACTTTTCCAAGATCAAAGTGTTGGTCAGTGTTTATTTAGTATTTGAATTCAAATCTGTTTACATCTAAGCCCAACGTATTGTCCCTGTAGTATTAAACTGCCTTACATAGGTGGCTTCATTTGCTCTCTTTTATTATAGGACACAATAGAAGAAAAAACTGTAATGTATTAACCGTATAAAATTATCACCATAATATTATCATTAAATATTTCTCTTGACTCCCAGCCAATTTGCTTATTAGAACTTATCATAGGGCACTGTGGCTCACACCTGTAATCCCAGCATTCTGGGAGGCCAAGGAGGGTGGATTGCCTGAGCTCACTAGTTCAAGACCAGCCTGAGTTACAGCAAGACCCCGTTTCTAAAAATATATAGCTGGGCATTGTGGCAGGTGTCTGTAGTCCCAGCTACTTGGGAGGTTGAGGCAAGAGGCTCGCTTGAGCCCAAGAGTTTGAGGTTGCTATGAACTAAAGACTCCATAGCACTCTATGGAGGGTAACAGAGTGAGACTTTGTCTTCCCCCTAAAAAAAAAAATATTTCACACAAAAGTATTCTCACAAATATTTAAGTCTGTTTCTGGATTCTGAATTCTATGCTATGGAGTTTTCTGTTCATTATTATATAATTTTTCTTTTTGTAGTTTTTGG
>NW_003852400.1:24989591-25046194 GCF_000181295.1 Otolemur garnettii
AAAAAAAAAAAAAAAAAAAAGAACTTATCATAAATGCTAGAGACATACAAAAATTCTTTGAATTGATACTCTTATCATAAAAAAGTAAAAATTAGAAAACCATTTGAATTGAGCTCTTAAGAATGAAATACAGTCCAACTATGCAAAGAAAAGGAAGGAAGGAAGACAGATAAAATAAGAGAGAGGGAAAGAGAGAGAGGGCACTTGTAAACTCTTAGGCATTAAGCCAATCCCCTGCATCTATATTACAGTCCCTGGCTAAAAACAGGTGCTCAATAAATATTGATTAAGTAAACTTATTATGGCAATAGGAAGTCCTGCTTATAGATGGATTTTCACCATTTGCTTACACTCCAGGAGCTAAAACTACCAGGAAGTTAACTTAGAAGCTGGAACTCCAGGGAAGAGCAAATGAGATCCATTCTCAGGAAATGTGATAGACAGACAGGACAGGTAGCATAACAAAGGACTTCTCAGAAGCAAGTGCACCACTTCAGGTGAGAAACAAAAAGCAAATGTACAACCTGTAAATCTGTGGAAGATGGAATTTCCAAAGATAGTTGCACCAATCATATCCTACCCCACATTCTGTTCTAACAGTGTGATTGAGGAATGGGGTTTGTGTTCCATCCCCTTGATCAGGCAGACCCCTGTAACTGCCTCAAACAATAGTCTAGGCCATGACATATGACTTCCACTGGCTCTCTTTCCTAGGATTGCCTTGTGGGAGTCCTAAGCTGACATATAAGAAGACGCTGAAGGTGACATACTGAGAGGTGACATGGAATGTCCACATAAAAATAGAGAAAGATGCCCAAGGAGGCCCAGCTCTGCCAGCCCCTAGTTGTTTGAACCTTCTTCACACCAACCCAGAGAGCTTCACACGATTCCAGCCCTAAGACTCCAAGCTGCCCCAACTAATGCCAAGAGGAATGGAGATTAGCTGTCCCTACCAAGTCCTGTCCAAACCACAGATTGGTGATCAAAATAAATGTTGGCATATAACATATTGACTGCCATGCTAGAATTTTTTTTTCCTTGAGGCCATGGTGTTTTGCTACCAAAATAAAATAAAAATTTCAAACACAAATGGTCCTAAAACATACATCAATTAAAAAGTAACATAAAAACTTGAAAATGAGTAATGTAAAAAGTAATGTGAAAACTTGAAAAATAGTTCATAACTCGTATGGCAGTTAATGTGCTAAGCCTCTAAGATTTAGGGTATTTTTTACAAAGCCATAGTAACTGGAACAGATTTTGATGCCTGAAAGAGAGGGTGACACTGTAACCAAACCTAAAACACAAGGCGTTGAAATCGGGTTGTCAGGAAGAGCAGGAACAACCTTGAGGAAAGCGTCAGTGAAAGCCTGAAGTGCCTTGAAGGACTGTTGGCAGATGCCTGATGGCCCTGGAGGAAGTTGTTGGTGAGGACTTAGACAAGTGAGGAAAAGGTTATTGGAAGCTCGAGAAAATGAGACGCTCGGTAAGTAGCAGCAGAACGTTTCTCATTCTCACCTCTCCAAATGGCAGATGATTCTAAAACTTAAAAATAGCAGAGATCAAATCTGGGCTTTATCAGTAATGCACGGTCTAAACAAGAATATTTAAGGTGGTATCTCAGGCAGAAGTCCCATTAAGAATATTAAAGTTCTGCCTGCCTCATAGATCCTCTTCTGTTCTTTTTTTGAGACCAGAGTCTCACTCTGTCACCCTGAAGAGAGTGCTGTGGCACCATCATAGCTCACACCTCAAACTCTTGGGCTCAAGTATTCCTCTTGTCTCAGATTCCCAAGTAGCTGGAACTATGGACATGCACCACCGTGCCCAGCTATTTTTTTCTATGTTTAGTAGAGCCAAGTCTTGCTCCTGCTCAGGCTGGTCTCAAGTGCCTGAGTTCAGGCAATCCACATGCCTTGGCTTCCCAGAGTGCTAGGATTACAGGTGTGAGCCACTGTACCAGGCCACAGACCGTCTTCTTTAAACAATATTATGTTCCTAAGAATTTTAAGTGCATTGTCATACAACAATCTTATAGAGAGTCCAAAGTAGAGAAAGGCTTATCTCAATGATTTGTGGATGTGGCTTTTGTCTAATGGAGAAAAATTCAGTAAGATTCAGAGGAACTTTACAAAGTTTCTATGAACATTTTAGTAGAATAAGCAATCAGCTTAACCTACAAGAGATAAAGACACGTACAAAATTAAAAGAGGTCTTTAACTACTGAAACAATTATAGGTTGGAAGGCTAAAAAAATTACTTTGCTGCAGACACTATTTATTTATTATGGAAAAAAAATTACTCACATGGCAAAACCCCAAAATTTAGAGGGCAGAGTCAAAAGCCACAGTAAATAATTTCTAAGCATTAGGGCTGAATTCTAATCAAGAGTAACATAGCACATGCCTGGCTTTCCAACTTGCTTTGGGAGAACTCTTGGGTGCTTCCCATGTCCCCCACTTTTGAAGGGGAGTGCTTATAGAAGTTCTCCTACGCCTATTCTGCAATTGTGCTTGGGGTGTGTGGGAAGCATAGAATTTGTTTTTTTAGTTCAGAGACCTTTTGGATCCAAAGGATTGTACTCAAGGAGTTGGACACCAGAAACTGCACCCCGTGAGCTCTGCCCTCACCAGGACAAAGTTCATAGAACAAGATTCTGGGCCTTGATGCCCTGCATAGCTGAGAGTTAAGTCAGGGAGAGGAAGAGTATTTTGCATGTGGAGACACATAATTGTTGTGGCCAGAAGCTGGACTGTGGCAGAGTGTATGTTCCAAAAATCATCACATCTTACACTGCCATCCGGACAGGACTCTAGATCTCTGTAATGGCCTCAACAAAGATGAAGAAGCAGAGTCACACTGCACACACTTTTAGGCTAAATCAAAAAAGACAATTAGTTCCCATTTGGCTCTCTCTCCTTATTGGGACAGATGCCTTAAGAGCTAACATAAAAGAAGCCCAGGTACTGAAACTGCCCAGCTGGAGAGACTTCACGTGAAGGGCACATAAAAATAAAGAAGAACCCCTGTCCAAGGAGCCCCAGCTATGGCAGCCCCAGGTGCCTGAATCCTCCCAGGATCAATTGCCAGAAACATGAGAGCGAGCTTTCAGACAACTGCAGCTGTCGCAGCCCAGCGGTAGAGCAGAGACGAGCATGGCACAGTTGCATATCTGTGAGCACAACACGTGTTAAGCCAGTAAATTCTGGGGAGGTTTGTTATGCAGACAAAGTGACTGGAACAATACTCCTGTTGCCAAACTGCCCCTGCATTTAAGAAAATATTTTCCAGAATACAGATACCAGAGGCACCTACATTCTAGACAAGAATATTGCCAGATAGCCAATATTGCTGCTCCAATATTGACTCCTAAATATCACTGGGACCCACGAGCCTTCATTTCAGCAATTACTCAGCCACACTCACCACAGAATTTCTCCCACTTGGTTTTCTTCGGTACTAAATATCATGCCCTGTGCACGAAAGTATTTTCTGTCCTTAGGATCTAACTGACCACCCAGTCTTCACTGTTTAACTCAATGATTATGCCAGCTTTGGAGGCCAGTTCACATCTGCTCTTTTTACCCTCCCCTTCCCAAAGCACACAATAGGGTATATCTGGACATTCTCTACCATTGTATTTCCAAAATCAAATATCACTGTTTCAGCAACTCAGGCTCCATTGACTTTTCAGAGGAAAACACCACTCTCTCCCACTGCTATGCTTTGAATGTATTTGTTCCTCAAAAATTCTCTAACATTGAAACTTAAACCCCACAGTGAAAGTTTTAACAGGAGGAGCCTTTGGAAGGTGACTAATAACCCTGCCAGCTCTTTTGCTATGTAAGGACACACCAATAAGTCAGCATCAAGGGCAGCCCACACCAGACACCAAACCTCTGGCACCAGCCTCTAGAAGTATGAGAAATAAATTTATGTCCTTTTAAAATGATTCAGTCCCAGGTATTTTGTTATAGCTGCGCAGAGACTCAGATTCCCACCCAGACCACTCCTCTTCCATTAGAGGTGGTGGCTCCCTAATTCTTCACATCCTCCTGGGTCCAGATGACCCTTTGCCATCTAGCCAGTGTAGGGACAAATGTCCCTCTGTAGGGACACTTATGTCTCTGTCTTCACCTCCAAAGTTTTATAAAGAGTGTCTACACATGTCTCCACTTCATTGTCCGCTCATTACCTTCCCAACTGAAAGACAATTTATTTTTTATTTTGGGGGATCATAAAAGTTTTACTTCTCTTATGTAAAGGCCTGGCAATATAACACAATGGTCCTCTGCTGATTTGGAAGCAATGACAGTTTCTGTAATAGTCTGTTCATTGTACAGTATAACTATTAAGGGGGAAAAAGGAAAATCTGTATTTCTTATTGGAACTATTTTTCTTGTTTGAGGTTTCTTTTCCACACCCTGAATCTCTAATAGCTCAACCACGAATTTGGGAACATTGCTCCTGAGGAGAATTCTCTGATAAGAAAGTTCAGTCCCAACCGAGGAAAGTACCTGAGTCCCAGCCTTTTCAATGTAACATTACCCCTATCACCTACAATAAGTTAAACATCTAAGTATCCATCCTGGGTCTAAGGAAAAGAGTTAGTTATGCTTTTACAAAAGATGGAGCTATAGAACACACAGTCAGAGGGAGCCACATTGGGGATTTTTGCCTCTTAGAAGGAATCAAATGGAAAATTCTCATTTCTCTATGTCCAATTCTCCCCCTTCCTCTAAGTCCAAAGTTGGAGGCAGGTCATACTACTGGGCTTATCACATCTTCTGAACTGAAAAACCACTTCATGCCACTTTTCTTCCTCTCTTATCAATGTGGAAAACAAAATCTCAACTGCTATATAAGATAAGATTCCACAAAAAAGAATGAAGCAATTGTAGCAGTCTCTCCTCCAAGGAAGGTGAACAGGTCCCTCACTAGACTCAGAACTCTTTTCTCTTACTACCTTTCACTAAACCCAAGCATGCAGTTGTAGGGTTAACTGCTACGCAATCTGGTATTTCTTTAGAATAAAAAAAGTGTTTTTTAAAAATCAAACGTCCAAAGCCTTCTGAGTAAGAAAGCAAAAACACTTTCTTTGTCTTGGAGAAAAATCCCTCTTCTGATCCAAAAACAGGGATTTGCACATGTAAAACTGTGTATTTGCTGACCCTGGGAAGGTATGCTTGCATAAGAAATTTGAAGAGCACAGTCAGGTAGAGAGGTGAGGGCTGGGCTAGGCTGGCTGGATAGCTACCGTAACATAGCTTACCGGAAGGTGTTTTGTTTTTGAAGACATCACAATCTCAAATTTGAACCTTTGTTTTTACAACCAAAAACTATGTCTTTCCAGAAACTGAAGTTGATATGATCTGTAAGAAGACTCATGGTAATAAAGTCATTCTACTATGTAAACTGAAATTCTAATATCTTGATTTACAATCAGAAATATGACCTAATTTGTGGCTCAGAAGGCTTGGGCCCACAGAGTTACTGTCGTTGGTATTCCTCAAATGTAAATGTACAATAGAAGTCACATTCTTGTATCCTATTACATCAGACCTAAGCACACTCTTTTTTTCTTCAAATTTCAACCTCTTCAAAATCAGAATGCTTCTTATTATTGCCTGTGTTTTACAATCACTGTCAGCCAGGTGGCAGTCATGATACAGTGGTTCAAAACCTTCTGTTGATTTGGCAATTCCTCAAAAAGTTTAGTTAAGGTTACAATTTGACCCAACAAATGGTAACTCCCAGGAGAACTTGGGTAAGCCACACATAAACTTGGACATAAATGTTTATAGCAGCATTATTCATACTAGTCAAAAAAATGAAAATAAGCAAATGTCCACCAGTTGATGAATAGATAAATAAAATGTGGTAAATGCATCCCTGGAACATTATTCAGCCATAAAAAGGAATGAAGTACAGGCAGTCTCCAGATTACAAATAAGACAGGTTCTATAGGATTGTTCTTAAGTTGAATTTGTATGTAAGTTGGAAAGGGTACATTTACCTACTTCGTATATCTGCCTCTATTCTTAAGTGTGTTGGATGTTAGTCGGATGTTTGTAACTTGGAGACTTACTGTAATAGCTTCCATTCATAAGTGCAAGTCGTACATTGCTCAGATGATTGTAACTTGGAGACTGCCTGTGTAGATTCATGCTATAACATGGTGAACATTGAAAAGATTATGCTATACGAAGGAAGTCTGGCACAAAAGGTTATGTATTGTACAATTCTATTGATATGAAATGTCCAGGATAGGCAAATCTCTAGAGAAATAAAGTAGATCAGTGGTTGCAAGAGGTTAGGAGAAAGAAAAATGCTAAGAACATTACAAGGTTCTTTGGGGGATGATGAAAAATATTCTGAAATTAGATAGTGATGGCACAAATTTGGGAATATACTAAAACTGCTGAATTATACACTTTAAAAATGTGACTATTACTATATATGAATTGTATCATAACAAAAAGTAGGACTTCACAAAAAGTCATAAAGCCTATGTTAAAAATGGAAAAACAAAAGCAAAAAAAAAAAACCCTTCTGGTAAGATTGAGAAAGTGCCATCAGCAATGTGTCTGAGATTCTACAACACATGTTACGTGAAGAACAGTTTGCTGAGTGCTAGCAAGGTCACTAGTGAGCCAGATATTTAAAAGGCCAGAGCCTCAAGTTACTACAGATATAAACCTATTCATCTGCCTCCATTCATACAACACAGCTCAGCAAATTGTGGCCCATGAGCTGCATCTGACCTACTACCTGCTTTGTATGGCTTACAAATTAAGAATGGTTTTTACATTTTTAAATAATTGAAGAATAACATAAGTACATTAATATCTCATGACAAATGAAAACTATATGAAATTCAAATTTCAGCATCCACTAATACAACTTCATTGTAACACAGCCATTCCCATTTTGTGTGACAATAGCAATAGCAGAGACCCCATAGTCCACAAAGCCCAAAATATTATACAGCATTTTACAAAAAGTTTGCCCTCCCTAGTCTAATACTGACATTCTAGAAGGCACCAGATAACTGATTTTGCTCATAAGAGCTCTCAGTGTCAGAGCAATACAGCTCCAACACAATTTGTATCTTTTCCAGATTTGTATTTCCCTGTTGACCATTCCGACTTTCTTTAAACACATTAGCCCAATTAATTGGACTACAGTGACATTTTCCCTTCCTGTTCCATTAAGATTATATTGTTTCTACGTTTCCTGTTAGTTTTAATAGGTCAGTCTCTTTGAGGTCCAGGGTTGCCTTTCTGCTAATTGTGTTTACAATCTTTCCCCGCAGGACTGGGGAAGCAGGCCCAGTCTCTCTGGTACCCTCAGTCCTTTTGGTGGGTTCCAGACAAATGAAAACTATATGAAATTCAGGTGAGTTCCAACTGCCAGTATTTACCTCTTGTTGACCGGGAGCTGGTTGCCAGAAACACCATAGGTCTCTCTATCTAAGCCGAACCAGTGAAAAATGCAGGGGAATCAACCCTCACCCCAGGAAAAATAATCCTCAATCAGGAATTCTTGAGGTTGGCATATAAACACCTGAGCTGGCTCGGAGCCTGTGGCTCAACCGGCTAGGGCGCCAGCCACGTACACCTAAGGTGGCGGGTTCGAATCCCCAGCCCGGACCCGCCAAAACAACAATGATGGCTGCAACCAAAAAATAGCCGGGCGTTGTGGCGGGTGCCTGTGGTCCCAGCTACTTGGGAGGCGGAGGCAGGAGACTCGCTTGAGCCCAGGAGTTGGAGGTTGCTGTGAGCTGTAATGCCATGGCACTCTACCCAGGGGGACAGCTTGAGGCTCTGTCTCAAAAAAAAAAAAAAAAAACACCTGAGCTGCCTAATCCTTGGGGGTATTTTGCATCATTTCCCAGAAGGTCCTCCTGGGATTAAGTTCTCCTGGTCCTCCTGGGATTAACTATGGTAGATAGTTTGCTTAGCATTACAGTTTTTAAATTATCTAATAAAAGAAAAAGAAAAGTTGTATACACGTATAGGAGTCTAAAACTAAGGCAGTATGAGTTGGAGCCACAGGTAGCAGTTTTAGACCAAATACAGCTGCTTAATGGACATACCTGATTACTAACCACACGCTGCTCTTTATATGTACATTGAATATATATACATCTGATATACATACAGATACGTAAAATCCAACTCATTATATAGGCAGAGGCTGCCCCCTAAAAGCACACACATTTTAAGAAAAGAAAAAATTGTATTAAAAATGTAAGACTCAGGCCGGGAACAGTGGCTCACACCTATAATCCTAACACTCTTGGTCAAGGTGGGTGAATCCCCTGAGCTCAGGAGTTTAAGATCAGTATAAGCAAAGACATCCTGTCTCTACTAAAAACAGAAAAACTAGCCAGGCACTGTGGGGGGTACCTGTAGTCCCAGCTACTCAAGAGGCTGAAACAAGAGAATCATTTGAGCCTAAGAGTCTGACCTTGCTGTATCTATGATGCCATGGCATACAACCCCAGGGCGACTGAGTGAGACTCTGTCTCAAAATAAATTTAATTTAATTTAAAAATAAAATTGTAAGACTCAATGTATAGTGAAAACAAAGGATGAATACAAGTCATGTTGAGCATCTCGTGTAATTGCAGAAGTCAAATGTGACTTGAGTATTGCAATTTTAATACAGTAATAGTTTTTTCCTTTTTAAAATGTGTGTACAACTTTTGGCATCCTCTGGATTTCCCCATTTCAATTTCCTCTTCCATACTAAAACAAGTCAGTTGATAAAATGTCATTTCCTTTGATAGTCCTTCTTATTCTCATGGTCTCATCCCCAACACATTGTCTAAATATAGAAACACCCTTGGCCATGCCTCTCTAGCATGCTGCACATCCAGTTTGGGTTAGAGGTATCTCTGTGTCACTGAAGCTCCTGACATTACCACCTACCCCCGACTGACCTGCTACTGGTCTTCTCACATGCCACTTAGGTCTCCACACTGCTGCCAAAATTATCTTTCAGAAAATGCAATCAATCAAATTCTGCCACTTTGCTTTGAAACCTCTTTTGACTTCATCTTGCCTGCAGAATAAATTTCAATTTTCTCAGTGTGTCCCCAAAGACCCTTAGCAATCGGTCCCGCCTCCCTGATCGTAAGCTGCCTCACACACACCTCTGAGTAATTGTTTTTCAGATAGATATAGATGCTGTTGAGATGAAGAAAACATAAACTCATTTCAAAGCTTTACTGAATTCATACTGATTTTATTCATGTGTTTTTCAATCAATGAAATAAATACAAAAAAAAATAGCTATTTTCATATGCTGCTGTGATTTTTTGATGTTAAAAAGAAGGATTCTGACCCACTGCAGTGGCTCAGACCTGTATAATCCTAGCACACTGGGAGATTGAGGCAGGTAGATTGCTTGAGCTCAGGAGTTCTAGACCAGCCTGAATAAGAGCAAGACTCTGTCTTTACTAAAAATAGATAAAATTAGTGGGGTATAGTGGCAGGCGCCTGTATTCCCAGCTACTTGGGAGGTTGAGGCAAGAGAATCGATTGAGCCCAAGAATTTGAGGTTGCTATGAGCTATAATGACACCATGGCACTCTATCCAGGACAACAGGGTAGAGTCTGTCTCAAAAAAAAAAAAAAAAAAAATCTCACACTATTTTGGAGCCAACTATATGTATAATATTATAGTGTTCTTTTTTTAAAAAAATATGGTAAGAACACTTAACAAGATCTATCCTCTGAAGAGATTTTTAAGTGTACAATAGAGCATTGTTATCGACAGGCACAACAGTACAGCAGATCTCTAGAATTCACTCATCTTGTGTAACTGGAATTTTATGCCCACTGATAAGCAACTCTGCGTTTCCTTCTCCTCCCAGCACCTGGCAACCACCATTCTGTTCTTTGCTCCTATGAGTTTCACTACTTTCCGATTCCCCATGTCTGTTGGAATCACACAGTATTTATCCTTCTGTGACTGGTTTATATCTGTTAGTATCATGTTCTTATGTATTTTAAAACGTAAAAATACTCTTTCAACTTTCAGCACATATGCAGGTGCTAAGTAACTTTTTTAGGCAGGTTCATTCCAAGGATGTAGGCTTTGAGAACAAGATATATCTCGGCCAAAAAAAGTATTTGGTTTTGTATTCGTGTGAGCATATGTGTACATAAGTGTGCATGAGGTGGGTGAAGGAAAGGACACTAGCCAGGGCATGTATAAATAGGGTAAGTTGGGATACTCATTCTCAATAATTCTCTCAAAATAATGCCAGCTTTTATTTTGGGGGGTTTTTTGAGACAGAGTGTCACTATGTCGCCCTTGATAGAGTGCCATGGCCTCACAGATCACAGAAACCTCAAACTCTTGGGCTTAAGGGATTCTCTTGCCTCAGTCTCCCAAGCAGCTGGGACTACGGGCACCCGCCACATTGCCTGGCTATTTTTGGTTACAGTTGTCGTTGTTGTTTAGCTGTCCCAGTCTGGGCTTGAACCCGCCAGCTTCAGTGTACGTGGCTGGTGCCCTACTCACCAAGCTACGGGCACTGAGCCAACTCCAGCTTCTTTGATAGGTTTCCATAAAGAATTGAAACCTCAAATGTAGAACAGTATGATTTTACAGGACAGTTAAGGCTTCTCTCATGTCCGGTAATATAAAGGGAAACTAGAAATAGTTTTCTGCTGTAGTGAAGACACCAGTTCTTCAGGAGGCATCACCAGCACAGTGCCTTACACTGCATAGTCTCCCCTGTAGAGTCAGAGTGTGGTGATTGGACAGAGCAGACCAGATTCAAACAGAGTTGGGGTCAAATCCTGGGAACACTCTTGGTAACTATGTGATTGCAGAGTCACTTCTCTGAGATTCAGTTTCTTCATTTATAACCTGAATAACAGAAACATGTCCCAACATTATGATAACTTTAAATAAAATTAAATTGTTCTTATGGGTATTTATATGTACTTTTTCTCTATTACTATCACTAAAAGTACCAACTTCTAAATACCTAACATACAAAACCAGGCACAGTGGCTCACACCTGTAATTCCAGCACTCTGGGAGGCTGAGGCAGGTGGATCGCCTGAACTCAGGAGTTTGAGACCAGCTGGAGCAAGAGATCCCCCTCTCTACAAAAGAGCCAGGCATTGTGGCAGGTGCCTATAGTCCCAGCTTCTTGGGAAGCTGAGGCAAGAAAATCACTTGAGCCTCAAGACTTTGAGGTTGCTGTAAGCTAGGACGCCACAACACTCTACAAAGGGTGACAAAGTGAGACTCTGTCTCAAAAAAAAAAAAAAGAAAAAGAAAAAAAAGAAGAAGCCCCCCCAAAAACAAATGCCTTACGTATGTAGTGTATTTAATACATCAACCTCTGTGTCTGGAAGGATCTTTTGAGGACCATCTTACTTAGAATACAGATATGAAAGTCAAAAGAGGCCATTGCCAAAAGAGGCCAGGTAGGCTGCTTGTTACTGTATCATGAAGTGATCATATTTGGAATAACCACAAAAGCAAATAAAAACCCCTCATGAGGGTTGCTGGAAATTGTTAGCGTCAGCAAAGGTAAAAACAGACACACACGTGCATCAACGAAGAGATTTTCTCCAAAAATGCCTGACGGAACCAACAATTAGGAAAATAGTTGGCTAATCACAGGTTGGGGGTTGTTGTACTTCTACGGAAAGATAAAAGGAAGGAAAATAAAGATTTGGGGAGGAGGGTTATTGAAGTTATGGACCAGAGAGGTTAAATTGGAAAACCACAAGTAGATTAATAGAGAATATGGAAGATTGGGCAAAATAGAAGTTTCAATATGTTGGGCCAATTGGTGTGGATAAGGCAGGCGAAGGTCAGAGCCAAAATGAAGATTAACAGAAGGAGGGTATTTATTATTTTAAGAGCCTCAAATGAGATAAGAGTAAGTTCCAATGAACCAAAAGCCTTAAGCCCAAGAGTTTGAGTTTGCTATGAGCTATGACACCACTGCACTCTACTGAGGGTGACAAAGTGAGACTCTGTCTCAAAAAGAAAATGTAAATAAAATAAAACCTTTGTTAATGTTGAATATTAAGAATTAGTGATGAGACTTCTTTGGGACTGACACTATGGGAAATTACAAGTTAGATGCCAGCAAAGGATCAGCAGCCTCCTGGTGAAAGGCCCTAGGACACAGAGATGTGCAATGCTTCCTGGGATTTGTTAAAAGTGACCAATTCATCTTTTACTCCACCACTCCAGTTATTCTGATAGCAAACTCCATGTGGAGGATAAGGAGGATATCACATGGCCTCTTAACAGCAGCAGCAGATCCGATTTACCTCCTTCCCAGTCCTGGCTAACCCTGATCCAGCCCAGCGTTAAATGTGAAAGCCAAGACCTCCCCCAATGCCATGGTGAGTCCATAATCACCAACACAAGTTCAGCTGCCCAAGATTGCTTTGCCCCTTAGGTACCATAGGTTCCTCACATTCCTGCACATCCTGCAAGCAAAGACACTAACTACCTTTGTACCAAACCATCTTTTCGAGAATCATTGTACAGATGCCTTGGAAGATAAAGATAGTGTCTCCCTTTAAAGCAGCAGTGCCCAACCATCAGCCCATGGGCAGCATGCTGATTTTGTGAGGAACTTTTTTGTTTATCTGTGGTGTTATCACAAAAAGTGTCCATAGAATTTTTTTTTAACTCATCAGCTTTTGTTAGTGTTTGTGTATTTACCATATGACCCAAGACAGCTCTCATTCTTCCAATGTGCAGCAGAAAAGAAACTAAGTTGGATACTCCTGATTTAGAGCACAGAGAAGTTTTACTTACTGCTCATTAAAAAGATTCAAGTTCTCTAAGCCCAAGCTTCCTCTCTGTGAACCAATCCGTTCAGTACGTGAGCAAGTGTCAGCTAGTCTTCTTCCTGTTGCCCTGTGGGAATTAGGGCCCTGAAACCACCATGTAAGAAAATGTTGATACTCCAGCTACTGCTGTTACCACAATTAAATCTTTTGTCATCTCTGATTCAGGGGTCTCATATCTTCTGCCAACATCCACAAAACTTGATAGTTTGCAAGTAGGGCAAAACCCTCAATCTCATCACAATTCTTGATATTTTCCAAGTATTATTAGCAATCAAGCCTGCTTTTAGTTAAGTCCTTGCAGTAGAATCTTTGTATAACAGGCTACCCTAATAGCTTCACACAGACTACTAGCATTAAAGCTGACCTAGAAACAGTGACAAGGACCATTGATTTAGTGTATGGAAGCTCTTGGTACCCCCAATAAAATCCCCCTTGGATCCCTTCTAGCATCTCTGTGCACTAATATCCCAACTTCTGAAAGCTTTGCTGTTAACTTTGCTACCTGTGACCTTCAGAAGATAGACCTGGAACACCTGTACAAAGCCTAGGAAGTGGCTGGAAGTGTGTATTTCTCCCAGTGACTAACTAAACTGGAAGTAGGAGAACTCTGCTCCTTCTCTCTTTGCTTCTTGGGTATAAGTATGTCTGGGAAATTCCCACAGGTTCAAGATAAGGCTGAGACTTTCTCTGATGGGCTGCCCTTGCCTGAGGGCTTCCTTCCCTCCCCTTCCCTTTCCTGTTTCCCCTGCTTCCTTAGGGATTTCTACGCAGAGTACATTTTTTTTTTTTTTTTTTTGAGACAGAGCCTCAAGCTGTCCCCCTGGGTAGAGTGCCATGGCATCACGCTCACAGCAACCTCCAACTCCTGGGCTCAAGCGAGTCTCCTGCCTCTGCCTCCCAAGTAGCTGGGACTACAGGCGCCCGCCACAACGCCTGGCCATTTTTTGGTTGCAGCCATCATTGTTGTTTGGCGGGCCCAGGCTGGGGATTCGAACCCGCCACCTTAGGTGTATGTGGCTGGTGCCTTAGCCGCTTGAGCCACAGGCGCCGAGCCGCAGAACACATTCTTAATAATAACTAGCAAATGCATGGCCTAGGTCTGCTCCTAGGGAATCTGACCTAAGTTAGCCAGTGATTCTCAACCCTGATTGTACATTAGAATCAACTAAAAAAACTTAAAAAAAACTATGATAGCATTCTACCTTAAACCAATTAAATTAGAATCGCAGGCAGTAGAGCCAAGGAATACATATGTTTAAAAGCTCCCCGAATGGTTCTAATGTTCAGCACTGATTTAGGCCATTTGGGGCCACCTAATTTAGGTAGTTTAATTTTACCTCTTGTTATGTTCCCAGTGTTCAAATAATCCTCACAGAAATCTTGTCTGGGAAATTACCCAGCCCAGAAAATCTTCTAGTCTAAAAATTTTGGCAGTGACATGATTCAGCTCAGGCAGCAACAGAATGCTTTCTCTTGAGAATCCTGGCAGAGATCTTGGCATCCAGAAGCAGTCCTGGAGATGAGGAGAATCTAGCGGGGGCCTCTCTAGGGAAAGTTGTATAGAGGCAGCAAACAAGGGTAAATGACTAGCCCTCTTCACTACCCCGAAAAGCCCACTGTTATCCATGGAAGCCTCCTAATGCAGTTCACAGGACTATTTGGAGACATCATTGGAGACATCACATCCGTAATGAGTCTCATCTCAACAGCACCCGTGGCCTCTACTTCCAGGCAGTCTAAGGATTTTATGATGATTAAATCCATGGTGCCCACTTGCTTGGTTAAACACTAGGCCAAATGTTTCTGTGAAGATATTTCATACATATGACTACATTTATAAGCACTTAACTTTAAGTAGAGAAGATTACTCTTGACAGTGTGGGTGAGCCTCATTCCATTCTTTGGAGGCTTGAAGAACAAAAACTGTGGTTTCCCAGAGAAGGAATTTTGGACAACATGATGATGGCCTTCATTTTAGCCATTCCTCTGCCACAACTTAATTGAATTCAACCTCATCACCCTCTAGCTTTCTCCTTCCAGCTGCCATGATATATATCCCCACAATTGTCCATCTGCCCAGGGCCCAATTGCACACAGGTGCTCTATTGCCACACCCTCTTTAGGGGAGGTAGCTGACTACATGGCTCAGCCATCTGTCCAGCCCTAATGCAATATACCTAGAGCCAGTTGTCACCTTCCTCTACGTAGAACACCCTTCTAAATACCCTATTCCACCAGATGGATCCACTGACATGATCCACTGCTTAGAAAACTTCCTGGCACATAGAGGTGCTCCAGAAAAATCTGATGCAGGAAAGTTAGTCAGCAAGCTTAAGAGCTCCAAGAGGACTTTCATGAAATCTTCTAGTGGGCCAAAGAAAATTAGAAGGTCTATCCATACCCTCCCCCACGTGGTAGACCACTGGCATCTCAGTAGAATGCTCTGTTGTCAGAGTCAGCTGCCCACATGCACACCCAGGTGTACTCACTGGAGCACAGGTCAAGGCTCACCTCCAGCTGCCTCTGCCAAAAGGAGAGGGGCTTAGATACGAGCAGGTAAATAGCCAAGAACAACCATATCTTGTGTCAGCAATCATCCTGTCTACATTCTCTCCCCTTGTTCCAGCCTCCTTGGTGCCAGCCATCTCTTTGGTCCATATACTCGACCACCCTAGTTTGTATCTCATATTTAGCAAATCCTCTCCACCCTTTTCATGTTCTCACAAGCTATCATGCTGAGAATCTGGACTTTACTTTTTTACATTTCAGGTTAATATGAGAGTACAGATGATTAGGTTACATCATTTGAAGAGTCTGGACTTTAGAATAAGAGATCTATTTTGGAATCCTGGCTTTATCATTTACAAGCTGAGTAACATCAAACCTTGGCTCTTTCACCTGTCAAGTGGAAGCCATATATAACATTCCAGGACTATAGTAGGATTTAGAGATAATCAGAGGACTAGTGAGATCCAGCAGAGCACTTGGCACACATTAGGATTTTTAAACTGTTAGCCATTATTAGCACCATATATTAAAATCTGATGTGCAGACACTACCACAATTATTTTAAAAAAAGAGATCCCACACCTGGGCCAGGATGCACTGCTCACGCCTTCAGACCTGAGAACCTGAGAAGGACACTTCCCAGCAAAATCCACAACTGTCAAAGGGAGAAATATCAAAAAGCATTCGGAAAAAAAAATTTTTTTTGAGATAGAGTCTCACTATGTTACCCTTGGTAGAGTGCTGTAGCGTCACAGTTCACAGTAACCTCAAACACTTGGGCTTGAGCCATTCTTTTGCCTTAATCTCCCAAGTAACCAGGACTACAGGCACCTGCCACAAGGCCCAGCTATTTTTTTGTTGCAGTTGTCATTGTTGCCCAGCCAGGTTCAAACCCACCAGCCTGGGTGTATGTGTCTGGTGCCGTAACCACTGTGCTCTGTGCGCCAATCCAGGAGCCCCTCATTTTCTTTCTTTTCTTTTTTGGAGACAGAGTCTCACTTTGTTGCCCTTGTTGGTGTCACAACTCACAGCAACTTCAAACTCTTGGGCTTAAGTGATTCTCTTGCCTCAGCCTCCCAAGTAGCTGGGACTATAGGCACCCGCCACAATGCTCAGCTATTTTTTGGTTGTAGTTATCATTGTTGTTTGGCAGGCCCAGGCTGGATTCGAACCTGCCAGCTCCTGTGTATGTGGCTGGTGCCATAGCTGCTGAGCTACAGGCACTGAGTCAACATTTGAAATTTTTTGTATTTTAAAATCTGTTTTCTTAGTCATTTACAATCTTTAAGCTTGAACTCTTTAAGCTTGTTTGTCAGCTTTTTATAATAGTAGCTCTCAAAATTTACTTTTCAATGATGACTCTACACAAAATTAACTCCTGTGATTCTCAGCTCTGCCTGCACAGCGGAAGAAACACCTGTGCAGCTTTAGCAAACACTCCCAGACTCCATCTCCGCCCAGAGTTCCCCATCTGCCTCTGTGTGGCCTGGATGATCCCATTTTTAAAAAGCCTTCTTGAAGGTTCAGATGCCCAACCACAGTTGAGCACCACTGACTTGCTCTATGGTTTCAAATAACTTTCAAACTGCACAGAAGAGGCGACACAGAAATAGATAAAGCACCAGGAAGGCCACAGGCAGCCCTCGGCTGAGTTCAGCCTTCTCTCTGCCCTCCGCCCCCTTAGGTTCTGGAGTGTGACTGCAAACTGCAAGTTTCCTTATTCCTGGAAAGTCCCTGGTAAGGCTCGGAAAGGGCGGAGCCTCATCTGCTACCAGGCAGATGCCGCCCCAAGGGCTGGGAGAGAAAGGGGGACGGGCAGGAAGGCAGCATGTGTAGAGAGAAGGAAAGGGCAGAGGAGGGAGAGGGCGAGGTAGCACTGTGTGTGCATCTGGCTGTAGGAAAAGAAATGCGAACAAAGAACAGAGGTATTTCGCGAGAGAACCAAGAGCCCACTCTTAGCTATTTCGAGGCCACCTGGCTTGCCACACTGTAAATAATACTCCTTCTGCCTTTGTTTGTATCTCCTTTAGAGAAAATGGTGGCCTGCAGTTGTTTTTAATTTCCCCTGCGTCTTATTCCGGTCCTGACTCCGTGATGGTGCATTATTTGGTATGTTCTCAGAGCTAGTGTCGGACTAATGCCTGGTGAGCTGTAGACTGCCCTTCAGTGCCAAAGACATCAGAAGTCTTTCCATTTTGTTCCCAGCCACATGCATCCCTCTTTCTGGGTCTGAAGCACCAGGCATGGATGGTCATTCCAGCTTAACCCAGATCTCGAGTTAAGTCTGTGCCTCCCACCAGGCCGTGAGCACCTCAGGTGAAGAACCTGCTTTATCCATCAGCTCCTGGCCTGACACTGTGTTGAATAGGCACTGGACCATTCACTACAACCAGGTGAATTGTCTACCTCAATATTACTTGACTGGTGTCTGATGTCCTCATTGCTAGGAATGAAATCAATGCTGAAAAGGAAAAAGAGCATACTTCAGGGTCCTGGTCATGTAATTAATTCCTTTTTGATGAACTTCAGATAGCCTATAAGACTTCCTTGAGTTTCCATTTAGTAAACTAAGGGGACTAAATCAGTTCCAAGGACACTTCCAGTCAGAGAGATTGAAGCATTAAATACATAATATTGCAGGTATTTGGAAGCATGGCCCTGTAGAAAAGCAGATGAACCTGTATAAATTCCTTAAAGATCAACCTGACTTTAAACTGCACCATAACTTTGAAATGTGTGTTTTGTTCCCACTTGAAGAACAGAAAATGGATTCTCAGAGCTTTGCTTTGTTTAAGGTCCAGTGTTACTGAGCGAATGCTTAAGATTTGAGCCCAAATCTGTTTGAATCCATAGCCCACTGTTCCCAACCCCTACACACTGCTTATTTCAGGGGAGACTGTCCAGTGTCCCGTGATGCTGCCTGAAGACCCAGTGGCTTCCTTACAATGGAAAATGCTTCTCATCCTCTCTTTTGTCACAGCACATAATAGAAGACAGAGTTTCATAGCATGACACTGCAGGATTACTAAATGATGTCTTTTTCTTAACTCTATCTTAGCTCTCTTATTGAAGCCTATTAAAATACCCAGCTGCATTTAAAAATTATTTTATCTGAAGTATTGAGAACAAAGAATGGAACCCTTGCCTGCTTTATACAAGCCTTGGGGGTAGTATTCTTCCATCAGTCTACCATACAACCCTTCCCCCTTCCTTTCCCACATACCAAACTTAACCAGATTTATCACTCTAGGTATACCCTTGAACTTAGAGTCCATTCTCTTCTTCCAGCTTCACATGAGAAGTTATTTTAAATCATTAAACTCTGAAACTTAGAAGAAGTATTTCATAAAAATCCAATCTAGTTGATCCTAATATTCACATTATGAGCATCTCCTGCCAGGCATACAATTGCTACTCTGTGATAATAGTTCTGCTCTTTTAGCATTCCTTGGTTGAGAAAAAATCTGATTACAATGTCAAGATGAATTCATTAAAAATTAAAAATGTTTTAAAGAGCCAGGATGAATTCAGTCAGGTTTTGAAATAAATCTGTATTTTCTGCATCTTAACAGCATCTATATCCACGTGAAAAATAACCCCTTGCATATGTGTGAAAAATAGCTGACTGCAAGACAGCCTGGGCCAATGTGAAGGGTCTCGGGTGGCAGACTAAAGAGATAACAATTTATTCTGCAGGCAACATGGAGTCAGGAGAGATTTCAAAGCAAACTGACAGGAACAGATTGATTTTTTTTTTTTCAGAAGATAATTTTGGCAGCAGCATAGTCAAATTTGATATGGAAAGAACAGTGGTCAGGAGGAGGTGGGAGGTGATGCCCAGAGCCACAGCAATGCAGGGAGTCTTCTGACCCCAATCCTGGAGGATTTGGTGAATGACCAGATATGGGTAGTGTAGGACCTCACAAGTCAGACAGTCCCCAGTTAAAATCCTTACTAACTGGCTGAGGCAAAATCCTGAACTTCACAGAGACTTAACCTCCTCATTTGAAAACTGGAATAATTAATGCCCACATCAAGAGTTTCATTCAAAAGATCCTAGCTTTTTTCTTTAAATTAAATCAAAGCTGTGTACATTAATGCAATCAAGGGGTACAATGTGCTGGTTTTACACACAATCTGAAATGCTTTCATCAAACTGGTCAACATAGCCTTCACAGCATTTTCTTAGTTACTGTGTTAAAACATTTATATTCTATACCTAGTAAATTTCACATGTATCCTTGTAAGATTTTAAAAATTAAAGATTATATTAGCCAAGTCCCCACCCTGTGGTAGCTGCTTACTGAGTAGCAGGTGCCATTATCATGTAGATTGTAGATTGCAAGCCACTAGGGTGTTGACACCACCTCCTAAAATAGTGGAATCTGACATCATTCTTGGAGGGCAAAAGACAAAAAGATAAAAGGTGAAAGTATGGAGATTCAATACTAGAGAAGCTGAAAGAGGAACAGGCAAAAGAGGCTGAGGAGGGAATCAAGAAAAGACAGTGACCTTGGCAATAACTAGAGGAAAGTTTCAACAAGCAGGAAGTGAATTCCATTCCTGAAGATTGGGACTAAACATTAATCTTAAATTCGTAAGAGAGTTGCAGTGCTCTGAAGAGTGATGTGAGGATGTAACAAATGCAAAATGCTTGGGCAGGATGCAGGCACTTCTAGAGCTACAAAAGGTAATTGTTAAAATCATTACATAACTTCAAGAGAGAGAAAGTAATTTGGATTGAAAATGAGAGCATAATTAGCAGTAGTGACACAGTTAAAAAAATTGATGCATCTCATCTATTTGCCATATCTACAGCAGGTAATGTGTCCTGCTAAGGTTTCCACTACTCATGCAAGGAAAAAAGGTCCTCACACCTCCTGTGTGATTGTGGCAGCCAAGATTGCATGAGGAAATACAGGAATGACAAAAACAATGGGGGGAGGGTAATGCTTGCAAGTCAGAAATAATCTTGTCAACAGCAAAGAGTCTGTTTTATTGCAAAAAAGGAATCTAAAGTTTGACTTTTAAAAAAGAATGTATTCAAAGAAAAACTATTCAAGTAATCCTAATTCCCTCCCTACCAAATCCAATCATCAGTTTTCATAGTTTATTGAGCTTTCCTTCCAAAATCAATCTCAAATCCAACTCCTTATCTCATGGCTTTCCGTGTTGATTTAGCTAAATTGGAACCATTTCCCTTCTTAGTGCGATGGTGGGCTAGGTTTGGATGAGAAAAATTTGCATGTGTCAGTTCAACCTCAGAGGTGAAGCAGCTGCCACAGGTGTACAGGTGAGTGCTGGGTGCCCTGCTGCAGGTCACAGATCCACGAGCTTACTTGGTCAGGATGGGGCAACAGCTGGGCCAGTTCCCACATCTCCTCTGCTAGCCTCTCCATGTCCTGGGCCAGGTGCTTTTGTCGGTGCTGCTATGCCACGCCAACACCGTGCACAAGAAATAGCCGGGACACGGATTAGAAGTACAATGCTCGCAAGAGGTGGACTTCCCATAGGTACAGGGAAGCCTCAAGCAACCTCTGTCATGGCCTTTTATTGAAACCATATACAACAGGTGTAGAAGTGCCCATACAAGGGCTACATGCTTAAGGATTGCTACGTGCTCTTTTCTCACGGGTGTGACTCCCAACCTGTTGCACCACAAATGTTCAATGTCCAACACCTGCTTGCTAACGAGGGACCGATCTTATGTCATTAACGCATGCAGTTGCTTGAGGGCTTGTCTCTGGGCTGCAAAGCATCTCCATGCCAGCTAGGAGATTGTCCCCCTCCCAGCACCTCCCTCAAGAACTGGTGACCACCCCTATAAGACTGGTGCTCAGTCTTCTATGTGCCTGTATAACTCTACAGGGAAGGTCACTTGCATCATCAAGGCACTGAGAGACAGAAGAGGATCCAGTCTGTCCACATTTACCCCTGCTTCATAGTCAGCTTTTCTTCTCAACTTTTGGACCTACTGACTCAGTGACCATGGGCCTGTGATTAGACATAGAGGCAACAGCTTTCCATAGACTTCATTGCCTCCCACAATTGGGTAAGGTCTAAGCTCTATAATAAAACTCTTCTAGCCCAATCCCTAGTTGACTGTGTCAACTTAGGGAAATTTTACCCCTCCAGGCATATTTGTCAATGTCTGGAGACATTTTTGGTCATCACTAGGACCATGATTCTGGCACCTGGGGGGTAGAGGCTAGGGATGCTACTAAACACCCTACCAGTCATAGGACAGCCCCACCACAACCAAGAATTATCCAGCCTAAAAGGCCAACAGTGCTAAGCTTGAGAAACTCTGCTTTTCCCAAGAGACTTGCTGTCACAGAATTTGAAAACAACCAGAAAGTGAGCCAACAACCTCATAATTTGCAGTGATTCATGAGGATAAAGACCAAGCATTAAACTCAGATCTGGCAATAAGAGAGTCACAACACAGATTGATGAGTGATATGAAACTAATACTCATAAACTGGGACAATATTCAGACACTCCTAGAGCTTTGAAAAGTTAATTACCCAACATATTACATAATTGCAAATAGAAAATAATCTGGATTTAAACTATTAAGTATATAATTAACCATATTAACAAATTATAAGAAAATTTTATTTAAAAAAATAAAGCAATCCTCTTTCATTCACCAAATCTAATCCATCAACAACTGCTATTCAAAACTCAATACTAGGCTTGGCACCTGAAGGTCAGCAGTTAGGGTGCTGGCCACATACACCAGGGGTGGCCCGTTCAAATCCAGCCCAGGCCTGCTAAACAACAATGACAACTACTGCAACAACAACAACAAAATATCTGGGCATTGTGGCAGGCACTTGTAATCCCAGCTACTTGGGAGACTGAGGCAAGAGAATCCCTTAAGCCCAAGAGTTTGAGGTTGCTGTGAGCTGTGATGCCATGGCAGTCCACTGAGCATGACATAGTAAGACTCATAGTAAGACTTTTTTTTTAATTAAATCATATTAGTGCACATTAATACTATAATGGGATACACTGTGTTGTTTCCACAATTTGAAATACTTTCATCCAATTGGCTAACATAGTCATCATGTCATTCTCATAATTGTTGTGTTAAGACATTTATATTTGACATTTAGAAAGATTCACATATACCCTTATAGGATAAATCATAGGCGTGATCCCCACAATCACCCTCCCTTCACCCATCCTCTCCCCTCCCCTCACCTCCCTCTCCCCTTTCCCCATATTCTTGGACTACAATTGGATTATAGCTTTCCTATGATAGTTAACAATTAGTTTCATAATAGGGTTGAATACATTGGATACTTTTTCCTCTATTCTTGAGATACTTTGCTGAGAAGAATATTTTCCAGCTCCATCCATGTAAACATGAAGGAGGTAAAGTCTCGGTCTTTCTTTATGGCTGCATAGTATTCCATGGTGTGTATATGCCACATTTATTGATCCATTCATGGGTTGATGGGCACACGAGCTTCTTCCATGACCTAGCAATTGTGAATTGGGCTTCAATGAACATTCTGGTACAGATATCTGGATTGTAGCGTGATTTTTGGTCTTCTCGATACATACCCAGCAGAGGAATTATAGGATCAAATGGCAGATCTATATTTAGTTCTCTAAGTGTTCTCCATATGACTTTCCAAAAGGGATGTATTAGTTTGCATTCCCACCAGCAGTGTAGAAGTGTTGCCTTTTCTCCACAACCCTGCCAGCATCTTTGATTTTGGGATTTTGTGATATAGGCTAACCTTACTGGTGTTAGATGATATCTCAAAGTAGTTTTGATTTGCATTTCTCTGATGATTAGGGGTGATGAGCATTTTTTCATATATCTGTAGGCCATATGTCTGTCTTCTTCAGAGAAGTTTCTCTTTAAGTCTCTTGCCCATCCTGAGATGGGATCACTTGTTCTCTTCTTGCTAATACGTTTGAGTTCTTTGTAGATTCTGGTTACATTAGACCTTTGTTGGATATCTTTTCCCATTCTCAGGGCTGTCTGCTTGCTTTTCTTACTGTATTCTTGGCTGTGCAGAAGCTTTTTAATTTGAGGAGGTCCCAGTAGTATATTTTTGATGTTGCTTCAATTGCCTGGGGGACCCTCCTCATAAAATATTCACCCAGGCCAATTTCTTCAAGAGTTTTCCCTACACTTTCATCTAGTGTTTTTATAGTTTCATATCTTAAATTTAAATCTTTAATCCAGTGAGAGTCTATCTTACTTAGTGGTGACAGGTGTGGGTCCAGTTTCAGTTTTCTGCAGTTCGCCAGCCAGTTCATCCAGCAACATTTGTTAAATAGGGAATTTTTTCCTCACTCCATGTTTTTAACTGGCTTGTCAAAGATCATATAGCAGTAAGTAGCTAGGTTCATCTCTTGGTTCTCTATTCTGTTCCATATATCTGCCTCTCTGTTTTTGTGCCAGTACTATACTGTTTTGATCACAATGGATTTATAGTATAGTCTGAGGTCTGGTAGCGTGATTCCTTCTGCTTTGTTTTTGGTTCTGAGTAATGTCTTGGCTATTTGAGGTTTTTTCTGATTCCATATAAAATGAAGTATTATTTTTTTGAGATCTTTAAAGTATGACAATGGAACTTTAATAGAGATTGCATTAAAATTATATATTGCTTTAGGTAGTATAGACATTTTAACAATGTTAATTTTTCCCAGCCATGAGCAAAGTATATTTTTCCATTTGTTAGCATTTTCAGCCATTTCTTTTCTTAGAGTTTCATAGTTATCTTTATAGAGATCTTTCACATCCTTTGTTAGGTAAACTCCCAAATATTTCATCTTTTTTGGCACTACTGTGAATGGAATAGAGTTCTTGACTGTTTTTTTAACTTGACTATTGTTGGTATATATAAAAGGCACTGACTTATGGGTGTTGATTTTGTAACCTGAGATGAAGCTGTATCCCTTAATCACTTCTAAGAGTTTTGTAGAAGAGTGTTCTGGTGTTTTCCAGGTATACGATCGTGTCATCTGTGAAAAGTGAAAGTTTGATCTCTTCTGATCCTATGTGAATACCCTTTATTGCCTTTTCTTACCTAATTACTATGGCTAAGACTTCCATTACGATGTTAAAGAGCAATGGGGACAATGGGCAACCTTGCCTGGTTCCTGATCTGAGTGAAAATGATTTCAATTTAATTCCATTCAATACGATATTGGCTATGGGTTTACTGTCGATGGCCTCTATCAATTTAAGAAAAGTCCCTTCTATGCCAATTCTCTTAAGTGTTCTAATCATGAATGGATGCTGGATATTGTCAAAAGCTTTTTCTGCATCAATTGAGAGGATCATATGTTCTTTGTTTTTTAATTTGTTTATTTGGTGAATTACGTTTATAGATTTGCGTATGTTGAACCAGCCTTGAGATCCTGGGATAAAACCCACTTGGTCATGGTATATGATTTGTTTGATGTGTTGCTGGATTCTGTTGGTTAGGATCTTGTTGAATATTTTCACATCAGTATTCATTAGAGATGTTGGTCTATAATTTTCTTTTCTTGTTGGGTCTTTTTCTGGTTTGGCATTGATACATATAATGGAAGATTTGTGCTTAAACCAAAAATCTTAGAATCATCCATCCATAGTTCTTTCTTTTCATCACATCTTTCATGTAATTCATCAACTTCTGCTGGAACTATCACCAAAATAAACCCCAAATCCATCCACTTCTCTGCTCCACTGCTGCCTGACAGTCCAGGCTACCCTCACCTCCCTTCTGGGCAACTGCGATGGCTATAACTGGTATCCCTGTCTCCTCTTTACTGCCTCCCTGCCCTCTCTCTTCCCAGGAGCCCCAGAAATCTTTTTATATGTAAATACACCAGGGTTTATAGTCCCTGCTTCAAACCGTCCACACTTGGCAAATAATCCAAACTATGTACCTTGATGGGCAAAGCCCCTTCTAGCTGATTCCTACTTACACTCTGACCCCTACTGTCCTATGGCAGCTACTAGCCACACCTGGGTATTGAGCCCTGTACATGTGGCTAATGTCACTGAACAGCTGAATTTTAGATTGTATTTAATTTACATGTGGCTAGTGGCTACTATACTGCACAGCACAGATATAGAACATTTCTGTCACTGCAGGAGGTCCCGTTGGACAGCAATGCTCTGACCCATTGTCCCCTGCTCTCCCTTGCTCACTGCACTTCAGCATCACTGGGACCTTCTGCTTCTCACCCACATCAAGTTCCTTCCGCCCTGAGGCCTCTGCACAGAGTGTTCTCTCTAGTGAGACTTTGTGGCTCATTGATCTTCACCTGACAGTCTTGTCTCTGCTTTGATGTCACCTCCTCAGAAAGGCCTTCCCTTATCACCCAAAGAAAATCTCCCTATTTTTATTATCTTTAAAGCATTTCTAGCTGAAAATACTCTGTATATGAATTGCTTAGTTGTTGCCTCTACCCAGTTTTGGTATGTTATTTCCCCCAGGGCAGGGACCTTGAGTCTCTAGTGTAGGAGGAAAACTTAAACTTGGAAAGGCAGAATTTCTTCTTCTCTGAAATAGTAGAGAAGAAGTGACCACAGGTACTTTTCTTGGAAAAAGAAAAGAATCATTAAAGACTGCACCACACGATCCCTGTTTTCTCTGCACAATAAGAGACAGGATTGTCTGCCACCTATGAGCATGACCGGGACAAAGGGATTTGACAATCTGGGAAACCCAGGAAGGAATAACTGAAAAGGATTTAAGTAGCTCTAACTGAACTGACCACTGAGTGCCTGAGTGTTTGTGGTACAATCTGTGGTCTGATTTTTCTCCCGTAAGATAGTTTGTAAGTAAATTGCTTTCTAATGACCGTAAGATTAAAGTGAAAGAACATGTAAGTCTCGATAATTGAAAATATAATGAAAAACTATACCTGTCTCCACCAAAACAACTCCTCTGCACTTGAAAATGTTCAGGCAGCAGTGAGGTGGTCACATGATAGGGGTGGCTAGGTGATTTCTTTGCTGAATAAGTGAGTACTTAACATGTGGATATAACGACCCGTGTGAGGTAGGTGTCTTAAAACTTAAGAGATGGAAATTTATGAATTATAGCAATTTTTAATGCTAGAAACAAAAAATAAATATTTGATTAAAGGGGAATAAAAGATAGCCCAATGCACTTACCACATTCAATCCTTGCAACAACCTCTGAGGCACGTGCTAAAGCATCCAGACTTCACTGTAGATTAAACTACAAAGCAAAGGGGTTTCACAGCCTATCCAAGACCATGCCGCCAGTAAGTGGAGTAGGTAGAATTTGAACCCTGGTATTCAGAACCCAGAGCCAGCATTCTTGGCCACATTGCCATAGTGTCTTCCTCCTTATGAGAGGAAAAAAAGATGAGGTAGAGATAATGTAGAAATATTTTAGGACTTTTCCACACAAAATAATACATAGAACAAAAGAGCACACATAAAAAATTAGACACTGAACATTCAAGAATGGTTATCTGTGGGGAAGCTTAGGGACAAACAGGACTAGATAAAATGAGAGGGGTCCTGCATGGATGTATAAAGCTATTGTGCCATACACTGAAACATATAATGAACTTAGAACTCTGAACCTAAGTCATAGCACCTGGCCCCACCTCTGCAGGTGAGAGGGGCAGAAGCAGATGTTTCTCTCCTCCCGAATAAAAATCTCCCAACATTCTAATCTCACAAGGCTTGAGATGGAATGAGATTTGAATTTATAGGAAAATATTTACAAATAGTTTTAAATTATTCCTTAGTATTGCTAGTATTTATCATAGAAAAGTATGAATGCTATCAATTTGAGGTGAGGCAAGTACAAAAAAATGGATGTTCTAATCAAAACTCCATAACTGAGGCCGGGTGCAGTGGCTCACACCTGTAATCTTAGCACTCTGGGGGGCCAAGGTGGATTGCTTGAGCTCAGGAATTCAAAGCCAGCCTGAGCAAGAGCGAGACCCATCTCTACTAAAAATAGAAAAATTAGCCAGCTGTTGTGGCAGGCACCTGTATGCAGTCCCAAGTACTCCAAAGCCTGAGGCAAGAGGAAATCTTGAGCCATGGGTTTGAGGTTGCTGTGAGCTATGAGGCCACTGCACACTACCTAGGATGACAGAGTGAGACTATGCCTCAAAACAAACAAACAAAAAAAATCCCTAACTAAAAAATGTTATATACCTTTGTAGTTCTCATTCATATCAATGACTCTAAAATACACTCCAAATGGTAGGAATCCATAGCTTAGCAGTGTGGCCTAGACATCTGGACTGTGTGTGTGTTTACACAGACGTGTGTATATGTTGGCTGCCATCACTTTTTAACAGCTTTATTGACATATAATTCACACAGCATACAATTCATCCATTCAAAGGGTACAAGTTGGGTAGTTTTTAGTGTACACACAGAATTTTGCAACCATCACTACAATTTAATTTTAATACATTTTCAGCATTCCAAAAAAGGAACTTTAGCCATCACTCCTCTTTCCCCATTCCCACCCCTGGCCTGCAAATCCAGGCAACTATCAACTTATTTTCTGTCTCTTTAGATTGGCCTATCCTGGGCATTATTCGTAAGGGGAATCATATAATGGGTGAACTTTTGTGGCTGGCTTTTTCCCATCTAGTATAATATTTTCAAGGTTCGCCCATGTTGTAGCATGTGTCAGCACTTTACTCCTTTTCACGGCTGAATAATATTCCTTTGTATGGATATGCCACATCTGGTTTACCCATTCATCAGTTGATGGACACAAGGTTGTTTCCACTTTTTGACTGTTAGGAATAATGCTGCTAGAACATTTATGTATAAATCTTTGTGTAGAAGAATGTTTATGTTTCTCTTGTTTATATATTAGGAATCTAGTTGTTGGGTCATATGATAATTCTATGTTTAAAATTTTGAGGAGATTAGGCATCTGGATATTTTAAGGCTCCCCTGAGGGACAGGGCCCTGGCACCCTGACTCCCTCCCCAAGCTGTCTCTTGAAAAGGCCAAGCCCTAGGTGAGGCTTTTGAGGAGTTTCTGTAAGGTTTTATAAAGAGAGATTTCTTCACTTTGACTTTTTGATGGAAAGACTTATTGTCATGGTTAATGTTTCCTTTCATTATACACCTCTCTTTCACTGTCTCTCCTCTGAGAATGACATTATTTACCTCTTTAGGGAACAGGCCACAGAGCATGAGCAGGAGCACAGGGTACAGAGGCAGGCTTCCGGGTTTACACGTGCCTTCCTCACTCACTAGCTGTGTAACATTGGACAAGTTGGTTAACCTCAGTTCCTCCTCTGTTAAAATGATATGATGACAATAATGATACTCTCTTCAGGTTATTGTGAAAATTCAATTAATACCTGTGAAGTCCATAGAATGTTGCCTAGCAGAGTCTAAGTATTCTATAAATGCTTGTTTTTATTATTCCACTGCCAACATTTCATAGCATTTGATAAATTGGTGCTCCATGAATATCTACTGAAGAAGATTCATGATCAAAGGGCATAACAGGAAGAGAGACTCAGCACATATAAAGTAGAACATCTGGTCATAGTGGGTCATGCCTATAACCCTAGCACTTTGGGAGGCTGAGGCAAGAGGATCACTTGAGACTAGCAGTTCAAGAGCAGCCTGAGCAATAGAAAGCGACCTGTCTCTATCAAAAATAGAAAACTTGGCTGGGGATGCTGGCACATTCCTATAGTCCCAAATGTTCTGGAGACTGAGGCAGGAGGATTGATTAAACCAAGAGTTTGAGGCTGCTTGAGTTATGATCATGCAACAGCACGAGACCTTGTCTCCAAAAAAAAAAAAAAAGGGCCAGGCATGGTAACTCATGCCTGTAATCCTAGCACTCTGGGAGGCCAAGGTGGGTGAATTGCCTGAGCTCACGAATTCGAGACCAGCCTGAGCCAGTCCAAGACCTCATCTCTGAAAAAAAAAAAAATAGTCACCCTTGGTAGAGTGTCATGGCATCATAGTTCATAGAAACTTCAAACTCTTGGGCTCAAGTTATTCTCTTGCCTCAGCATCCTGAATAGCTGGGACTACAGGCTCTTATTACAACATCCGGCTATTTTTAGAGATGAGGTCTTGCTCTGGCTCAGGCTGGTCACAAATCTGTGAACTCAGGCAATCCACCTGCCTCAGCCTCCCAAGTGTTAGGATTACAGGTGTGAGCACTATGCCCAGCCTTAATAACACTTTCTAAACCTGAACCTAATATACAGCTTTGTTTGTATTTTGATGTCACCACATGACATTGTGATGATTAAATAAGCAAATTCATGAAAAGCTCTTAGAACAGTGTCTGGCATAAGCTAAGTATTCATGAAAAAAATAATTATTGTTGCATGCATCTTAAGGGCCTCAAGCTATTATTTTCACCCATAATACTTATTGTGATATAGAATTTGCCCCTTGCCATCAGTGACCACAACATGTTATAATTAATTTCAAATATTTAAATTGATCAAGACTTCTATGCTTCTTTAAGGTAATCTTCCTGGACCACAGAGCCTAACTAGATCAATGGTTTACAATCATTAAAAAAAAAAAAAAAAGACACCCTTAAGCAACTCCACATGACATAAATTGTATTTTCATTAATCCTCTAATTGGAAAAAATACATAAATATAAAAGACTACCAAAAACCCACTAATGCTTTAAATTAATTTGAATTTTGCTTATTTTGTATTTTTAATATATGTTTGAAAATTTATATTTAAGCCAGATTTGTTTGTACTATAGTCAAGCTTGTAGAATATACAGATTCACAGATGTTTGGGGGAGGAGGGGTTGTTTGCTTCCTTGTTTTCTTGAGACAAAGATCTCACCATGTTTCCCAGGCCGACCTTGAACTCCTGGGTTCAAGCAATCCTTCTGCCCCAGCCTCTCAAGTAGCTGAAATTACAGGAATGGGCCACAACACAAGGATTTTTTAAAAACACCAAGTGTTTTGAGTAACTTCATGGGCTCCTGGGAATCTGAGGCTGGCTGTTGGGAATAACAAATTAGAAGGGTCAGCAAGATCTTTTCTGCAAAGGACCAAATAGTAAATATATTAGACTTTATTGGCCATGATATCTCTGTTGAAACAACTTTGTCATTGTAGTAGTGGACAACATGTAAACCAATGGGTGTGCCTGTGTAAGACTTTATTTTCAACTTCTGCCAGTAGTTGAAGAACTCTGATTAAGAACCCTGATTAGATTCTTAGTTGTAATGTCTAAACATGTAAACTACTTGTGATCAATAACTTGTCAGTTCTGTTTTCAGAATTTATAGTATTCCCCAACCCTTCAACCTGGCCAAAAGTATAATTTAGAGGTGCAGAATTTCAGATTCTTATTTCTATAATTCTATCCAGCTCCTCTGATGGTTTTATAAATGTCTTTAAGTGTGCTAACTACAGAAAGGAAACTTAAATAACTTCTAATTTTCAAATACTATGTTAAACTTTAGTACAAACTTTTTTCATTACTCACGAACCAGTTACTTAGAGTAAGCCTCTTAGCTTCATATTCCTCCATCATAAAACAAGGAAAACATTTTTGACATAGTGATAAAATCTTTTAATTCATGTACTTCTATATTGTTTGACTTGATACCAACATGTGTTACTTGTGTAATATCCACTAAAGTAATACATTTTTAAAAGGGTTTGAAGAGTCCATTTGTAGAGCCAACTAATTCATGTACCATGGACTCACTTATCTATTTATTGCTTCATTCATTGATTCAGCTGTCACTTATTAAATATATAGTAGGTGCAAATGACAAGCCTAGACTAGACATTGAAAATGCATATACCCAAAATCTAGAGTTACTTGATTGGACTCATTGTTCAGTGAAGGAGATTAATACTCACAATGCAAAGTAATTAATGTAAGAGTGATATAAAAAGAAATGGAAATATTGTTTATTGCTCCCACTGGAACTTCTTTTCTCTTTTCCTTTTTCAAAAAAGTAGTTGGGTTAACTTGCCTCATGGTATTTATTAACACTCTTGTCAGTCAAAAGTGTAAGGTTGCCAGATACCTAGAAGTTTTTCCCTATGTGCAATGGAACTAGAACTCTGAATTGTCCAGGGAGGGAGAATACTGCCATGAGAGGAGAAGATAATGACCCCTGAAAGGAGAGAAAAAATGGGCTCTAGAACTTCTCTGGAGCTCAGGTCAGGGTTGATGGTGGGGTGGAAAATGAGCATTGGGGGTTCTAGGCGAGCAGACACTCACTGCCTGGCAGCACCTCAGATGGGACCAGGCCCAGTAATCTCCTAGGACGCCTAGACACTATTCCAATTTCCAGGTCTAAATTTGACACAAAAGCCACAAAGCTGTCTGTCTTAAAGGAATCATGTGGGTTCTGACAATGACCACTATCATCTTAGGATGAGAAAGCCTCCTACCAGGACTGTGTGGGTTCCCCATCAAATACAGTAGAACCTCACTTTAACAGACTCATCAACACATGGAGATGGCCAACATAAGGAACTAGGCCTACTGTACTGATAAGTAGATGTGGTACATGTTCTGTCTATGAAAATTAGGTCAACTTATGGAGGTGGTCAATGTTGGGAGGTAGCCAAGTATGAAGGTTCTATTGTAACACCTTAGCTTAAATATCTCTTCAACCCTAGTGTTTGTTCAAAGGAAATTTAATTGGACTTCAAGGAACAAAATAATATAACTTTTTTTTTTGTACTACAATTTTGGGCACATATACCCTATAATAAAGCAAGAACAAAATTTTGTTTTAGGAGAGAGAATAACTAGGTACATGAAAGGGCCAGAGACAGCTTCATGGAGCAGATAACATTTGAACTACATCTAGAAAGATAATAATAATACCAATAATTTATGGAACATTTAATATACTTTGGGTAGTTTATATATTTTATTTTGAGTCATTATGCTAACACTGTAAATTAGGCATTTCTGTCCTCATCTACCAATTGAGAGCTATGGTTCAAAAAGGCAAAGTGATTTGCCAAACACCTCACAGCATAGGTCACAGCTAGGATATGACTGAACTAAGGGTCTGAGATGGGATTCAAACCCAGCACCAAATAATTCTATCTCAAATGACTTCCAGTACAATAGTTGTTTCAAAAACAACTAGCTGATTATATAATTTATTTGGGGAGGATTTCAAAAAATACAGCTCCTAGAAATTCCAGACCTCCACATGAGAGAGAGTGTGTGTGGATGGGTGGGTGGATGTTTTAAAGCAACTCCTAGATTATTTTCATGACCAGCCAGGCTCAGGAAGTACTGCACCACCACTCAGTGAGTGTCAGTTTTCTAGGCAGATAGAGAAGGGAAGGATACTTCAGGCATACATAGTGACAAGGCAGCATGGAAGTTCTGGAACATGTTTTCTACTAAAGCCTAAGTTTAGTTTATAGAAACCAATGGCAGAAGCTGTGGCTGTGCAGATACAATGAAGTCAGATTTTAGAGATCTCAAGTGTTCTGAATACAACACTTCATTTCAAAGGTAAGAGGGGTAAGCATGGGTTTTAAGCGAAGATAGAGTGACTAGATGTGTCAGCTGGCAGCAGGGCTCTGACCAACGTGGAGGATGGACTGCAGAGCAAAGGGACTGACACGTGTGCTGAGTAAAAAGGTAACAGGGAAGGAGGGGAGCAGTGTGGACTGTTTGCCTAATAGACAAGGGAGATATAGGATGTATCTGATGTTTCTATCATTGGACACTGAGTGGGAGGTGCCACTAGAAACACAAAGTCCCCATTTAATTAGATTATCTGACTTGAATTCACTGCTTACTAAAAAACCTTCCCATCTGGGATTTGCTTCCTTTGCACTTTTATTACTGAGAGTACTGGTTAAGCCAGAGAGTTTGGAGGGAGACAAAATGTTCAGTTTATACACATTAAATTTAGATGTGCCTGAACATCAAGTAATTGGATGTTAGTCTTCAGAGGATGGGTTATCACCCTTTAATGCAAATGAGAATCACTCATGGAGCTTTGAAAAAATGAAAAAACACAGTTGGAGGCCTTATTCCTGGGAATTCTGATTTATCAGGGCTTAAATGGGGAACAGGCATATGTATTTTTTTTTAAATCTCCATGGATCACTTTAATTTGAAACAAAGAATGAAAACTACTTCCTGGAACCCAAGCCAGAAGTCTAACTGTAGATATAATAGGCTACAGACCATAATTCTTAAGAGCACCAGCTTGGAAATAACTGAAACCGATTCAAATCTTAGCTCTGCTCTTATTAGCTATATGATCTTGAGCAAAATAATAAACCTTGCAAAGCCTCATCTACAAAGTAGATATCATAATTATTCTTGGATTAGAGTGAGAATGAAACAAGATATTGTCCGTTAAATGATTGAAACATTGTCTAGTATATAGCAAATATTCAGTAAGTCTTAGCTGCTATGCTAATATTAAGAAAAGAGGGCTAACCAAAGATAGCAACATGTCTAGTGAAAAACTAATATAATGGATTTCATGGATCATAAAAATATCTTAGTTAAAAAACATAAAACTAGGCTGGATGTGGTGGCCCATGCTTGTAATCCTAGCACTCTGGGAGGCTGAGGCAAATCGATTGCCTGAGCTTGAGACCAACCTGAGCCAGAGTGAGACCTCATCTCTAAAAATAGCTGGATGTTGTGGCAGACGACTGTAGTCCCAGCTACTCAGGAGGCTGAGGCAAGAGAATCAAAACTCTTGGTAAGCCCAAGAGTTTGAGGTTGCTGTAAGCTATGACACCATGGCATTTTCACCCCATCCAGGGTGAAAATGTGAGACTCTGTCTCAAAAAAAAAAAAAAAAAGGACAACATGAGAGTGAACAACATACAACTGGCTTTATCCTAAATACTCTGAACTACAAACAAATGCAAACTCTGGTTGCTACAGTTTGGATATTTATCCCCTCCAAATCATACATTGAAATTTGATCACCAATGTTGGAGGTGGAGCCTAATGAGAGGTGCTTGGGTCTTGGGGTTGGGTCCATCATAAATAAATTAATGCCTTCCCTCAGGGATGAGCGATTTCTCATTCTTTTAGTTTCTGGAAAAATTGGTTTTGAAAAAGAGCTTGGCGACCCCTCCCCATCCTGTTCCCTCTCTCACCATGGGATCCCTGCACCTGCTCCCCTTCACCTGCAGTGAGTGGCAGCAGCTTGAGGCCCTCAGCAGATGCAGATGCTAGTACATGCTTCTTGTACAGTCTGAAGAGCCATGAGCAAAATAAACCTCTGTTTTTAAATGCATTTCCCAGCCTCAGATATTTCTTTACAGTAAACTAAAACAGACTAAGATACTGCTTAGCCTTTCCAGACTGCTACATTATAAAAATAGATTCTTATAGCTTTTAAAACTTGAAGTCATACTTACCTGGCAGAGGAGATACTATGATCACAAAGGTGGTTTACCCAGGGTGAAGCTTATCCATTGCACTCTGGATTTGCTGGCTCCTGTGATGTCCCCATATGTGGAAACTTGATTGCATAATCTGTGGTAGTGGGAGACTGAATTTGCACTTTCCCCTGGTAAAAAAAACAAACAAAAAAAAAAAACCTTGAAATCATTAGCCATATAAGCATACAATGGAATGTTTTCTGAATTGAATTCCCTGCCTTTCAAACAGCATTTATGTGTTTTTTTTGTTGTTTTTTTTACTTAGAAAAAATGTACTAGTTACACAGTCTGGTTTACAAGGTGATAATATTTATCATTATAACTTAAAAACTTGAAATTTTATTTTACATATCAGTCACTTACAAGTTTGATTAGCATAAGTCAAGTCTTCTGAGAAACACTAGAAATGTTCAGTTACTATAATCCAACCCTAAATTGTAGTAACTTCCCCAAGATAGCAGTATCCCATAAGGATGTGTTTGATTGACAAATTGGCATCCCTCTATCAACAGCCCATTATTTTGCCCTCTAAACTGCATTTAAGTCATAGAAGCCAGAATGTAACACATTAAGAAACAAAAAGAAATCACAAGGTAATGACAAGTATGAACAAATTGTTTAAGAAGTTTGATGTCCAGAAATGCCCTGAAATGAAGGAAGGGCTTTTATTTAGGATAGGGGAAGTTTTAGCATGTGTATGGACTGAGAGGGAAATACTGACTATAGGAAGATCCTCATCTCAAATGGAGACTAAACAGAGCAAACTTCCCAGAGGAAGGCAGAGTGGAAGGAGGAGGTTTGTCCCCAGGGAGGGAGAAGGGGCTCCTGCTTCTCTGGGTCAGAGACAAAGGCCAAAGTTTGGGTCTTATTGGCATAAGCCTAGAAAGAAGAACCAAATGATAAATGAGCTTATCCTCTCTGGGATATGTTTCCCCATTAAAAGAGATGATTGACTAGGGACAAATCAAAAGATTACTCTGCTTCTTTAAAGGACAAAAAGCTACTGGAAGCCATAAGGCACACTGGCATAATTATGGTAGGCATTGACAAAGTAGTATTGCAATTATTGGATATTTTCTCCTGTTGGCTTCACACATTGAAAGTACAGCCCCAAGAGACCTATCACAGAATCCTGCAGGGAGATCTAACATATTTGTCTTAATATCCTGCCTCTGACCAAAAATACATTACTGGGATCTGATCAAACTAAAAAGCTTCTGCATTCCCAAGAACACAGTAAGTAAAGCAAGTAGACTAAGTAGACTGCCCTCAGAATGGGAGAGGATATTTGCAGGTTACGTTTCTAACAAAGGTCTGATAATCAGAATCCACAGAGAACTCAATATTATTAATAAAAAAAGAACAAGTGATCCCATTTCACTATGGGCAAGAGACCTGAACAGAAGCTTCTCCAAAGAAGACAGGTGCATGGTCTACAGACACATGAAAAAATGCTCATCATCTTTAATCATCACAGAAATGCAAATCAAAACCACTTTGAGATACCATCTAACTCCAGTAAGAGTAGCCCCCATAACAAAATCCCCAAACTACAGATGCTGGCATGGATGTGGAGAAAAGGGAACACTTCTGCACTGCTGGAGGGAATGCAAGCTAGTAAGTACATTGCTTTTGGAAGGAAGTTTGGAGAACACTCAGGGATTAAACGTAGACCTGCCATTTGATCCTGCAATTTCTCTTCTAGGAGTACATCCAAAACACCAAAAATCATTGGGCAACAAAGATATTTACACCAGATTGTTTATTACAGCTCAATTCATAATTGCCAAGTCATGGAAGAAGCCCAAGTGCCCATCGACCCATGATTGGATCAATAAATTGTGGTATATGTATACCATGGAATACTTTGCACCCTTAAAAAAGAAGGAGCCTTTACCTCTTTTATGTTTACATGAAGGGATCTGGAACATATTCTCCTGAGTAAAGTATCTCAAGAATGGAGGAAAAAGTATCCAATGTACTCAGTATTTCTATGAAACCTACTTATACTTGTTCACACTTTCGTATGAAAGATAGAACACAACTATAGCCCCAGATAAAGGAGAGAAATGGTGGGGGAAGTGAGGGAAGGGGGAGGTTTGACAGAGGGAGGGTATATGGTGGGACCAGTACTATGGAGCATATGGTAAGGGTAGAAGTCAAATCTGCAAAGTGTAGAACATAGATGTCTTAACACAATAATCAAGTAAATGAGGTGAAAGCTATGTTGATTGGTTTGATGTAACCACGTCAGATTTTATAAAAAAAAATCAAAACATTGTACCCCACATATGCATAAATGTGTTCATGATCTATGTGTATTTGACTTAATAAAAAAAAATCCTGCCTCTGTCTTATATTCTACCACCCTTAAAGGTCTCCTAGAATTATTCCATATTGAACAAAACAAGTGGAAGATAATGAAAGTGATACAAAACCACTTAGTGAGAATAAACATTATTTTTGAAAATTTCCAGAATTTATGCTTTATTTCTTTCAGTGTGAAGGATCATGACATTCCATTTAAAATTAATGCCAGAAACCCTTGGAATCACAGTCATCACAGATTTTACTGATTATATTTATTCTCTGATTATAAATTCTCATTACTCCTTGTACATAGTTAAGATCAGAAAGGCAAATGGAAAATTACAGCAATGGATTTATTAGTGATGGGGTCTGGTGAAGCTTTCTTTTTAACATCACTGTAGAATTAAACATACATATGGAAGAGGCTACAGAGAAGTGAGCACTGGTCCCCTCTGTCCTCTGTCCACTGTGCTGGCTCCCACCCACAGCCAGGTATCTTGTACACAGATGTGAAGAAGCTTTGCACAAAACAGGCTTCTCCTGGTTTCTGTGGGCCATAGTGGCCTTGATGAAGAAGGAACCTGCTCAGGCCTCTGGTTTTAATTCCTCCCTCTACTTTCTCTTGCTACACAGAATGGAATCTGCTGATGGTCCTGTGGCCACCTGCCAACTCTGGCCTAGACACCTAAGATTCAAGAAGGCACCAGGCAGGTCTGTAGAAGGTGGTGTGCACTTGGTCTGAAGCAATTTCTGGGTGCTGGGAAGGAAGGGCAGAAAGGAGCAGCTCTAGAACATGAATCCTGACTCTGTGGCAGGTCCCAGGGATTCAGCACTAACTTAGGAGGACTTCACATGCTGTCTACATCTCCTTACTTCCATTAGGCGCTGAGACCCTGCCTGTGATGGGAAGTCATGTCAGCTTTCCAGGCTCTGACCAAACTGGTTTTGGGAGCAGTGAGCACAGAGGATCCATGAGTGATGGAGTAGTCAAGCAGAGGGAACTACACACCAACCGGGGCAGGTTTGAACCTGCCACCTCCAGCATATGGGGCCAGAGTCCTACTCCTTTGAGCCACAGGCACCACCCCCAGCCTCTTCCTTTTTTGAGTTTTGTAAACCACAGTGTTTATTTTCAAACAGCTGCGTTCATTTTGTACAGACTCTGTCCCTAGGGCAAAAGTCTGAGAGGAATAACTATTGCGGCTTATTGATCCAAATATACATGCCACACACAGGCAGCTCGGCTCACTCAGCATCTTATGCTTGATAATCTAATTTAGCTTCTGGCTCCTTGGGCCTGTCTGGCCTGAGTGTAATTGCTCACCAAATGTGCCACTTCTTCAAGCCTTAAATCAGCCTGGTAAATAGCACTGACCTCCCAGACTGTATTGCTTGTCACGCTGATGTTCAGCGTCTATATCCCTTCAACTTTCAGTGGCTTCTCTCCTCTACCTGGGTTATTCCTGTGTCACCGGCTTTGTCAAACCCTTTTCATCTCTCCACTTCAGTCTTGCTGAATGATTATAAAAGTAACAGCTATAATTTCTTGTATCAAGTAGTGTTGTAATCAGCACTGTTGTGGTTCTGCTCAGAATCCTGGCTGGCCAGTGGCTGAGAAGTCCTGCTGAGAAGCTGTGCAGTAATCCAGGAGAGAGATAAGGAGACCAGGGGTAAGGGGGTGTCAAGGAGAGGAGAAAAGGGACAAGGCCAACAAATGTCTGTGCAGACTGCATGAAAGTTCATTGCAGGAAGAGACAAAAGATATTTAAAAGATTAGGAATCACCATTGAAAGAAGAAAGTGTGACAAAACAAAAGGTTAAAACATAATTGTCAAGAAACGTGGTGAAAACAGGTATTTTCTCCAATTCTGGTATGATAGAAACAAACAGCATGCCAAAAAACTTGAAAAACAATTTAAAAACTTTTTATAAGATGAATTGGGCCCATATTAATTTTTTGAAGGAATTTCCCATAGTATAGTGATACACACTAGACTCCGTATAAGCATCCCTGCTCTTATGTTTAGGAGCCCAAACTTCCTGGCTACCCTAGCAATGGCATCTAGCTCTTTGCTATGGTTTCCAAACACTATTGCCTATGATTTCCAAACCCTACCCCTCTTCACATTCTCAAATTTATTCATAATGGAACTTCTCTTAAATAAACTCTTGAGAATGCTGTTATTATAGTAACTTGTTTTTGAGAGTTTTCCATGTGCTGAACAAAGTACCAGGTACTTTACAGAACTTTCCCCATTGAATAATCACTCAAAGGGAAATTATTAATCCTTCTTGACATAATACTTACAGTCTGCTAATGATTGAGTTTTGCTGTGCCTCCTGTCTGGACATTTCTATGATTGAGTCTTAGGTTATATCCCTCCTAATCATATTTCTGAGAACTATTTCATATATGATATCCTATATAACAAATCACCCTAAATCTTAATGGCTTAAAACAACAAACATTTATTATCTTATACTTTCTGGTTACAGCTTAGCCTCATCTAAGGCTGTAGTCTCATCTGAAGGCTCAGCTGAGGGCAGACCAGCATCACTGGCAGGATTCACTTCCTCTCTAGCTGCCAGCCAGGGGTCTTCCTCAGTTCCATGCCATATGGACCTCTACATGGAGCAGCTCACATGACATCTGGCTTCCTTCAGAGCAGGTGAGCCACGAGGCAAGAGGAACTCCCCCAGAGGAAGCACCAAATCTCTGTAGCTTGGTCTCAGAAGTGACATCTCTTCTCTTTTCTATTCACTGGAAATGAGTTGCTCTATTCAGCCCACTCTGAGGGTGAGGAGGTTATACTAGGGTGTAAATGCCAGGGATCACTGGGAACCATCTCAAAGGCTGCTGGCTATGATCCCCAAAATCTATATGGAGGAACATTAATTGTCTTTGAGATGTTGATGGATGCTAAATTTTTATATAAAAGGTTTACAAAACTATACAATAAGTATATGAACATTCTTTATATTATCCTATATAATTTCATTATGTTTGTAATGTATCAAAATAAAAATATTTTTAAAATATATGAGAAATGCAAATCAAAACTACTTTGAGATATCATCTAACACCAGTAAGATTAGCCCATATCACAAAATCCCAAAATCACAGATGCTGGCGTGGTTGTGGAGAAAAAAGAACCCTTCTACACTGCTGGTGGGATTGCAAACTAATACATTCCTTTTGGAACGACATCTGGAGAACACTTAAAGAACTAAAAATAGACCTGCCATTTGATCCTATAATTCCTCTATTAGGTATATATCCAGAAGACCAAAAATCACAAGACAATAAAGATATTTGTATCAGAATGTTCATTGCAGCCCAATTCATAATTGCTAGGTCATGGAAGAAGCCCAAGAGCCCATCGACCCACAAATGGATCAATAAATTGTGGTATATACACCATGGAATACTATGCAACCATTAAGAAAGATGGAGACTTTACCTCCTGCATGTTTACATGGATGGAGCTGGAAAATATTCTTCTCAGCAAAGTATCCCAAGAATGGAAGAAAAAGTATCCAAAGTACTCAGCCCTGCTATGAAACTAATTTATAGCTTTCATAGGAAAGCTATAGCCCAATTTGAGTCCAGGAATATGGGAAGAGGGGAGAGGGAGGGGAGGGGCGGGGGAAGGATGGGTGGAGGGAGGGTGATTGGTGGGATCACACCTATGGTTCATCCTATGAGGGTACATGTGAATCTCTCTAAATGTAGAATATAAATGTCTTAACACAATAACTAACAAAAAGACATGAAGGCTATGTTAACCAGTTGGATGAAAGTATTTCAAATTGTATACAGAAACAGTACACTGTACCCCATGATAGTATTAATGTACACTGTTATGATTTAATAAAAAAAAGAAATGAAGCTTAAAAAAATATATGAGAGAATCAAACACATTCCTAGACTTTCTTGTATGCAACAATCTGTTTAGTTTGTCCATATGCTATTCTATGTTTTATATCTTAACACAATTTCAATAACTATTTAAGATATGTATGTTTAAGTGATACATATCATTTAAACATACATATTTGTTCCACAGAAGTTTCTCACATGGGCCATTTCTCCTGTGCTTGCTGCATCTTCTTTAACACCCTTGTTACAAAGACTCTGAGATTCTACCCTCCAAATTAGTAGGATGCCCCATTTTTCTAGCTTTCCTCTCCTCAAACATCCAGAAAAAACTTCACTTTGTTTATACATGAATCAAGTCCCCTCATCACCACCTACTGATGCTTATTTATTTATTTAAGTTAAAAGCCCACAAGCAATAGGAGCATCCTTCCTTTTTTCAGTGGATGAGAAGTGCTGATTCTGGGGAAATAGATCAGGCCCGAGGGCTTGGCCTCACTTTGGGGTGGGCTGGCCCCACACCTGGAGAGTGAGTGCTAGCTTGGCCACATAGTCAGAAGCCCAAGATTTGTTCCAATTCAGGGGATGTCTTTATTTCTGTATGCCTGACCCTTACATATATATATATATATATGACACCGTCTCCCTCTGTCACCCTGGGTTGAATGCTATGGCATCATAGCTCACAGCAACCTCAAACTCTTGGGCTCAAGTGGTTTTCTTGCCTCAGCCTCCTGAGTAGTTGGGACTACAGGCACCTGCCAGAATGCCCAGCTATTTTTTTAGAGATGGGGGTCTCACTCTGGCTTAGGCCAGTCTCAAACTCCTGAGCTCAAACAATCTACCCGCTTCAGCCTCATAAAGTGGTAGGATTTCAGGCATGAGCCACTGTGCCTGGCCTTACACATATCTTATAAATGGTCCTGAACTGAAAGGAAGAAACAGTTATATTACTATTTACCACCTCCTAAAACTCCAACAGATGCTATAAAATTTCTGAATATGAACAGCAAGACAGACAGCAAACATGTACATGAAAGATACAAAAGGTAAATTCAAGTGGAAAAATGGAAGCTAAAAACTGAAACCTCACTGTGAGACTAAATAGCACAGTAGGGCTTACAGAGAGTGGATGGAGAGAGATTTGATGTGGGGGCAGAAGGCAGAGACCAGGATATGGTGAGTATCGTTCCCTTGCTAAGGAACTTGGAGCTTACTCTACGGGCAACAAAGAGTCACATACACAAGTTGTACTTAAAGTGTCCACGGGTGATGGGGATATAGGTAATATTTTCTTTTTATATTGAATAATTTTTTTTTCCTTTGTTGGAAAAGGAAAAGAATACTTTTTTATCTTTCCTTTTATTGTTGGAGATTCATTGAGGGTACAAAAAACCAGGTTACACTGATTGCACTTGTTAGGTAAAGTCCCTCTTATAATCGTGTCTTGCCCCCAAAAGGTATGTCCCACACCACGAGAGAATACTTAAAGATTAGAAGGAAGAGATCTATCCCTTTAGCCAGTTTCTTATTAGCCTGACTTTTGGGACTATATTGACTTTGCTGGAATAATTGGCCTAGGGTACCAAGCCAAGGAGGAAGACATTCAGCCTGGGCTCTGCTTGCCAAGCCCTGTGCCCTGGCGTGGGCATTGGTCTACCTAGAGGAAGGAGCTCCCTTTAAAAGTACACACAAAGGCATTTCATGGGTTTACAGCAGCCCTGCCTGACCTCAAAACGATCTAACAGTGTAATATGTCTCTGGGATAGAATGGAAGGCCCTCCATTCCATTTATCATGTCAGAAAGGCAACTGGAACTACTACTTTTTTTAAGAAAAGAAAAGAGACACCCTAGGAAAGAGCCATAGGAGAATGAGGCTTGATAACACTATGACGAATATAAGAGATCTGAATGAAACAGGTGCAATGGAACAATAGGTTTAATTTCAGGATCCCGTTGGTTTTAGCAAATGAAATAGAATTCAATTTGAATAAACACGAATACAAAGAGTTTATTGAGAAGACACAAAGGGATTGCACAGAATCAAAAGCCCAGTCTGTCCTCATGAGACCTAGAAAACAAGGTACTAGGAAGGTTAATACAGTAAGGAGATTGTTTCTAACAATCTTGACCAGGACAGTAGAGGTCAATACTGTGTTCTACCAGTAGGCCCATGGCTGTTGTTGCAGTCAAATACAGTGTAGGACAAATCTCTAAAACATTTTATTTTGTAAACACAAATAACAATTTGAAGCATACACATGGACTTGGTCGTCCATGTCTGAAGAACAAAGAGAAAGTTGTAGGTTTGATAAAAAGCAGAAATGTTACATCTTATTTTGAAAGAAAGTTAATGGAACCAGTAGGGGTTTGGGGAACCCGCAATCTCTGATTGGTGAGTAATTGTAGTGGGTAAAACTGGTCTTAAAAGTTGCAGCAAGTTGTTTCAGTAGCTATTGGATTAAAACTGGCTTCAGGTTACCACAAGCAGTTTCAACAGCCAGGCATGCAGAGACTTAGATTCTTGGAGCAATGTTATTTGCCTTGAGTGCTCACCCCACTCATACCTCTGACTTATTTGGTATGACAAGAATGACCCAGTCTGTATGATCAACTTTCCAAGCTGGTTCCCAACCATTAAGTCACCAGGTAAGGAACAATCAAGGCAAGATATAAGTAATTTTATGTAAATTTTCCCACAAAGTGATGAATTTATTAATGGTGATCAAAAGTGAATTAACTATGCTTTAAACCTCCCTGCTTCATATAAACTATTGAACTGACAGACCCAGACATGTGATTTATCAAAGAAGATAAACATGCTTTTTAGGTAGAATGCCTAGGAAATTTGTTAGTTGACAAAATAGATGAGTTCTTCTTCTCTTTATTCAACAAAATGAGACTTTATCTGTGGATTACTATTTGGCAAAGCATACACCCACCATTAGCCCTTTCCAATCCCTATGCCAGACCTTATCTGACATAATGATTTTCCTGTTTCCCTCCAATGTTGGAAGACATCTCACATGATTCTTTGTTATGTCTGTTCACCTGCTCCACTGTCAGAGCCTGTCAGACACAATTCCTCCTGTAGTACGAACTCTAGCCAACAGCTCAGGTTGTACTCTTTCTGTTTTTGGGGAGGCCATGTGTTTTGATGTGAACAGGTGATCATGGGCTGTGTTCACGTGGTTGTACTTGTAGGAAAATGGCCTACCCAAAATAAAGAAGAGCCGAGGTACACATGGGAGGCAGAAAAATTGGATTGGAAGGGATTAGAGATGATTTTGAGCATCATGGAACCTCAATGCTTTTTTAGCAAAAATTGTACAAGAGCCTTGTACTAAGTCTACAAAATTCAGAGCAAGTGACCTTGATGTAGAAACAGGAAAAATAAATCTTGCAAATATCAGACAAGATCTCGATTTTTTAGGAATGAAATTATAAATTTTGCTACTGTTATAGGTTGTCAAGAAAATTCAAGTCCTCTGCAGGAAATTCAGTGACTTAAAGATTACATACGAAGTAAGAGGGTAAGCCGACTAAGATGTTCAAGTCAGGGCTTTCTGAAATTGCACAAATTGAGTTTCAAGTCCCTTCATAGCTTTCTTATAGCTCAACCTATGCATCTCACAAATGACAAAAACAGGACAAACCCACAGAGTGTTGGTTTACATTCTATGCAAAAAATACCAAGTCCAGAGTATAACCATGGAAGAAGGAAAAGGAAATCAATGAAGGTTAAAATCATTAGGGTTAACACCAGATTCACAGAACTTTGTCCAAATCTAATATAGTTTTCTTTGCCATAGTTTATGGGGAAAAAAATTTGTTTTATGCATCCCTTTCCTCATCTAGGTTGTAGACTCTTACAGGTACACATTTAATCTTTGTATCTCTAGCAGGCACAGAAAAGGCACTTAACATATATTTTATGAATTAATGTGGTTGTCGTTTTGATAAAATAATAATAAAGGAGGGGGTGGCATCTGTGGCTCAAAGGAGTAGGGCGTTGGCCCCATATGCCCGAGGTGGTGGGTTCAAACTGAGCCCCAGCCAAAAACTGCAAAAAAAAGAAAAAAAAATTAAAAAAATAAAAATAATAATAATAAAGGAATCTTTCAATTAGAAAAAAATTCTTTCTAAAAATCATCACCTTAGGGTCTTAAAGAATGTGGGGGCCTGTTCACTGTTATACCTGGCCAACTAAACAGAACAGGCCAGTTGCAGAGAAAAATTATTCTAGGAAATTTTCCTCATATAAACCCCACTCCCTGGCCCCTACTAATACCAAATCCACTGCTTTTGCTGCCAGTGTCCAGGTCTCTGGACTCAGGGTCAGTTTATCTGACTTTGATTGATGCTGTGGGCTTCTTCAGGTTTGATGATTGACAAAATTCCCCCTCTGGTTTATGCAACCTCAGCTTCCCAACTGGCTGTTATCCCTGCTTGCTTCCCAATGATTGTGATTTTATTGGGTTCCATAAATGACATCAAGATAATCAAATCAACCCTCAAAGTGCTATGTGATCACGGCAATGAATACACCATGAACTGAATTAATAGAGACACCTGTCATCACTTGGGGAAATGACACTCTTCAGCAGTTCTGTGCCTTGGCTATTCAGGAGAATCACCTGGGGAAACCTAAACATTTTGATGTCTACCCCCATAATGGGATTGATCTGAGATGAGGCCTGGCATCAGAGCTTTTAAAAAAAACTCCTAGCTGATCCTCACATTAAGTTTTAAAATCACTGCTTTGGGTTGAAAATTAGTGCAATTTTTTTCCACGTTGCCAGAAAATAGACATTACTAAATGAAAAATGAAACCATATCTTAGTTTTGTGTTCTATTCTGTCTAACCATACCATAACATCCATATCAGCATTACTAGATGAATGTAGGTTGGCTAAGATGAGATGTTAAAAATGTCCCTGGAAATAAAATGAGATACACTAAGTGGATAGATTTTAAACAAACAAAATCCACAAAGTTGATGCCATAGGATTGATTTTTCTCTCTAAAGTGAGAACCAGGGATAAATGTTCTCTCCCACTTTCTATCTTATCTGAAGGCTGAAAGCTGTCTGGCCTCTGAAAATGTGGGCCAGTGTCCCCCATTCCACAGGATCAAGAAGCACTGAGATTCTCTGGCCCCTCTCACTTACAGGTCCAGGTGTTCATTGGCTATTTTGGGAGATGCCTATTTGGAAACACAAGGAACTTCACTCTTAATGGAGGGAATAAATGCCAGCCTGGGGTCTGACTCATGCTTAAGATATACAGACGGAGCCCTGGGGATTGCAGGCTTCCTTCTTCAGCTGTTTCTCCTTAAACAGCTGATAGGGAAGCTCCCCGGCCACAAGCAGCCATTAAAAAATACGCTGTGTCAGCTTCCCTTTCTGCGGCTCAAGAGATCAGACCACAGCACAGCTGGGGGTGCTGGCATCTTCAGTCCACCTCCTGCCTGCTATTTGTCCCTTTTCTCTAGATCAAAAGGGAAGCTCATACTTGGGGCCAAAAGAAAAGTTTACATTTCTGGGAGGAAAAAGAGGGTATTACATTGACCAAAATGGTAAACAATACTATCAAAATTATACTGTCCTGTTCAAATAAACTTCTGTTGGGGCTCAAAAGCCAATACCCCAAAATATAGCATTTTGACATATGAAACAGAAGAAGCCTTAAAATCTCTGTACTCTCCACACACACCTCAGCTCACCAGTCTCTCCCAAAACATAAGGTAAAGTTGTTCTCTGAAGTTCCTCATCTGCCTAAAGTTCAGACCTACCAAAGAAAAAAACAATTACCTCTGGTCCCCTCCCTGAGTTTTCATTAACTGCATAAAGCCATATCTCAGGAAGAAAGGCTAACCATGTCAACAAACCTGGACAGACTTTCATCTGTTTTATAAACTTCTAGAGTTCCTGGCCTCAAGTGATCCTCCCACCTTGGCCTCCCACTGTGATTACTGGTGTGAGCCATGGAACCTCCAAATTTTCTCTCAACTCTTATTTTTAAAAGCATTTACTTGGATGATAAAGCAAAACTATTATATCAAGCCACAAAAAAAATAGTAAAATTAAATGATGGAAGTCAATAAATAAGGCAGTATTTGCAAAATAAATCTATTATTAAGCAACACATAGTAAATATATATCTCTTCTATTAAGCGTGAGATTTACAAGGGCAATTTTCTGCCATAAAAATAGAAAAAGTAATTTTTTGATCTTAAGATCTTGTGTAGAATGAACGTGAAAAATGAGGCAATGGAAGTGGAAGTTTCCTGCAAGCAAATGTAGAAGGCGGAAAAGACCCCAAATTTCTGAAGGGACTTATGATGTGCCCTGTCATCTATTTTATTTTATGGTCTACTTTTAAGAATTATCTGGGGAGGAGGCTTCTGAAGGTAGCCACTGTGTTAAGGATAGTTGACGAGGACTCACTCCAACGTTAGGACTTGCAGATGAAACATTGAGATAAAATTCTCTTCTTCTACCAATAGGTGGTAGTATTGCTTAGGGACAAATAATAACAATCATCCCGGATGGTGTCATTTTAAGAGACTCGCAGATCCAGGTCTTGTTTTCATTGCATTCCTAAACTCTACCTTTCAAAGTGCCCAATACAAATGACAGTGGCATAAATAAAGCACAAACATGGTATCTGACGAAAAGTAAAGAGAGCTCATCAATGTCACCCCTTAATCAGAGCTTTGCCTTTGGAAGAAATGCACACTGATTTCTCTCCTTCCAGGAAGGCTACTTTCCTTCCAAGTAAACCTAGACTGATGGTGAAGGCAGAAAGACAGGTCCCATGTTGAAAATGGTAAAATTGCTTCTCCAAGAACTTCCAGATTGAATTACTTTCAATTCATCTATTCTCTGGCCCGGCAAGAACTTACTCTGGAAATATATTCATATAAGTTTTTTTTTTCATTGTTGAGATGGGACTGAAGTCATGGCTCCCAATTTGATTGCAATTTGTTGATGGTCCTTTAATTTTTTGTTAAGGCAGAAAGACAGATCCCATGTTGAAAATGGTAAAATTACTTTGAGAACCTCCAGATTGAATTACTTTCAATTCGTCTATTCTCCAGCCTGGTAAGAATTTACTCTGAAAATATATTTATATAAGTTTCTTTTTTTCACTGTTGAAAGGGACTGAAGTCATGGCTTCCAATTTGATTGCAATTTGTTGATGGTCCTTTAATTGTTTAATCTAAGCATGTAGATGGTTACTCATATAACCACCACACTGATTAAGATTTTCCTGCACCTCAGAAGACTCCCTATGCGCTCTTAATTTTGTAGTGCCTCAGAAGATTCCCTGTATTCTCTTAATTTTAAAATCAGGAGACTATTATAATTCTCAATTCATGTGTTTAAAGTAAAAATAGACAGAGAGAAACCCAGGAGGTGGAAGGGTTGAGGAGAAAGATTACCCTACTTTCTGTGTGGTTTGGCTCTTGGCATTGCCTGGAATGGGAACTCTGTGGTCGATCCTTTTTCAAGGGTCTGCTCAAACAGTGAGCCACCCTCTTCTCTGAGAATGGCTCTCCAATCCATAGCATGGGCTTCTAGAAACTATATTGGTAATCTGTGACTCTTTACCCATCTAGATATGCTCAACTGGAAAAATTTACCCAGGTTGAGCCAATCATTTTTTTCCAGGAAATTAGAGTGCAACCACAGAATAATAGCCTGTCGGTCTCTCTGTATGGCTACAACTGTAATTTGTATATTTAGGAGCTGTGGGGCTGCCATATTCTGTCATATGGGCAGATGGGCAGAGAAAACTGATACAAGGGGAAAACAATAAGATGGACACAGGCGGAAATGCAAAGATCAAAGGTGGAGGGAGAATATATCCTGAATTCCTGATGGCTTTCCAAACCTGCGCCTGCTCCTTCTCGTAACCCAATTATTACCCCCTTCATGTGGCCCTTAAAGTACTGTAATAAATTTTGCCATCTTTGTTTAGGCCATTTCAAATTGGTTTCTATTACTTGCGATCAGAAACTTTTAAAAAATAAACATTGTCTTTCATTCTTCCTTTTTGCATAGTAATTAAGAACACAGAGTTTGAAGTAAAAGACATAAAACTTCAAATTCAGCTCCTTCATTCGCTGGTTGAAAGACCTAAAGGAAAAACCTAAACAATCTCTTAAACTGTCTCAGTCCTAATTTTCTTGTCTGATAAAGGGAAATACTTTCAGCTATCTACAAGAGTTTGGTGCCAAATGAATAAAGATGGTGTATATAAAATGCTAATTATAGTATCTGGTACAAAATAAACTCTCAATGGTAAGAATGATTATACATTAATTCAATAAATACTTATTGGTTATTGACTATAAACATTAGGTAACCCAAAATGTAAAATATATTCAAGAATTGGTCTCTGATCTCATACATCTATATGTGTATGTGTGTGTGTATATATATATGTTTACACATATTTATATGTTTATATATATACACACACACACATATATATATACAATAGAAGACACTGTAGAATTACAAAGCCTGTAGGAATGTTTTTAAAAATCTGCTATTAATTTTTAATATATTAATTCACAAATATGAAATTCATCCTCTAGTGACTCCTAAGCCTCTGATCATTCTAAGCAGTGTAACGGTGGTCTCCCTAACTACAGAAACTTGTAGTAGTTTCCATAATAAAAAGTCACCAGGGTTTACTTCAGAAAATAAACCCACACCCAATTTTGTGCCCAACTTGCAATGCCTATACCTTTCGTACAACCAACCAAAAAGATGTTCCCCTGGTTATTGGCAAGAAATTAGAAATTGGGTTTATGCCATTTGATTTATTTTTATAGGCTCAAGTTGCTCCGTGCATGAAGAACATGTATAAAGGCAAACGAGAATTATCCGGATGTTTTCTGAGGTTCAAAAGATAACAGGGAAACTCAAGTAACCTATAATCCCTTACACCACCTAAGCAAAACACAGCATTAAACATTGGTGAATGCAGTCCTCTACAAAAGCAAACATTGGCCAACGCAATACACACGCAAGGAAGTGGCAAATGAGAAGAGCAAATATTTGTAAAGGAGTCTCAGTGCCAAGCCCAACTTGATGAAGAGGAAGAATGGTGCCAGCAATGGATGCCCCTTTCCCTACTGAATGCCCTTTCCCAGGTCCTCCATCCAGATCATTCATATTTGCCTTTCAAAATACATAGGTCATTTAAGAGAAGCCTCACTGGACCCACGCCCCCAGGTCGAGGGGACTTTCCTGGAGTACCAGGGCACTCCATGTATACGCTAAGAATAGCCATTGCCACTGTGGAGCTCTCCCAGTCTGCTCCTGCTCTGACCCAGATTATTTTCAGGACAGTGACTGTATCTTGTTCATCTCTCAGTGTGCCTGGCGCAGTGCTTCACACAGCAGGCCCCAGGTAATATGAAAGTAAGCCTGAAAGATCCTTTTCATGCTTTTGGCTTCTTAGCTGATTCTACTAGGTCTTAAAGCAATGATTTTTCAAGTGGTGTACCACGGCACACTATGAGCAGATCTTAGATGTACAGTTAAAATTTTTAAAGATCATTAATTAAATTATTTTCAAAAGACATTCAAACCACAGTAAGTATTTTCTTTTTGTTATTCTTTTTTTGATAACATAATTTAAGTGTGTCCTGGTAGTTTATCTATAGGTTCAAGTGTGCTGTAAGATAAAAAAAAAAAAAAAAAGGTTGAAAAACACTGTCTTAAAGGAACGTAGGGTGACTGTCAGTCCCAGTTTGCTCAGAAGTACTGAAGTCAGGACTTTAGCCACCTGCTATCTCTAAAGCTTATGTTCTTCCCCTTTACTAATTTTTCTGAGGGGTCTTATTGTTCATTTGTTTGGGTTTGGGTATTTTTGAGACAGAGTCTCACTGGGTTGCCCTGGGGTTGAGTTCCATGACATCATAGCTTACAATAACTTCAAACTCTTGGGCTCAAGTGATCCTCTTGTCTCAGCCTTCCGAGTAGCTGGACTACAGGTGCCCACCACAACACCCTGCTAATTTTTCTATTTTTAGTGGAGATGGGTCTTGCTTTGTTCAGGCTGGTCTCAAAACCCTGAGCTCAGGTGATCCACCTGCCTCAGCCTCCAAGAATGCTAGGATCACAGGCGTGAGTTATAGCACACAGCCTAATGTCATAATTTTCTTTACACTGTTTTAAATGTCAGTGACACTATATAAATCGCATAATAATGAATGCAGGGTTACTTTTGAAAAGTTAGAAAATGGGCCAGGTGCAGTGGCTCACTCCTATAATCCTAGCACTCTGGGAGACATAGGTGGTTGAATTGCTTGAGTTCACAGGTTCAAGACCATTCTGAGCAAGAGCAAGGCCCCCATCTCTATTAAAAAAAAAAAATAGAAAGACTGAGGCAAGAGGATCGATTGAGCCCAAGTTGGAGGTTTCTGTGAGCTATGACGCCATAGCACTCTACCCAGGGCAATAGCTTGAGATTCTGTCTCAAAAAAAGAAAAAGAAAAGTTGGAAAATGTAGATAAAAAGAAAAAAAGTCACTCAAAGTCCCACCTCTAACTACAATCACAGATAACATCCTAGCACATACATCCTTCAAGTTTTCCCACGTAGTCATTACATACCAAATGTCCAGGTTGTGACCAGGCTTGTGAGGAGGCTGTGACCGCAGTATCATGCAAGAGACTAGTCCGTGTTCTGGGAGTGTGTTGGTTTATGTTTCACCAATTGCTTACAGCGCGACTTGTCCTTTAATTTTGGACTGCATGTGTATTTGTGCTTCAAGCTCTCGGGGATAAACCAGTCTCATCCACTCCAGTCTTCTGAACAATTCCCGTCTGGTGCCCTCCATCCTCCTGCTCCACTGTAGGCTGATCACTCTTGGCTGCCGCCAGCCATCACTCTGGGTCTTTATTGCCCTGTCCTGGGTTGGAGTGATTGCTTTTGTGTCCCTCATTTTCCTTTCTTAGATTACTCTCTCTCACTGCTAAAATCCATCTTCAAGTAAGATTTTTTAAAAGGGTATATCCGAAACAAAATTTCTAATCCTTAAAAATTTGAAATGCCCCTGCCCCTATTTGGCTAAGCATAGCAGTCGGATTTTAAATTATTTTCCTCAGAACTCTGAAAGCCTTGCTCCATATTTTTCTTAGCATTTCATGATGCCGATAAGAAGTTTGGTACTGGAATTAAGTCTTCTGTTCACCTCTCTCTTATCCTAGGTTTTAGGGTATGTGTCTTGCGTTAATGTGTACAATTGCTAAATAAAAAAGAATCCATTTTTTACTGTGGTAGGCAGGCTACTGCTCCTCACCCACCTCAAAGATGTCCATGGCCTAATCCTGAGAACCTGTGAATTTGTTATTTCGTACAGAAAAAGGGATTGTCAGTCAGTGCTTAAGGCTGCTGACTTTGAGATGGGGAGATTATCCTGGATTATCTGGGTGCATCCATTTTAATCACATGAGTCTTCCAAAACAGAGAACTTTTCCTGACTAGGTTAGAGTTGAAAAAGAAGGAGGAGATGTGAAGTGACAGAGAGACTCAGGCTGGCCGTCATGGCTGGCTTCCAGGACGCAGGGAGAAGACAGCCACCAAAGAATATGACAGCCAGCAAGACAACAGGGAACTCTGCAAAGAACTGAACTCTGCTAACAACCAGAATAAGCTGGAAACAGAATCTAGAGCCCCAACATCCTAGATCCTAGAAATGGATCATAGAGCTTTCAGGAAAACAAGCAGCCCTGGTGATGCTGTGATTTTACTGCACTGAAATCCATACCAGACTTCTGACCTACAGGCCTCAAGTTAATAAGTGTTGTGTGTGTGTGAATTTAATATGTATTGTTTTGAGCCACCAACTTTATGGTAATATGTTATAGCAGCAATAGAAAACTAATGTATTTTGATAAATGTTGCCAACATTTCATCCCCCAAAGCTGATTTATACTGACACCAACAGTTGATGAGAAAACTCTTCCTCAAAACCTTCAATATTTGAAGATGTTTTCAATATCTTAATTTTTCCAAGCTGATCCTGAAAAATATTTCATTTTTGTCTTTTGTGCAGTCCTTTAATTTTTTAACAAGACAAATCTTTTAAATATTTGTTAAACATGTTGTATTTGTCTGGAATTGTACTTTTTTTAAATCTCCAGATTTCTAAAATTTCAAACTGTTATGACTATGTATATAAAAATATATCATGTTAAGTATTTGGCGGACACTTAATTTAATGATTTGTATCTCCTGCAAAGGAAATTATGCCACCAATTAAACCAGGTGGCAAACAAATCTTCTAGCTGCCTAACTGAAATCAATAGTCCCTCCTTTAGTACAAATATCCCCATGGTTTTATTAGTTTGTCCTTCTGAAATAAAGGACCTCATGGCTTGGCTTCCCTTGTAGCTAGGTTTGGCTAGTGAGGTGTAAACATAATTATTAAAAAGCTACTTGAACTTAGTTGCCACTGCTTGGTTTTTTGAGGGTTTTTTGGTTTGGTTTGGTTTTCCCTCTGACTACTTCTTTTTCCAGTCTTGATTCAGACATAATGGCTGCAGTTACACTGGCCATCTCGAACCGTGAGGCAGCTGTGCAAATGGAAACATTTGGTAGATGACAGAATGGAAAGGGAAGAGCCTGTTGGCAAGAGCCAAGTGGCAAGAGAATCCTCTTGCCAATCTTTGATAACATTGTGATTTCCTATTACATACAGTCAAATCCAAACCTAAGACTGAATTCCTGCACTGATCTGCTCTTTTATCTGTTACCTTCCCCATCTCTCTCTCTCTGTGTCTGTTCTATTTTTTGATGAGTTTCTTGATTTCATCTTCAAAATTATCTGTTTTAAAATTTCTGTAATTACAATTTCATCTTCTAAGAGTTACTTCTGTTTCAAAGCATACATTTTCTTATTTTATGTATGCAATAGCTTTTCAAGTCTCAAAAGTCGCCAGTTGGAAATTCTGTCCTAATTTGAAGGATACTTCTGTTCGCTGAATTATTTCTTTCCTTTGATGTCACTTTTTTTCTGTCGGTTTATCTTGGATTTTCCTTTTGGTGTTGGAGACTTTCATCTGATATTTATTGATCCTTGGTTGTTACATTAGGAATTCGATACAATAATGGGTCAGATTAACATCATGGGTCTTCTGAGAAGATACACACTGAGAAAAGCACCGACTTCTGTGGTATTTCTGCCAAAAGTGCATAATCTAAATTTGATCATGAGGAAAATCAGAGAAAGCCAAACTGAGGGACTTTCTACAAAATAACTGACCAGTAATCTTCAATGTCAATGTCATGAGTCACAAACATTGGGGGAGTAAGCCCCACTACAGGAGAATAAAGAGATAAGATAAAGGAATGCAATATGACCTGGTAATTTCTTTTGTTAAAAATGACTTTTAAAAAGCTGGCAAAATCGAAATATGATCTATAACTATATAATAGTATCATATCAATATTCATTTCCTGACTTTGATATTTTCCCTGTAATTATGTAAGAGAATGTTTTTAAGAGGTACCCACCGGAGAATCTGAGAAGAAAGGGGCATCAGATCAGCAACTGACTCTCAAATGGTTCAGAAAAAAAAATTATGTCTATATAGCCATCTATCTATCCATCTCTCTCTCTGAGAGAGAGAGAGAGAAAGGGATAGAACGCGTATGTTAAAATATTAGTATTTCAAGAATCTAGGTGTACTGTGTATGGGAATTCTTTGTACTTTTCTTCCAACTTTTCTGTAAATCTAAAACTATGCCAAAATGAAAGGTTTTTTTTAAAAAAAAGAATTTGTCCTTATAAAGACATTCTGGGAGCTGCACAGACAAGGTCAGGGCTGGTAATGGCAGAGTTCAACAGAGTGTGGGCAAGCACAAAGCCAGTTGTGACTCTGGGAACTCTTAAATGCCAGAATTAAGAGGTATTTACTCTGGGAGTGTTCTCCCTTGTCATCTGCCCTATTTTTTCCCAGGCAGTTTCTTAAAATTATTTAATCCCCCCTAATTTTTGGCATAGAGTAAATGGTTGCCTACAAATGTTTTTAGTTTAATTTCCCCAATCCATTCCCAGTTGCATCAAAGCCTAGAGCCTCTCTAGGGGTCTGCCAGGACAGTGAGCTCATGGGGTGCGGCTGGCTATGACTTTCTCTACTCTGCTATATAGCAAGACCAATAAACTTCCAGGACTTACCAAAATCTCTTGTCCACCAATGACCCTCATTTCTTTCACTGTTGGTTTTTTGAAAATTCTTTGTATATTTTTATTCCTGAGCATGTGCTTCATCAGCCATCTTGCTAAACTGTTTTTTTTTTTTTTTTTTTTCTGCCTTGCTCAGCTTATTTCTCTGTTTTTCCCCTTTTCTGGGGGTGTTTTCCCTTGCCAAAAATGGGGTCTTTGGTCCTCCTTCTCTCTGCAATAAAATACAGAGAGATTGTTACCAGTTAGGGGCGAGTTTGAGGAAGCCGTTTGCAGGATGAGGAGTAAGCAATTGAAATTGACATGTAGAGAGATGAAAATGTTATAGATGTGGGAAAAGAAGCTGAGATTGAGAAAGAGAGAAAGAATTTATATTGGTTCTGAATATCTTTCTAGTTTGTATGAGGCCCAATTCCTTGGAACACTGTGATATATCTATAACATTGTAATAAATCTTCTTTTCTAAACTAAGCTAGTTAGAATGCATTTCTCTTCCTTGCAACAACAACAAAACAAAATCTCAACTTTCAACTTAATTATTTTAATTTCTGGGTTTTTAAAAGAGAAAGAATTCTTTATGAACAAAACTATGCATGAAAATTAACATCTGTACTAATAAGTTCATAAATTAAAATGTCAGAGAACTGAACGAGTTATTTTTTTTTTAAATCCTCTGATCAAATGTGAAATCTTACTAACACTCAACTCAGTGAGTTGAATCTAATCTGGCCACCTAGGAAAAATTTCTTCTGAGGAAATTTGTTTCAAGAGTCAAGGATCAGGAATGAATTTTTCATTGTAAGCTCTCCAGTCAAAATTCCTGCCAACGACTGGTTAGGGAAACCTCATGCTCCCTCTGCTCCCTTCATCTGTCCTTCATCTTCCTCCAAAAGCAGGAGAAGGACTCAATGTGTTTCCATATTTGCCATTGTGCAATTATGTTCCTTATATGCATCTTGTCCTTTGAAGCTAGAATTTCTTCATGTTTTTTCTATCAAATGTTTAAGATATATCGTGGGTTTTTAAAGAATTATAATAATAGCTAGAATTGAGTTATGTAATAATTTACTAAAGTCCTCAAAAGTGAGTTCCCCAATGCAAGAACTATGTAGTTTAATTCTTGTGTACCTTCCCTCCAAAATGAAAAACAAAACAAAACAAAACAAAAAAGGAAAATTAGATTCAGAGGTTTGTAACCTTCAGCTGTCCAATAAATGTGGTAGAATTAAATCATTTCAATTACCAGAAGAAAATTTTATTAAACTTCCATGCCGAGTTTCAGTATAAAAGTACTTTTATAACAGCATTTGGAAATGACATTAAAATTTTTGAGTTGCGAAAGTCAGCTATTAAGAATAATATTCCAGTGCAGGGAAAACCCTTGATGATATCGGCCTGGGTGAACATTTTATGAGGAGGACACCCCGGGCCATTGAAGCAACATCAAAAATACACTATTGG
>NW_003852400.1:25047276-25064825 GCF_000181295.1 Otolemur garnettii
AAGCGGGGCTCATCTCCTGTGAATAAGCAGTTTACTTTGGCAACTGCAGAAGCTTGTCTTAGATGGATTCATAATGATCCCAGACCATAGCTATTCTCTTCCAGATCAGTTAGAGATTTAGTTTCTATGCAGATATCTAATTTGTTGCTAACACTAAAGTAAACATCTCCTAACATTTTCAAACAATAATTTGTCCACTTTATAATTTACATTCATAAAAGAAAAATTTGGAAATATGACAAAGTTTAAAAAAAGAAATTATTCAGAATTCTATCCTCCAACCAGATCCACTTTTAACACATTCTTCTTGTTATTTTCTTACTATAGACCAAAAAAATGTTAATTCTTTTCCATAAGACACTCAACTAATCTGCATGAAATGCTGAGTAATTTATGATCTAAATTATAATGTACCACTTATTTCATGAATTCCTACAAAAGATTAACTTTTGTGCTCTAGGTTAAAGTTGCCCTACTGGAGGAAACACTTTGGCCTCAACCTCAGATTGGTTGGGTACAAGTATGTTGAGGGAAAAGGACGAAGCAACTGAATACAGTGCTTCTGAAACTTTATTGCATGTAGGAATCATCTGGCAATCTTGTTAAAATGCAGAGTCAGCATTTCAACAAGTTCTCCAGTGATCCTGAAGTTGCCAACCCATGGACATGTTTTAGCAGCAAGATCCTAACATAAACTAGAATATAGGAGAACTGATGGAAGAAATTTTTGCCTTTACACATTTACTAAGCCATTGCCACAATCCTGACCCATTTCTGTGAAGACATGGGACTATTTCCTATTTCTCATACCTGGCAAGTTTCCCACAGCCTGAGGGTGGAGTAGGAATTACTTATTGCAACGCAATCGAAAGTATTGAGCAACTATGGTGAGTCCTACCTCTGCACAGCAAACCTTCCAGGGTGCACAAGGAGTCTATTCATTTCTTCTTCCTTAATAGCAATACTTATCACATCTAGGCATATGGCTTCCCAGAATAAAGGCACATTTCTCAGCCTTCTTGACATTGGTCATGGCCCAGTTACCAAGTTTCAGCCAGTGAGATCTAAGTAGAAATGTGTATAAGCCATGATTTGAGTATGCAATTAAATTAAATGGAAATATTCTATTTGTTATAGTTAGGTTAGGTGAGAACACAGGTATAGTGAGCTAACATTTCAATTAAAAGTTCAGAGGCGGTAGCATTCATATTCCAATTGAAAGGCTTATACTCTAGAAGTGACTACAAGTGTTTCTGTCATTCCTATCTGGATCAACGCAGGACTCCGCTAATAGTCATAGTGAATTTCAGAAATGAGTTTTTAAGGGTACCAAAAAGTGCAGTCTACTAACGAATGCTAGAAATGAACTGCCATTGGTTAAAGATATTTAAGATAAAAGGTTGACTAAAATGTTTAGAGATACTCCCCACCTTTGGCATGTATGGAGTAAGAGAATACAGCATGGCCTGGAGCCTGTGGCCTGTACCTTTAGGGATGGTGCTGGTGGCTTAATCTCTAAATGACCCTTGGCCCAGCTATTTTTGGTTTTAGGGGCTTTTTGGCTGACTACATAGATAACAGGTACCTCCTTCTGGAATGTTGACATACCTGCCTAGGTTAAATTTTTCATGCCAGATGAGTTTAGAGATTGGAGAAGGGAGGGCTGAGACTACATTGAATTGAAAGAACAGATAAACTATTCTTATGCTTGCTTGTAAATAAATGTTCTGTTATAAATGTCTGTTTTCATGGCAGAATTGGTTCTGAGATTTGCTTTATATATAACCTGGTAGCAAGACTCACTTCAGATATAGCAAGGCTCTTTCTAGAAATCCAGTGTTTTCTACCCAAAAAACCCCCTGAACAGCTGTGTGAGACCAAACTGGCTGTCAGTCCACAGTACAGAGCAATGAGATAGAAAGAAATGGATCTTCTGAAGACCAGGGAGTTGCCAAAGATCTCTGAACTGCTCTCTTCCAGGAGTGTTTTTATATTAGTGAAAAATAAACTTCCAACATACACCGGTCATTATCACCTTACTTTTCCTGTTACTCAATAACAGAACGTATTCTGATAGTCCTATCTGCCCCAGTTACCATCCCAGGGAAAATTCCTGTGATTTAGCTTCCCCCCTCCTCAGATGTGTCCTCTTCTGTGGTTTAAATTTCTCTCCTGCCCCTTCCTTCCTCTGCTTTCAGATACCTTGCACTCCCCTTCAATCTCTTCCAATCAGAAATCTCTCCTCTCCCAAGGAAGGGTCTTGTATGTCACTGCTGCCTTGGTGGAGACTTTATCATTCACCTCACTATTTCAAGGAAAAAATTTTCAAATCTTAGCTATTTTCTAATAACAAATATGTAAGAAATCAGAAATGTAGCCCTTAAACTCTATATTTTACCACATTTAATTTTAAAATAAAAATGAACAACGGTTCAGGATTATAACCCAAAGCCCATATGACATGATGAAGTGTATCTTTCTATTTTTCAATTATTTTCTTTATTTTAAAAAACAGCTTTTCAAGATTGTAAATGCCTTAAGATTTCATAATATTCAAGATTACATGAAATGGTTTTGCTAGTTAGAATGCCTTGGAGCCTATTACTATTCTTTGTCCTTCACTTCATGTCCTCCCCACTTCTCTAATCAAATAGGAAGAAGAACTAAATAAGCTAAATAAAGGGCCTAAGATCTCTCTAATTTCTGTGTAGTTGAGTTTCACGATTTGGATTCTTTGAGGATTTCTCCTCCATGCAAAGTCCAGCCCATGATGAAAGAAGTAGGGTGTGATGATTTAGCATAGACTCTGGAGTTGCTGAGCTCAATTACAGGCACTACCTACCTACCTTAAGCAAACAACTCATCTTTAGTTTCCTCATCTAAAAATGGAAGCTGGCAGAGTAGCTTGTGTCTGTAATCCTAGCACCTTGGGAGGCCACGGCAGGATGATTGATTGAGGCCTAAACTATATACCGTGTTTCCCCGAAAATAAGACACTGTCTTATATTTATTTTTTCTCAAGAAGACACACTAGGGCTTATTTTCAGGGGATGTCTTATTTTTATTAAGTATAATACAACAATCTACATTTATTCAAATACAGTTAAGTCATCTTCTTCTGGAACCTGATAGGGGAGCCGACCTTATTGGTGGGGGGTGGCACTAGTGATACATGAACTCCTTTCCCCTAGCCATTTGCACATGCACAATACGATGCCTGTGACTGCAGTTACCACATGCACACCCGTGCAAGTGCAAATGGCTCGGAGTAAGGAGCTGTGGCAGATAAAAGGTATTCCAGTCTTCCTTACCGCTCCACCCTGAAATGCATGCCCATCACTAGGTCTTATTATCAGGGTAGGGCTTATATTTAACAAAAGCATAAAAATCCTGCTATGGCTTATTTTTTTGGTAGGTCTTATTTTGGGGAAACACGGTAGTAAGACCTTGTCTCTACCAAAAAACAAAAATAGCTGGGCATGGTGATACATGCCTATAGCCCTACCTAATTGGAAGGCTGCTTGAACCTGGGAGTTGGAGGCTGCAATTTATGATTGCATCACTGCACTCCAGCCCGGGCAATAGAAAGAACTTGTCTGAAAAAATAAAAATTTTTTAAAATTTGAAAAAATTAAAATGTGACTGGGCATAGGGGCTCATGCCTATAATCTTAGCACTCTGAGAAGTCACACTTAAGCTCAGGAGTTTGAGACCAGCTTGAGCAAGAATGAGACTCTAACTCTACTAAAAATAAAATATTAGCCAGGTATCATGGTGGTCACCTGTAGTCCCAGCTACTTGGGGGGTTGAGGCAGGAGGATCACTTTAACCCAGAGGTTTGAGTTTTCTATGAGGTAGTCTGATGCCATGGCACTCTAGCCTGGGCATGAATGAGATTGTGTCTGAATAAATAAATAAATATGCTTACTTCACGAGGTTAGGATTAAGTAAGGGTTTGGTATAGTGCTTGACATAAAGTAAGCATTTAATAGCATTCATTTATTCAACAAATAATTCCTTAATGTGTCATAAGCAAGTATTGCTAAACACTGTGGAGAACTGGCAACAGAAGCAGACTGGCTTCCTAGCCTTAAGGAATGCCAGCAGGCGTGATTAAACATGCAAAGTAGATAACTATAATGGAAATGAATATATGTTAAGATATTCAGATAAATGATTTATTGCAATATATTAAAAATAGTCGGAAATTCTTTGCTATTCCTGCTATTGAGTTTAATTACTCTCACATTCAATCTGGAGCAAGTCTTAGTAACTTGCTTCACTAGTAGAAAGTGACAGAAGTGATGGTCTAGGACTGTCACATAAGAAGTCAACCTTTTGGACCACTATGCTGTAAGGAAGCCCAAGACATCTGGGAAACTAAAGGCATCCATCTGGTGAATCTGCATAGACATAGCACTGGTTTCGCTGTTACAGACATCCCAACCCAGGCACTAAAAATGGGAGAAGCATCTCAACTGGCAGGATCTTGGGAGCCCCAGCAAATACAAAGAGGAGAAAAATTGAAGAACCCAACTGATAGCCAGAATTGAGTGCCCAGCACTATGGTCCCAAGTGAACTTGTTCAGCCAACTAACTAAATATGACTTTAGACAAACTAGTCACCCCATCCTATGCTATAAATTAATCATCTCAAATTAGGTTATAACAGTTGTCATTCTTAACTCTCTGTCCATGCTAGAATAAAGAAAATAGTGTGTGCAGAAAAGTGATAAGATGGCAGACCTTGGAAAGTCCTGCTTACAAGATCAGCCATCGGCTGATATATGGCACCTTGGTTTGTAGAAAATTCCCTACACAGTTATAAAACTTCTCCTAAACAATAAGAGTGGCTCGCCATGGCTACACTGTTTGTGCAAACAATATGGTTTATGCTGAATACATGCTTTGCTTCTGGGAACCTGCAATTTTGGTATGTGGTAGGAATTCAAAAGATTCCTATTTGAACAGTCTTTTATTTTGAGACAGAGTTTTACTTTGTCACCCTTGGTAGAATACCATGGCGTCACAGCTCACAGCAACCTCAAACTCTTGAACTCAAGTGATTCTCTTGCCTCAGCCAGCCAAGTAGCTGAGACTACAGGCACCCACCACAATGCCTAGCTATTTTTAGACATGAAGTCTCACTCTGCCTTAGGCTGGTCTCGAACCTTTGAGCTCAGGCATTTGACCAGCCTTTAATACAAAAAAGGAACCTTGAGCATGAAGTCCCTCCTGAGTCCCTAGTAAATAATACATTGCATGTGTTGTTACAACTCAGCACTGAAGGAATTAAGCCAGTACAATATGAGAGGACTCTTGAAAGCTTTGCCTGGTTTTCTCCTGACTTGTCCCAGGCATCTTTTCCCTTGTTTGATTTGCTTTTTAAAAATCTTTTTATGGTTACAATATTATCCATGAGCACAAATATATGGTGAGTTCTATAAATCCTTCTATCAAATCACTGTTCCTGAGGGATGGCTTTGGGAACCTCTGACAGAGCATTTCAAAACATCAAGAGAAAAATTTCTAGAAATGAAATTGCTCTTTAACTTTTTAAATATACAGGTACCTTCCTTTCTTATGTTTTTCCTCTTTTCTTCTTCCTTCCCAGAATATGCAGACTGACCTTTCTTATTCATTCTCCACCAATGCCCAAAAGGGCACTTGGACATAAACATACCTGCCAGAGATGACACTTTGAGTTCCTCAGCCCTAGAGAAGCTGTAGAACTGCTACCTTGTACACGGATGCAGCAGAGATTATGCCTGAATTTTATTTGTTATCCTGTTGTATTTGCCTTGTGTGGATATACATGTTTCCCTGAAAACAAGACACTGTCTTATATTTATTTTTTCTCAAGAAGACACACTAGGGCTTATTTTCAGGGGATGTCTTACCTCTCTGAGCCGAAATGCATGACATGGTTATGCAGATATGGCAGAGAGGGGAGGCCCCTTGTGGATGTGCCTGGATTTGCACAGCTGCCTGGTGACCCTCTTCCTGGTAAGCACTAGGCTGCCTTCTGCTGCAGGGCCTCAGCAGGACACACCTCAGGACACACTGCTGCACCAGGCTGGAGACTGACTGGAGGAAGGAGCAGCCATCAGCACGATGTGCTATGGTGGCTCATATCTGCATAGCCACACCCATCACTAGGTCTTATTATCCAGGTAGGGCTTATATTTAACAAATGAATAGAAGTCCTGCTAGAGCTTATTTTTGGGGTAGGTCTTATTTTCAGGGAAACATAGTAGTATGAAGGCTTTTGTAATATTGAAAGAAAGGTATCATTGAAATTTCTTTAAAAATTATTCATCCAAGGACTGAACTAGTGATTATAAAAAAGTATTTTCTTTGAATTAAATAGCAGATTTATTAAATTTATGGTTAGTGTCTAAAAGAACTGACATTACTACATCAGCAGCAATTTATATTCACCACATAAAATCTATGTAGCGTATCCTGCATCCTTCTCATATTATGTAATGCACATGACATATCTTGGGTGATTTTGATGATAAGCTTTGTGATTATATTTTGACAGATCTGAGTATCATTTATTAATTTATTAATCTGGGAGCATGATAAGAGCTTAGGAATTACGACAAGCAAAACTCTTAGATTTGGCTCTAGAAATCAACTGAGCATAGCATATTTTAAGAATTAACATAATAAGCCAGTAAACTACCAAGTATTATGTTCAGAGACTCTACTAAGTACTTTAAATCATGTTGTAGACACAAGACTAAGAGTTAGGAGACCAGTCTATGGTCTATGTTTTAAAAATATGGTCTTGGGAAAATCATTTATCCTTACTGGACCTCTATTACATACCAGCTATAAAATGAGGAGTTTGAGTGAATCATTCTTTCTATCTCAAACATTCTACAGTTCAAGGATAACAGGCAGTGTGGGGTTAGTGCCAAATGAAAGGGTATAAAGGATAGGGAGAACTCCCTAGGGGCTGAAATGGGAAACTTTACTTTGCCATTTAGTTTCTCTTCTTGGGGAAAGGAGTTTGGTTGAAGATACAGAGGCAGAATTCATTCTGAGGGAGCCTAAGGAAGTGTCAATATGAAATACTGGGGTCGTGGGGATGAAACGTCGATTTCCTTAAGTACTAAGTTCAACAGTTGATATCTCTGACATTTCACTTTGACACTTCTTATTTTATTTTTCTTGTGAAGGTACATCCTCATTTTTTCCAATACATGTTTTGGCTTCTGATTATCTTTCAAATTTTTGCAAAGAATTTTTTTGAAACTATGGATGAGTCAAAATTTCATGTTATTTTCAAATACAATTTCCATTGTGGAACTAATGCAGTGCAGATAGCTGGAAGTATCAACGAAGTACTGGGAAGGATGTGGCTGATGAATGCACAGTACATGGTTGGTTTGAGAAGTTCAAGTCTAGTGATTTTTAATCTTGAAAATGAGCCATGTGGGTGACCTAAGACCAAGGTGGATAATGAGCTGAAAGTTTTAGCAGAAGCGAATCCATTTCAACCTACACATGAATTAGCAGCAGGCTTTGATGTTACTATTCCAACAATATAGGACCTTTTAAAACAAATCAGCAAAGTAAAGAACCTGGATTCCACATTAATTAAATGAGCATCAGAAGAGATATGGTCTCGAAGCTTTCCTTTCTTTGTTGTCTCAATATGAAGGTGAACCATATCTAAACCATATCGTTATGTGTAGTGAAAAATAGATTATTTTTGACAAGTGCAAGCATTTGGCACAATGGTTGGATAATGACAAAATGTGAAAACTCAGTCCAAAACTGAATATTTATCAAAAAGAGCTAATGATGTCTCTTTGGTGACCCAGTGCTGGTATTACGCACTAAAGCTTCATGTAAGTTGGCCAATCAATTAGAGCAGATGTCTACTTCAGCTATTTGGATATGATGAGGATGCTTGTGATTAAGCAGCCAAAATTGGTCAATAGAGATAGGCCAATCATCTTGCAAGTTATCGCTTGACCACCTATTGCACAAATAATGCTGCTCAAACTACAAATGCAGGACTTGGAAACTCTGTCATCCACTGTTTTTACCAGACCATGCACCAACTGACTACCATGTTTTCCAGGCTTTGGACCACTTCTTGCAAGGAAAACTATTCAATCCTCAATAAGCTATGGAAAATTACTTTCTTGATTTCTTCACCATGCTCCAGGTTTGCTAGCACAAACAAGCTACCATTAAGATGGCAAAACTGTGTTGAAAGTTTAGGCATATACTTTGATTAATGGTACTGCTTCTTGTTTCAGACATAATAAACTAAACTTTTGATTCAAAATCAGACATTTCATATTTGATGACCTAATAATGATATTAACAACAGTTTAAACTTTATTGAACATTAACTATGATAATATGTGTTATCTCATTTAATTACCATAAGCATCCTGGGTACACGTATTATTATTTTTCCCATTTTTCAGAAGAGAAAACCAAGCCACAGAAAGAGTCAGAATCTATACAAGGTCATGCACAAGTGGTAGAACACAAATGTGAATCTAAACAGTCTGATATTCCAAGGAATGACTTGTAATTACTCCATGGCAATCACACTTGAAAGTCAGCAATAACATTCTCCATGGAAGCACTATAGTTTCAATGAATTTAACTGGACAACTAGCATAAACAGAAAATAAGTCATCATCAAGAAGAATAATAGTTACTATTTATGGATGGAGTGCCAATTGTGTGCTTTTCATGCATTAGTTCTAACCTTTGCAGTTGTTTTGTTTTAAATGACCATTTTACAGTTAACAAACCTGGGCTCAGCACATTCAACTTGCACAAGGTCGAAGCATACAGGTAGTAAAGCTGGGATTCAGTTCTGAGTTTGTCTGACTTCAAAGACCCTTCTTATACCACCATGCCATGATAGATTCTTGGCTAGAGAAAAAATCTATTTTCAAATATTAAAAACCTGTGTATATCACTACAAGCTTTTGTCTCTATAAAATCCTAGAACAAGGAAAACTAGTCTGTAGTGTCAGAAATCAGATCAGTGGTTTCTTGGTAGGGGGTTGAGGGTTGCCTACAAAGGGAAACCAAGGAAATAAGGGAAAAATTTTATATCTTGATTATGGTGGTGATTACATTTACATTATATCTGTCAAAATTCATTCAACTGTATACTTAAAATAGGTACATTTTATTGTAGCAAATTATACCTGAATAAAGTTGCTATTTGAAAAGCCCAGCTGAATCCAGTATTTGATCCTTTAGACAGAGACCAGGCCACTGACATAATGTGTGTGTATTTCATATGCATGAGATCTGAGATCATCATGATGGATATGAACCCTGACTTTTAGCATCCACTCCAAACTACTGTCTGTAATACCGTCTGTATCACAGAATCTGAAAAGCTCAAAATTAGATTTCTCTGACTCCTTCATAGCTAACTTTCTGATTGTGAATTAAGTACCTTTCATTAAATAGCATTGAAAGGCAGGAATGAGACCAGGGCTGCTGCCTGCAGTGATATTTGTTGCTATCGGTAAGTAGGGCAATGCAGACATTGAGTTTTTCTGCAACAACATTTCCATGATCAATTCCCAGCTTCATGAGTGTTACGAGTTAATGGCTGCAAAGATGACAATGGCTTCATGATCCTCAGACTCCAAATATGCATTCAAGTATCCAAAAGTTCCTGTGGTAGACTCCAGATTCACAATTTTATGACTGTGGCAGGGGCTATATAGCTCCCCTGGCAAGTCAGTGTGATGGTTATCACCTGTGTGTTATTTCTGGAAGCTAAGTTAGAGTCCGCTCTTGGCTGGCTAATGATTTTTGCAAGCACCTAATTACCCATTAAATCCTTTCCTACATAAAATTGCTGCAGTGATTTCTGTTTCCCTGAAACTATATACTGACAGTGCCATGAAAGTTGGTATAGATTTCATCAGTCAAAATAGTAACTACAATAATTCTTCATCAGCACCAATAGATTAATAGTAACTTTTATGGAGTATTTATTTCTGCCAGGATGAATGCAAGCAGAGAGCAACTCTGTTCTTTCTCCTATCCTACTTAAACTCTATGGGTAGACTTGACCCTCCACTCCATGAATTAAATGAGGCAGATCTTATCACTTTTTCAGTCACTTTCAGATCATAAAAAGTCCTCCAATTCCTTATGATCCCCCAAATGATCTCATTTCAGTCATTAAAATGTGCAGTCTATGATGGCCATAATATAACTCAAAGCTCTCATCCAGTTACAAGCTTATGTGCATCCCATTTCCTTTCACCTGGAAAGCCTGTCATCAGGGAGGACATGGTTGGCTTCTGCTCCCTTTCTCTGTAAGACATTTCTCTGCTTTCCTTGTCTTTTTCATGTCTCCCTCTACTGCTTCTAACATTGGAACACAACTGGGAAGGTATAGAACTAGAGATGGAGGAGGCTCTAAACTGGTCTGGATATAATTGCCATCAGAACCTTCTGGATATGGCAGATTCCCAAGGCTGAAGCTGATTCTGCAGGAGTGCTGTCACGGCTTCCTCTGGGAGATCCCATTGTGCACCATCAGTGACAAATTCCTGTCAGCTTCTGTATCCAATGATATAGATGGTATACTATATAAGGTCCAGCTTGGCAGGAAGCTCCTGTGGGCAAAGCCTCATGCAATGATTCCAGGCCAGCTTCATTCCTCCAGTCCATTGGGTGCATGGGAAATTCTCCACTTCGTTATACTACCGTCAATGGGAGAGCCCTGGGTCCCTGTAGCCACCAGGCAGGCAGCTCCAGCTATAGTCTTCCACATGTAATCCCCCCAGGCACAAGTCCAGCAGGTCTTCCTTCTCCCCAAACTCTCTGAAGGGTCCCCGTCACCTGACTTGAAGTGAGAGAAAGATTTGAGAGCAAGAACAATTCTCTCTTAAAAAGCAAATTCCTTCTTCTGGCCTTATCAGCCTTGACTCTTTTATCAGTGGATATAGTAGATTGTGCAACCCAGTCCAATAGCTTTATACTCTAAGAAAGACACACATAGACCACATAGGTACTCTAGCAACTTACTTTGGAATATGGAGGAATACTGTAATTACTTATTTTGATTTTGGTCTCTGAGGCCATGGACAAAGTTGAGACAGAAGGAGCCCCACTCTAATTTATGTTACATATGTGCTATTCAATTACACAACCCAACCCTATAAGGCAATAATTTTCAACCTGTATGCTATGGCATACTGATGTGCCATGAGAGGATCTCAGGTGTGCTGCAAAAATTTTTAAAGATTAAAACTTAGTTTTAATAGTTTAAAACATAGTTTAAAGATTATTAACTAAAAGATCACTAATTAAATTTTATTTTCGAGACAAAGTCTTACTCACTCAGCCTGGGATTGAGTACCATGGCATCATAGCTCACAGCAACCTCGAACTCTTGGGCTCAAGCAATCCTGTCGTAGTAGCTGAGCCCAAGAGTAATCTGTGAACTACAAAGAACTACAAGGCCTGCCACAATGCCTGGCTAGTTTTTTTTGTTTTTTTTCTTTTTTTCTTTTTTCTCTTTTATAGAGATGGGGTCGCTCTTTGCTCAGGCTGATCTTGAACTCCTGAGTTTAGGCAACTGACCCACCTCAACCTCCCAGAGTGCTAGAATTACAGGCGTGAGTAATAGAATTATTTGAAAGAAGTTCAAAGCACAGTAAATATATTATTTTTTTACTCTTTTTTTGATCAACATAATTTAAGTGTGCCACAGAAGTTTAACTATAGGTTTGAGTGTGCTGTGAGATAAAAAAGGTTGAAAACACTTCTGTACGGTAATGAGCTATGGCCTCATTTTAGAAACAAAGAAACTGAAGTGCATATGGCAGAAATACAATTCTAATATAAATGAGTCAGACTCTAAGGCCTTTGCTATCAACCCTTGTGTATATGTGGCTGACATCACAAATATTAATGACAGTTATTGGTTGAAATATGTCCCCCCAAATTCACATATTGAAGTCCTAACCCCTAGTACCTCAAAACGTGACCTTACTTGGAAATAGTGTTGTTACAGAGTCACATTGAAGTAGGGTAGGCCCCTAATCCATTTCGACCAATGTCCTTATGGAAAGAAAAAATCTAGACACAGATATACTCAGAGAAAGCCACATAAAGATTGAGTTACACTGCCACAAACCAAGAAACTACCAGAAGCCAGCAGAGAAGCCAGGCATAGGTCTTTCCCTAGTGCCTTCTGCGGGATAATGGCCCTCCCAGATCTTGATCTCAGACTTTAGGCCCACTTGTGAGATAACAAATCCCTGCTATATAAGCCACTTAGTTTGTGGTATTTTGTTAAAGCAGTGCTAGAAAATGAATGAAACCTTCTCCATGACAGCCATGGTACCATGAGGAAATTAAATCTGCACTGTGAGTCAGTGCCTGAGCTGCTGAGAGAAGAAAAGGAATTGGGGAGCCAGTGCGGGGTCTGGCATCGGTCCCTGCTGGGTGACAGAAAATGGGGTTGCTGATTCAGAACTTTGGGCATGCTGTTCAGTAGAAAGCTTATAAAATAATTTGACTTCCCTTATAACAGAAAAATTACTAAGTTTACCTTGAAAAAACTTTAAGCAAACAAATCTCAGACCAAGATTTTATATAATTATTTCTGGAAAGGTCTAAAGAAACTTAAAAGTGGGTCCAATAGACATTGTACCAGCATCTGAACACACAAAACTAGGAATAAATGAAAAAACAATACAGCGCAAGCTTATATTTAGTATCTAAAGTTCTTTCCGGCTTTGAGAACAGAAGTGCCAGGATACTCAGATACTTGAAATGGAATTCACTGATACATGCATGGGGCTTCCAAACGTGTAAACAATTATAAAGATGTTCAAATTGTAATTCATACAGAATGTGGAGACACATTTGCATGTCTTAAGCTACACACACATATGTTACTGTTTTAGAGATTTTAGGCTTAATCAATTTCCAAAAATGTTGGCTCAAGTAGCACTGACATACAATCATGTGTTAATGCAACTATCTAAAACATCTCAAAAAAAATAAAAAATGAAACATCTCAATTTCTTATGACAATAAACTATTTTTTTCTTTTTTTGATCACATCTTGGTGTGATGTGGGTCTGACAGCCTTCCAATAGCTTCTAACTATGCCATCTGGAAAACTTGGCCTCCATTACGGGGGAGAAAAGGATAGAAGAAGGCACACTGGCTCTTACTGCTTCAGTGAAGAAGAGACACAACACCACCTCTATTCATAGTTCATGGCCAGAACAAGTTCCATAGCTCCAACCTTACTGCAAATGAGGCTTGGTAATGTAGAGAAACAGCTGGACTATTTGCGAAACACTAATTGTCTTTGCCATAAAAACAATATAGGGAATAAGAATATAAAATACATTAACCCAAAAGGTGAGATGCTTGTTAGATGATAAGTCCAATGAGAATCTGATCTCATTAATCTTAACTAGGGGCGTTCTGATGTCCTCCCATCTATCTGAAAAATATTATAGCATGGCTCGACTACTGAAATTAAATGCTGCTCAAGAGACCCCCGTTTCTTCTGGAAATTCCCAAAGGAGTGACTCCTGCCTACCAAGCTAAATTGTTCCATGTATAAAATAGAAAGGAAATAGGAATTTTCAGGGCAGCCTGAGAGGAAGGAGGTAGCAATGAGAGTGTGCCAGCATTTGGAATAGAAGCAAAAAGATAAAGGAGGGCTGGGCACAGTGGCTCACGCCTATAATCCTAGCACTCTGGGAGGCCAAGGTAGGTAGGTGTATTGCCTGAGCTCACAGATTCAGGACCAGACTGAGCCAGAGCAAGACCTCATCTCTAAAAAAGCTAGGCGTTGTGGTGGGAGCCTGTAGTCTGAGCTATTTGGGAGGCTGAGGCAAAAGAATTGCTTAAGCCCAAGAATTGGAGATTGCAGTGAACTATGACATCACAGCATGAGGGTAACAAAGTAAAACTCTGTCTCTAAAAAAAAAAATGGATAAAGGAGAAGGTCTCAACAGAGGGTAGGAGGCCCAAGCAGATGGCAGCAGGCAGAAGCCCCCGGAGAAGGGTGGCCAATGACACATCTGCCCTGTCAAGACAGGGAAGTCTAATATTCAAGTTTAAATCACTCCCATTTCTTTCCTGAGCTGTAGTCCTTTCTCCAGTGCAAACAACACGTAAGTTTGCTATCCCAGAGAAAAGGTCAGGCCTTCAGGGTTAAGGAGGGTTGTAATGGCTGCAGAGATCTTGGTTCCACGTTTTCCAGGGCAAGCCCACTAGCTGGTTTCGTATTTTACAAAAACTCATGTTTCAGACCTTGTGTCCCAATTTCTTCTTCAAAAAATATTGTCATGGTGAAATCATCCCTGTGGGAAAATGGAAAAGAAAGGCTCTTTCTGGGCAGTTGGGAAGGCCCCATAGAAAGCAGATGATGGCACAGATTTGAAAGTGGGTCCAGGCAGCATATTTTCGTAGCTTTTGCCAACAGTGTTCAACAGAAAGAAAAGGAAAAATCTGTATTTTTATTGTATTACGTTTGCATAAGTAAACCTTAGGGAGGGATCTCAAAGAAGTTAATCATGTACTTAGGGTAGGGAGAAGAGGCAAATAAGGCAGATGAGGACAAAGGTAGGAGTGAGAATTTGTACTATCTACCCTTTTATATGATTTGATTCTTTAATTTTGTGAATATATTCTCTATTTAAAACTTCCAAAGTAATTGAGAAAAAAAGTTCTAAACATTGCAGCTTTGTGTTCAAGCTGTTTGGGGAGAAAAAAGAATAGGACTGAATCTATCAAGAGGGAAGCAGTGTAGAAACAGGACAGTAGTCACAGGAAGAATAATTCCAGGGTAAGAGGGAAATGGGCACAAGAGAAGATCAAGCGAACTGGACCTGTGACTCAACTCCCCATTCCTTGAAGTTCTACAGATACTTATGGGGAGAGGTCAGGGAAGGGAAAGGTAATGTTGGGTATTCCTGAGAATGTGTAAGGGGAGCTGGAGAATTTGAAAAAATTTGGATATTAGAGGAAGGGGTATCCTTGAGGACAGGGAGGATGGGGGAACTTTAGGACATCCATGTGGCAAACGCATGGATTAAAAACCACATGGCATCCACAGCCCTTGACAATTTGCTCTGACCTTCTCTGAGCTTCACTTCATGCCTGTAGCATTTCTTTCCTTAAGGACCAGCCCAGGCTAAGTGTTGGCTGGATCCTAAGAGTCAGAAAAGGAAAGCCTCAAGCTCTCTTAAAGTCTCAGCAAGACACACTGCATCATTTTCACCACATTCTATTGGCCACGGCACGTCACAGGGCCAGTCCAGGTTCAAGGCACAGGACAAAGACACCATCTTTTGACAGATTGGAAAAGTCACATTGAAAATGAGAAATTGGGATAATGGTTTATGGAGGCTGCCTGGGGAAATGAACTACCCCAGTGGAAAAGAACTAGTTTGACAGTTCTACAACTTGTCTACAGATTGTTACCTCACTACTTGTCAGAGATTTTCTTCCTAATGTAGTGAAGTGAGATTGACCACCCCCTACCTGGACTGCCTTTCCAAGGTGGGTACACCTCTCATGAACACTATCTCTTTATGACCCACAATCAGACTTGAATGCCCCAAGGGAAAGACTCTGTCTTAATCATCCTCTATATTCAGGGTTTAGTGTGGTGCCTGCCACTTAGTAATAGAGTGAATCACTCCATAACCATGTGTGTTGAACTAATAAATAATAATATTAGCTATGTATTGGGCACTCCCATAAATCAGAGGCTGTTCTAAACACTTTAGATGGTTTGATTTATTTCACTATTACAACTCTGTGAAGTAGTTATTATTATTTCCCACTTTCAGGGGAAATCTGAGGCACAAAAGCCTAAATAGTTTGCCCAAGATTATATACCTTATCTATGGCAGATCTGAATCTGGATCCACTTTATCTGGCTGCAGAGCCTGTGCCCTGAACTACCAGGCCTGGCTGCCTTAGAAACAGAGTAAACAATGGTAGTAAAGACAGGATGGAAAACTGAAGAAATAATGGACTTGGAAAGGGATATTGTCCAAGCCACAAATCATATAGAAACATTACGGTATACCGGCATACTCTTAAGTCAAAGAAATAACAGAATTTTAGCTCTGCCAAACACAAATCCATTACCTTAGACGGGATGCACTCATCTAAAAAATAAGTCTAAGAATAAATGCTTAGCTCATGGGCCCATGGTGAGGCTCAAATGAGATAGAGCAAGTAAGTGTTTATCTGAGTGCTTCATACATAATGAATGCTCAGTGATATTCCCCATTAATCACACAGACAAGGAGACAAACTGGCAAAGCAATGTGTTGAAAGAAACAATTGGAATCAGATGTAGGTCGTTTACATGTACATGATAAAATTTCCCCCCAAAATGTTTACTTTTAAACTTTTTTTCTTTAATAATACAATGAAACCTAAATTAGAACCAGAAAAATAATTAAAACTCTTCATTAGAAAGTCAAGAGAAATTTAAACTCTAAAAATGTTGCTTAAGCAACTTTCTCTTTAATCGAGAATGCTGTGTTAACATTTTAAAAAGGTAGATTACATCAAAAAAAATTTAAAGGGCTATGACAAGAAAAAAATAAAAACTAGGTAAAATAATACATTATAAATCTCCAGAGTCAGGAGGACCACCCAGTGTGCAAAACACAGAAAACTACTGAACTCCGTAAGAAAGGAGAAGAAAGAAAACTTCAGCATGTGAAGAGCTGAGGCCAGTTTTCAAATGAAGGTTCAAGAACACTATAAAGAAATCAATATGTAAACACCAAGCGCTGAAAGGTTTGAAACCTATTGACATGAGCTTTATTAAAAGGGGATCATGCTGGGTAAGTTGAATAAGCCTGTGATTGATATCCGAAGAAAGAAAAGTCACAGACGTGGTCACCAGGGTTGTCTAAAGAATTTTGAGGGCACATCTATGAAATAAAGAAATAAAGAAATGATGCATCTTAAGTTTCAGTAATCTTGACTCAACTAATGTGGCTTGCTCTTCTCCTTGGTCCCTCTCGTCCTCCCTCTGTCAGGAGAGGGAGAGAAGTTGGAAGGAGAGGGAGAAGTGGCCGCCATGGGCTGCTGAGTCTGCCGCTTCCCTGTGCCTGTCACACACAATCACCACCAAAAGAGATTGTTTTCCATAGAGAAACTGGATGCTGTCTTTTGGTTGCAAGTTATAAATACAAATTGAAGTAGAAGATTATAAAACTACATAAATCTTTCAGAAGAGGACTTTCATAAAATAATTGGCTCTTTGGCTCTACAAGGCTGTGTGAGACCGGAGACTTCACAAGGTTTGCAGTGCTCCTTTTTCACCTCACACGTAGCTTATGCAGCTCTGCAGACTGTAAATGATGCAGCACTAAAACTACTTTATGAAAAAGAGACAGAAAAGGCAATATTTATTTTAGGTATAAGAAGCAAAAGAGGGGGCGGAGCCAAGATGGCGAACTGCAGCCAGCTTTTTACAGAAGCTCCCGTCCAGAAGGAGGCTGAAAGGACAGAACCTTAGCAAAGTA
>NW_003852400.1:25073391-25103293 GCF_000181295.1 Otolemur garnettii
AAAAAAAAAAAAAAAAAAAAAAGAAGCAAAAGAGCATTTTTAAAGGACAGATGAAATAAAATACAAGGCTACTTGACTTTCATTGAATAAAGCGATGGGATTCATTTAATCATTCACTCAGAAAATATTTGTGAAATACATAATATATTCCAGGCACTCTACTACACCCTGGGGAGACAGCAATGAACAAGACAAGGGTCCCACTCCCTAGGGACTTGCATGCCAGTGGAGGCAATTAGACAATAAACAAAAAGACTTATAAAAAGAGATTGAGTCCTATGAGGAAACATAATTCTGGGTAAAGAAAAGAGGGGAGAAGTTACGAATCTCTATGGGCAAGATGTTCAGGGAAGGCCTCCTGAAGAACAGAGACTTGAACAAAATGAGGGAGACTTCTGGGTGTCTGAAGAGAGAGAGTCTGGTTAGAGGACATGCCCAGTTCAAAGTCCATGTGTCAGGGTGTACAATCTGTGCAGTCACATGGGCTCCACTCTTGGAAAATCCCTATGCTGGCTTGGCGTCTGTAGCACAGTGGTTACGGTGCCGGCCACATACACCCAGGCTGGCAGGTTCAAACCTGGCCAAGGGCCTGCTAAACAACAATGACAGCTGCAACCAAAAAAAAAGCCAGGCATTGTGACAGGTGCCTATAGTCCCAGCTACTTGGGAGGCTGAAGCAAGAGAATCACTTAAGCCCAAGAGTTTGAGGTTGCTGTGAGCTCTGACAGCACAACACTCTACAGAGGGTAACATAGGGAGACTCTATCTCAAAAAAAAAAAAAAAAGAAAAGAAAGAAAAGAAAAGAAAATCTCTGTGCTTTCTTCAATTTTCGGCAGTCACCATCTTAAAGTTCTTAGTCATTTTAGAGCAAAAGGCCCTGTCTTTTCATTTTGCACTAGGCTCTAAAAATTATGTAACCAGTGCTACCGTGAGGCAAGAGTGGGCCTAGCACCCTTAAAGAATAGCCAAGAGGCAGCAGGGATGGAGACGAGCGATCATGGGAGGAGGGTGCACAGGAGATGCAATGATTGAGGTAGAGAGGGAGGGGAAGACACGACCCTGCAGTAATACTGATAACTAATGATTCTATCACAATTTCAGATAGTTATTTTGGTATTGATAAGATACAAAAACTCATGAAATATGTTTCCTGATAGATCATTTACTTCAAATCCATAAATTCCTTGGCTTCCATCACAAATTGCAATGCTATTGGTACCACACTATACAGAAATGCACACCATAATGATGTTTCCCTCACCAACAAACTGCACATATGATGGCAGTCCCATAGATTATAATGGACCTAGTGATGCCATTAACGTCATAATCTGTAGTAAATGTAGTGCAATGTGTCACCCTTTCTAAGTTTAGTACGCAAATATTTACCATTGTGTTACAATTGCCTATGGTATTCAGCACAATAGTGTGCAGTACAGGTTTGTAGCCTGGGAGAAATAGGCTGTACCATGTAGCCTTGGTGTGTAGGAGATTAAACATCTAGGGTGACTTATATAAGTACTCACTGCGATGAAATTACCCAAGCTCCAGTGGATATGGGATTCATTGGGGAAAAAAGAAAGAAATCACCTAAGTACGCATTTTTCAGAATGTATCATTAAGCTACACAAGACTATTTTGGATCACATACTGGAAGGCTGAGCTCACAATACTCTTTCATATCTAGGAACAGAACTAATTTGGTAGCTATGACTACAGAACCTGCTCAATCAGCTTACTGTCAGTAGCAAGGATGTCTGAGGTGCTGACCCAGTGCCTAGCTTTCTCTTTTAATACTCATCACAGATGTTAAATAAAAATTATATGAAGCCATTGTTTTGGATTAAGCTCCTACTCTAGGGCCCAACAAACCAGACGAAAAATCAAAATGAAGTCACCCATAGTAAAGTTCCACATCACCAAAATGAAACTCAGTTGTTAGGTGATTTTGTAGAAGTCAGCAGAGAGAGGTAACAGCCAATTTTCTAACCACCACTGCCCCCCTTCTTTGACCTAGACAGTGGGTGTTTTGAGACCTGCTCCTCATGGGTCCCATGTCCCGGACAATGGCTTTTCTGGGCAGCAGTTTATACCCTCAGTCTGGTTCACATGGTTTTCACAGAAACTTCTAGATTCTCCATCACCTCGGCCCAGGGATTCCACACAAGCTGCTAAGTTATAATTGGAAAGAGTTTCTCTCCTGCCCTCTGATCATACTAAGTAATATGTTTGTTTAGCTCTTCTGCACATTTGGATCATCCCTAATGAAAACTGAGATTCTAATATGTTGTATGATTATCACTGAGAATTTCTTTTAGAAAGTATTTGAATTTCATTTAAGTATACCGATTAAAGGTAGCATTGATGCCAGATGGGTGGTGTTCTTACCCTCCTATCCTTGTTTTGATATGTGCCAACGTGCCCTACTCTGCTCCAAGGTCCCACTAGAGCATCAGCACCACAAGAGAAAGAACTTTGTCCATTTGTGTGACTATAAATACCATCTATTCATTGAAGACTCCCTAACTGGTGTTTCTAACACAAGCTTCTCCCTTGAAACCCACACTTAAAAATTCCACTGCCTACTTGAGATCTTCAATTACATATCTAGCACACATCTCAACTTAACATGCCCTGAAATAAACTTGTAATCTTCCCCCAAATACATTACTTCCTCAGTTCCTCAACTCAGCAATAAATATTAATGAATTTCATCTCTCCAACATGATGAGCCTTGGAATCATCTTTGATGCCTCCTGCTCTCATACACATATCCCACATATAATCTATCAGCAAATGATGATGGTTCTGCCTTTAAAAGATATCCAGAACCCAAAGACTTATCACCTACTTTGGAGGCAACCTGGTGCAAGTTACGTTACCTTTTGGAATAGTCCTCCCTACCCCCAGCCTACTGATATCACTGCTTGTATTCCTACTTTTCTATAAACAGAATCAGATCATGTTACTCCTTAGCCCAAACCCCTCCAGGGGCTCCTCATCTCACTCAGTGCAAAGTCAAAGTCCTTTTGTAGGCCAACAAAGCTCTACACGATCTTCAGATACCTCATCTATTTCTAGCATTCTTCCCTCACTCACCTTCAGCCTCACTTTTCTTGCTGTTTCTCAAAATACAGAATATGCACCTGTCTCAGGCCCTTTGCACCTGTTACTCCCTCTGCCATGAATGCCCTTCCCTGAAATAGTCACAGGTTTCTCTCTATAACTTCTTATAAGTCTTTCCTCAAATGTTCATTTCTCAGTGATTACCCTATTGAATGGTACAGCTCCACTCCCAGCCCTCCCTATCCCCTTTTGTGCCTTATTTTCTGTATACTTATCACTATCTCACATCCTGAAAATTTTATTTGTTTGCTTAGGATATTACTCTCTCCACCCACTAAAATCTAAGCTTTATAAAGGAAGGGATTTTGGTCCTCCCCTCTTCAAAAGTCTAACTCCAGATCAAAAGCCTAACAAATATAGCCAGCCATCTGTAGCCAAGGGTTCCAAATTCAACCAAAGCAGACTGAAAATATTTGGAAAAATAAAAAATAATAATACAATAATAAAAATTAATACAAATCAAAAACAACACAATAGCATAATGATTTACACTGTCTTAGATATTATTAACAATCTAGGTGTAATTTAAACAGACATGTCTACATGCTGATTTTGTGGGGACATTTTTTCCCAATCTGTGGTGTCAAACATAATGAAAAGTATGCACAGACCACCTCATTTTAGCCAATCAGCTTTTGTTAGCGTTTGTGTATTTACCAAGACAACTCTTATCCTTCCAATGTGCAGCAGAGAAAAAACAGGGTGGATGGCCCTGAATTTTAAAGTATAAGAGAGGATGTGCATAGATTATATGCAAACACTACATCATTTTTTACAAGGGGCTTGGTCATCTATAAATTGTGGTATTCTGTTCCAGGGGTGGTCCCGGAACCAACCCCCCTCAGATACTGAGGGAAGACTGTAGTAAGTAGTCAACGTATCTGTGTTGCATGATTACCAAAGCTGCCAGTGGTCCCTGGTTTTGCTGGTGAGGAGGCTAGAGTGTGACAGGTCCTGGGGACCAGTGGAATCAAAGAAGAACCTGTAGAAGAAACAGATGACATCTCAGGGTTCTCCTCATGTCTTGCCTGAGGGATGGGGGATGTCAAAACAGTAGCCTGCCTGATGGAGACATCCCTTCACTCCCCAAAGAGCCTCAGGAACACAGGCCAGCGAGCCCTCCTCCTCTGGCTACACGGGGGTTAAGGAGCGATACTCATACACAGGAGGTCTTTTAATTGCACATCTGAGAATGCTGATACTTCCTGGGCCTCATGTTTCTCCAAAAGCAGAATTCCACTACCTTTGAGAAAGGTCCCAGAACTTAAAAAAGCCAGTTTTTCCTGTTTGGAAAGTAAAAGGGCTCAGAATTGAGAAACTCTGAGGAATAAAGACTTTCTTTTATCTTCTCTCAATCCCTGCTCAGCATGTGTGTGCGTGCATGTGTGCAGACACCGACCATTCCTCTCCTCCGGCCACCTGCCGCTCCCTTCTTCAGTAGGCCACCACTTTGCTACACTTTAAACATTGCAGGAAATTAAAATAAGGCTGGAAGTCAAAGTGATATAATCGAATCCAGTCTTTCCATACAAACTATAATGAGAGAAGATTTGTTTTTTGACAAAAGCCTAAGGGATGATCAGGAAGCCTATGTTTAATCAATCACACATCACATAGCTTTGTCATAAGGATGTCTACACTTAAGTGGAGGCTTACAGTGACACGTGCAGAATGTCGGTTTCTCAAGCACAATACTTGAAGGCAACAAGATAAATGAGGTTTTTACTAACTAAAAAATCAGCGATTTCTATTTTTAAAAATATATACTACTATTAAAATATTCATTTCACTAAAAATATTTTAAGTGACATTTCCTCTGAGAGAAATACCGAGATGAAGTATCACATTTATTTACAAAGGGTTAAATGAGTTGACTGAATTGTCACAATCAGCAAAGGTGAAACTTAGTCCGACAAGAAACAAGGGCATCTTTATGTGTGATGCCAGTACAACTTAATTAAAGATAATCAAACAAACTAATGGTTATGTTAAGTAATAAAATCATGGAGTAAATCCAAGGTCAAGTACACGGAAATACATGGTCCCAAGAAAAGCTACTGCCTAAGGAGTAGTAATAACAGAGTGAGATAACAGAGGCTTACAAATATAACAGTCATATGTTATTAGCTATTATCCTGCTAGTCAAATAAGGCAGGAAAAAATCTGAAATCACTGTTATGCATATCTCTGTTCCTCTGAGCTGCAACTGTAAAAGAGGAAGAAGAAAATATGCATGTATTTCTAAATGCATAGAAATGTAAATATACAAAATATGGGTTGAAATTAACATTTGGGGTTCATGACAAGCATATCCATTATGCTGCTTCATTTTCCCCAAACCCTTCTGAGACAGGCATTGTCTTATTCATTTTACTACTAATAAAATTGCTTTAAAGAGGTTTTGTAACAAAATCAGCAAGTACTGATGTTGGGATTTCAACCCAGGTCTGCTTGACTCCAAAACCTGTTTACTCCATTCCATGACCCCAGCCTCTTTTCTCATCCTAATTAAACAAGCCCTGATAAGCGAACAGCGGGAAACAAGTCTGGAAACCTGGGTACCAGACAGAATAGGACTGAACTTTAGGCTGCACAGCCAAAAGCCAAGGATATCAAATGAGAATAACAACGGTGATAACAATATATCAGCCACTTAACCAGAATAAGGAACCCAGAGGACAATCCAAAAATCTACCCAAAACATTTCAACCAGTGTGCCAAGAAGAGCTGGACCCTCACAGGACACTTTGCCTTACAAAACCCCCCTGGAAAAAAAGATGGAGTTTTAAATGCCAAGCTGGGTATAATGGTATAGAAGGAAAAGCCACCATCACCTATAACTTGACAGTGATGAAAGCCACTATACAAACACCCAGGGGAAGTCAGGGTGGGGGATAAACGAAGCCTTTACATCTCTCTCATGAGGTAATAGTAATAATAATAATGCCAGCAACACTAGGAGCAGAAGCAGCCTGCAGTTATGGAGGTCTTACAGCTATGTTATGCACTTTGTAAGCTTTACATAATTAGATCACAATATTCCTCCAAGGTTGATGCTCTTAAGGAGACTCGGGGAGAAATTTGGCCCCAGAACTCTTAACCACTACATTCTAGATCCCAATTTCCCAAGGAAATACCCTATCCTCAGCAGGAAAATTTCTACTTTTAACATAACTTCTACTCTATTTCTTAATAAATTATACCCTATTTTTGGTGTTGCTCCAATTTCCTGGGTGGTGGTATATGTATACCATGGAATACTATGCAGCCATAAAAAGATGGAGATTTCACATCATTTATGTTTACCTGGGTGGAACTGGAACATATTCTTAGTAACATATCTCAAGAATGGAAAAAAAAAGTATCCAATGTACTCAATACTACTATGAAATCAATATATAACCACCTACACACTCATTTGAATGGCAAAACATAACTATAGTCCAGACAGTAGATGGGAAGAGGAGAGAGAGGGGAGTGGAGGGAGGAGTTTGGGAAGAGGGAGGGTATTTGGGGAGACCTCACCTAATGTGCATGATGCAATGGTACATTTCAAAACTATTAAGAAATGAGTATAATTGTGATTGATGTATACTTAGTTCAATGTATTTCACATTGTATATCAAAGCAGTACCCTGAACCCCATAAATGCATCAATGTACAAAGTTATGATTTAATAAAAAAATTAAAAAAATTATACCCTAGTCTTATACAAAGATTTATTACCTCAAAAACTCTTTTGACTTTTACCCAGCATTTAAGAATATAAGAGCCATTTTTAACCAGTGGGCCATACAAAAACAGGTGGTAGCCTACAGTTGGCCAACCTCTGGTTTGGAGTAAAGATCATGATATTATCAAAAGTAATTAATACCATATTTAGAGTGTATGTTACCCTCCGATATTATTGTAAGACACTCTTTGGGGCATGACTACATTAGAAACTAGTCAGATATTTTGTGGTGGTTCTCATTTTTGTGGGCCCTTGAAGAGATACGAATAGTGGTAATAGCTAACATCTACAAAGAGATCAATATATGCCAAGCTCTGTAGTAAAGTGATTTTTATGCAATATTTCATAATGTCCTCACAACAATCCTATGAGGTAAGTACTATTAGTATTACTATTCTCATATTTCTGATTAGAAAACACTTACCAGAAATGAAAGACTTAGAAAAATGAAATCATTTTCTCAAATAACTCAGTTACTGGTGTAGAGCTGAGTATCAAATCCAAGCAATCTAGCTCCAGAACCTTATTGCTCTTGATAAAATGTTAAGATAATTTTATAATATACCTAACACTAATCCATTTACACCACTTCAACAACTAGATATGCATACACATTAATATTCAAACTAAATCACTCTGGCCTCTATCTCTCTATCACAAAAACAAGAAAATTTTTGTTTCCTCCCTAAAGGCTTTAGGATTGAGAAAGCCCTCTGACATAAGAAACCCTGGGAATCTGCTGTATCAGCAGAAGCCCTTCCATCTGTCATTATATATGTTTTTGTACCACATATGGTATTGCCATGGTCCAACAAAGCCAGAGTCCCTGATCGCAGTAATGCTTAAGAGACTTGGGGACAGGAGACACGATGTAGTAGAGAGGGGACCCAAGAGTTAGCTTCAGAACTTTTCTGTCCATTACAATATGAGAGCAGTACCTAGGCCTACAAGCATTTCAAGGGCCTGAAAAATGGTTTGATACCTGAAAAAGAAAAAATTTATTGGGCTCACAATAGAAGAAAAGAAAATTGAAATGAACAAATATTGAGTCAAATGTCCATCAAGATAACATTTAAGTCAAGTGGTCAACTGGCAACTAAATCTTCATTTGATTATATGTAAAGAATATCTTCTGTAGGAAAAGAGGCATTTTAATATGTTTAGTATGATGTGAGGTTGAGCCAACAAAGGAAGGGGATCTGAATGATGCTTTCCTAACCCACTGCCATGATTAGAAGGCTTTTCTGCTGCAGAGCCCCACCCAATTCTGACATCTCCATAACAGGGTCTGGCCTATAAGGCCAAACAGATTTACTTCTCGTTTACTTACTCACACTAACTTTTCCCTGTGAACACATTTATTCTCTCCCTATTTCTTTCTCTGCCCAAAGGAAAGCTCCATCTCATGACACTGCCTCAGGTTTTTAGGAAGTACCTGAGAGCTGTAATTGAGCAGCCTGGCAAGTTTTATAAATGTCTATCAACCACATACAAAAGGAGAACATAAATTAAGGACACAGGAAAGTTAAACTACAAATGACATTGAATTAAAATCATGAAATACTTCCTAGCCATCAAAACTACAAAATAAGAAATAAGAAGTCATGAAATGCACAGGAAAATAAAGTCCAAGGTAACATGAAAATTTATATTTTTATTGATATAAAATTCACTCTAAAGATTTTTGTTTGACTTAGTTATATATTTACTGGAAATGAAAGGTGATTACAAAATATTTAGTGAAAAAGACTGTAAAACAATATGACTCTCTGATTCTCTTTTTGTGTTAAACATATGAGTGGGTATCTGTTCAAAGAATAAAAAAGTCTAAAAGATGAAGGCAAAAGTGTTTATAACTGATATTTTTTCTGGAATTATAAGGAAAGTTTTTTCTGATTTTTTTTATAATAAACATGAATTATAAATTTTAAAAGTTAATGGGAAAAAATGGCCTAGGTATTTGATCCTTTTCTCTCCTTCACTCTCATAGTTTCCATCCTGCTTAATTTGAATTCTTTTCACAGTAGTATTTGCCTCATAAAAGAAGTCTTATGGATATTTTTAAGCCACCCCAGTACTTTCTGATTTCTCTGGTCCTTTAGTATACAGCTAAGATCCTTTTATTTTACTCATAAATTAGAGCCTAGAGCGTTCTCCTTTTTCATTGTTATTCTCAGAATTTTTACTTGCTAAGAATTTCACCCAAGGTGAGATCCTCTCTTTTTGAGTGTCTGTTGGCAATTTCTCTATGTGGTATTCATAGAGCCTTCAGAACGCTTGCTTTCTCCCTCCACTGCCTCTGCACAGTTGCTAAACCTGGGATGTCCTGTATGGGTCTTTGTTGTCTGTGGTTTGGGTGGGGCAAAACTCACTGGTGTTCTGAGACTCATGGGGATGTTTTTTCCGTTGGTTTCCTAAAGGGTGTGGTGTGTAGAACTTTTCTTTTGCTGTTCTAGTTGCTCAACATGTTTTTAGGGAAGGATTTTGGGAAATTCAAAAACTCCATAATGACCTTATCATGACTTGAAGACAAGATGGGCTTATTTTAAAATCATGAACATATCAATCAAGGCAACATAATCCCTGATTCTGCATTCTTTTGTCTTTGACTGGCTTCTAAGATTATACTTACTTCCAATTTTGTTCAACTTAGTTTTAGGTTTAGTTCAACTTTAGGTTTATTATTCAACTTAGTTCTAAGTGTGCATGAGATTCCCTAACGATATTCTTTTGAAGTATAGTCAGCCTTTATCTCAGAGTTGCCCATATTCTGATCTTGCTTTCGCTTTCTTTGCCAACCCATTTCAAATTTCATTTCCTTCATTAGCAGGCCTCAGTGAGAGTATGTGTATGTACATTCTGAACAATTTCTTCCATCAATGACATTCTTTTTCCTTTAAAATCAGACTTCATTTGAGAACTGTTGTAATTCTAAAATTACTATATTTTCTTCCTAGACATGTTTCAAAATGTTCTTTATATTTCAGGATAAGAATGCTTCCTTTCATGTACAGAGGACTTGCTAAAACAAAATTAGTTTCCTCAAGTTGTACTATTGCATGAACTTCTCAGTACATTCCTTTCAAATGAAAATTGGTATATTCAAGCTTGTTACCCTCACACTGCTAGAACTGACATAATTCTCTGATGAATAATACAAAATTACTACATTTCTCTGAAATTTTGTAGAGTCCTCTATACTCTTTACAACCTGTTAGAATGTCCTTCTCTTTTTGCTGAAGAAAAGAAATTATATGGAAAGTGGGGCACAAGGAGAAAGTGTTCCCTAGTTCCCAATGATCACTGTAGGGCTCTCCACCCAGAACTGTTCAATTTAATTCAATCAACATTCCAGTATTCCATGATACCTTCTATGTGCTAAATGGTGTTGAATAGAAAAGATAAGAAATCATCAGCCAGGCGTGGTGGCTCATGCCTATAATCCCAGCACTTGGGAGGCTAAGGTGGGTGGATTGCCTGAGCTCACAGGTTCAAGACCAGCCTGAGCCAGAGCGAGACCTCATCTCTAAGAAATAGCTGGGCACTATGGCAGGCAACTATAGTTCCAGCTGCTCAGGAAGCTGAGGCAAGAGAATTGCTTGAGCCCAAGAGTTTGAAGTTGCTGTGAGCTGTGATACCTTAGCACTCTACCAAAGGGAGAAAACGAAACTCTGTCTCAAAAAAAAAAAAAAAAAGAAGAAGAAGAAAAGAAAGAAAGAAATCCTCCATGGGGGCATGGGATTAAATGTACTTTAGAATTCTGATCCCACTGTTCACTAGCAGGTGTCCTGAGTTGGCTATTTGATCTCTCTGAATTTTCACTTCTGTATCTCAGTATAATAATTTTTACAACAGTCATATCATGTAAGAATAACAAACATATATGTGTATATGTAATAGGTGGTCGATAATGTTTTATCTTCAGATAATATTATGACCTACTTTTAATTTAGTAATATCTCTTCCCTTTTTTCCTCCCCAGACACACGAATGGCAGTTGTATGGCCTATTGATTTTTCTTAAGAAAATGAATTAAAATTTATTACATTTTAAGAATATCTTAAAGCATTCTTCCCATCTCAAATCGTGTGACATTGTGAAATGTATTAAGACAAACAGCAGGGTTCTTGGTATGAAATCATAAACTCCCGAGTGTCAAAGAGTTTTTAAACCTTCTGAAATAGTATACAAATATGGAATGTTTGTATCTTATGCCTTTTTGGAGGGAGACAATTCATGGCTGTCACCACAGATTTCTAATGGGACCAAAAGACAGAAAAAAAAGGTCAAGAATCATGAAAGTGTAATAAAGTCACATCTGGGACTCAACAGATTGTATATTTTGGGAGGCCAGAAATGTCATATGTAATTTCCTTTTGACAATGCTTGCCACAGAGCCACAAAGAGTCAATGACTTTGTTGATAATAGGACTATTGACATTCTTTTCTCTACTAAGAAGGGCAGGTACAAAAACTAGGACTGAAAAATAAAAAGGAAGGCCTTGGAAGGAGGCAGGTCAAACACTGAGCAGTAAAAGACCAGGAGCAAAGAAAAAGGAGTAGAAGACACAACAACAACAACAACAACTAGAGAAAGAGGAGGAGGAGGAGGAAAGAAATAGAAATGCAAAGCAGAAGAGACAGAAAGGAAAAGTGCGTTTGCCTGTGAGGGTGTGTTCCCTCCCTTGCTGTAACCCCCTCTGTAATAATCTCTTCAAGGGAAAGGCTCTCTAAAGGCCTAATACAGATGCAAGTTTGACAGACTGAATGAAGGCATATGAAAATCTAATTTTAGCTTATTTTGACTGTAATGCCTTTGGCAAGTCACTGTTTTTCCCTCTAATTTTTTTTTAATCTGCAACATTATAGTTACAAGTTTCCCTCCGAGCACTGTTTTCATTTCATCCTATATATATAATGTGTGTGTTTTCATTTTCATTAATCTTAAATATTTTATTTTCCTTACATTTAATAATTTCTTCTTTGACCAGTGGATGTTTAGCACTGTGATGTTTCATTTCTATAAATTTGTGCATTTTCTAATTTTCCTGCTACTTTTATTTGTAGCTTCATTCTACGTGGTCAAAAAGGGTATTTAGTACGGCTTTTACCTTTTTAAGTTTACTGAGACTTGTTTTGTGGTCTAACATCTGATCTATAATGGAGAACAGAATATGCCCTTTCGACAAATGTATATTCTGCTATAGTTGGGTAGAATATTCCATGTTTTATGTTAGGTTTAATTGGTTTATTGTGTTATTCCATTTGTCTGTTTCCTCACTTACCTTCTGATTAGAGAATGGAACCATGTCAAAAGTGGTATATTGAAGTCTACAGTTATTACTATAGAACATTTGCTTCAAATAGTTTGGGTCTCTATTATTTGGTGCATATATGTTTATAATTATAAACATTTTTTTGATGAATTAATCCTTTTACCAATATATAATGTCCTTTTTTCTCATTATAACAGTTTTTGACTTAAGGCCTTTCTTTACTGTAAGCCTAAAATGATGTCTTTTCCTCTCCTTATAAGTGCACCAGGTCTATCAAATTGAGCCCTACCCTGAAGACCTAATTTTACCTTCATTATCTCCATAAAACCCCAAAAGGACAAGGTTTGGGGGACTTACAGATAGCTGAATACATGGAAGATCCTGGAAGGTGGTACAGCTGCAGAAGGCATGGAAACTCCATGCCCCTTCTCCTATCCTCACCCTACATATCTCTTCCATTTGCCTACTAATCCATATGCTTTAAAATATCCTTTATAATAAACCAGTAAACATAAGTATTTCCCTGAGTTCTGGGAATCATCCTAGAAAATTAATCAAATCCAAGGAGGAAGTAGTGAGCACCCCAATTTATAACCAATCAGAAGTAAAGATGTTGTTGTTGTTGTTGTTGTTGTTGGTAGTCTTGCTTTATTAACCAGTGTAGAGTGCCATGGCTTCAGCCTAGCTCTCAGCAAACTTAAACTCCTTGGCTCAAGTGATCCTCCTTCCTCAGCCTCCTGAGTAGCTGGGACTATAGGAGCATGCCACCATGCCTGGCTAATTTTTCTATTTTTAGTAGAGATAGGATCTCACTTTTTTCAGTGTAGTCTCAAAATCCTGAGCTGGAGCAATCCTCCTACTTTGGCCTTCCAAAGTGCTATAATTACAGGCACGAGCCACAATTTATTACTTGTGATTGGTTACTTAAGTGATGTCAGACAACAGGATCTATGTGATCTGATACTACCTCCAGGTAGATAGTATCAGAATTGAATAAGAGGATGCCCAGCTGGTGTGTGCTGAGAATGTGCTGCTGAGTTGGTAGGGAATAGGGAGAAATCCCCATACACACTTTGGTGAACAGAAGGAAAACATTCTGTGTGACTTGCTAAGTAAGAGAATAGGAGAAATGACACATTTGGTTTTCTATATATCTCCCAACGCTATCCAATCAGCTATGCCCAGATGGAGAGAAAGGTCCCCTCATACTAACTGTAGCTATGGGGACCCAACCTGTAGATGGGAATTGGAGAAAATGGATAAGGAAGGAAGTGCTTCTCAGTGGAAGATGGACAGAAAACTGAAAAAAGAATCTACCACAGTCCAGATTTATAAATACAACATAAAATAAAGAAAAATAGCCACATTATACAGCTAAAATCTGTTAGTCAGTTAGTTCTGTACAATAACAGAGGCAGCATATACATTTATGAATATTTACTCCTTTGGGGTTTCAAACTAAAGAAAGCTTCAAGTATTCCATTTACAACAAGTACTTTCTGCTTTTGTTGAGAAAGAGGATAAAACAATTAGGTAATATTCTGATTCTCATTCCAGGGAACCAGAGGAGCATAGAGTTACACCAGGGATCCTAATCTCATAAATTGAGACTATTTCTCTAGATGACATAAGTTCCTCAGTACTGATATGGCAGCCTCTGCCTTCAAGCTAACATGTGAGTCACGCTGAATCCTCCTCCCTTGAGGCTAAAAGTATTTCCAGGACTTTCTTTTTGTCTTTATCTCCTTCTCTGCTTCATTCTCTATCTTTACCCCATTCCTGTGTCAGTCAACTCAGAAAACAACACCAGCCTTTCCAATTGCTTCAAAATCTTGGTATATTTTGTGAAGATTAGGCTGTATGGAATAAAACTGTTTGGAAAATGCCTCTGAGCATCAGTTTCTACAGGGTGGAACTGACAGGTATTTTCGGTAAGAGATGAGAAACTCTGCTGAAAAGTACATGGTTGTCAGAAGAATTCCCTCATCTTAGTTTCCTGGTGTCTATTTTTCATTTACTTCCTAATTTTATATTAGAAATGGGGCATATGAGGCTCTTTCCTTTTTTTTTTTTTTTTACCTAGAGCTTTTCTTTTTCCTATTCAGGGATCATGTATAAGCACAAATAATCTGATGGGTAGTTAAGCCAGTAGTTACGACTGATTTGGGGTCACGGGTGAATAGAAGAAAGCAAGAACAACAATATAACAGAACCAGAGAGCCTGAGTAATTCATCCAATACATAATTAGGACTTGAATTTTGTACAATGGTAGTATCTTACTCATTCTAATGTTACTTCTCAGGTTACCTATGCCACTAAATTGTGCATTGCCAAGAATATATCTCTGCCTCTAACATTGTATGGTATAAAGCCTTTTCCTGTGTGCCCCACATTCTGATCTTTGAAAGAGAAGGACATATATTCACCATATATTTTTTTGCCATTGGGCACAATTCTGCTCTAGGACGAATTCTTAGGCCAAATTATTGGTTAGATATACATTTATTACTAAGTATGCTTAAATACTACCCTATTATAAAATGGGTAGATGTAACCAACCACAATTATGAATTAATTCATGAAAAGAAAAAGGAGCCAGTCATAATTACATACTCTTTTTAAAATGCAATAAATTTTCAGCAGACTAATATTATAAAGTGAGATCTGACATAAAATAAACCATTCTGCCACACTCTCAAATCCAAAGTGCTTGCTATGAATGATGCTACTGTATTACAAAGGTACATAGTAAAATCAGTAAATAAGTTGCCACTTACTGATAAGAGGGTCTTCATGGTGTTCACACCTAAAACACTTAATTCTTAATTGTTTAAAAATAAAATAAGGTATACTTCATCCGTCTAATTTAACATTAACATTAAAAGAATGTTAATGTTTTATAATTACACTGTCACATGTAATCTCATTCACTGTCTTTTGAGGCAGACTGAAATTGTTGTCCACAATTAATGGACAGGGAAATTGAGATTTAGAAGGGTGAGGTGACTTACCATAGGCCATTCATCTAATCAGTGAAAAATTAGGAACAGAATTCAAGTATCGAGGATTCATTTTTTTTTTTTAAATTGAGACAGAGTCTCACTTTGTCACCCTTGGTAGAGCACCATGACACCATAGTTCACAGCAACCTCAAATACGTGGGCTCAAGCAATTCTCTAATCTCACCCTCCCAAATAGCTGGGACTACAGGACCTGCCACAAAGCCCAGCTATTTTTGTTGCTATTGTTCGTTTGCTTAGCAAACCCAGGCTGGGTTTGAACCCACCAGCCCTGGTGCATGTGGCCGGTGCCCTAAGCACTAAGCTACAGGCATTGAGCCCTTTTTATTGTTTGTTTGTTTGTCTGGTATTTTTTTTGAGACAGAGTCTCAAGCTGCAGCCCGAGGTAGAGTGCCCTGGCGTCATAGTTCACAGCAACCTCCAACTCCTGGGCTCAAGTGATCCTCTTGCCTCAGTTTTTCTATTTTTAGTAGAGATCGGGTCTTGCTTTTGCTCAGGCTGGTCTCAAATGCATGAGCTCAAGCCATCCACCCATCTTGTCCTCCCAGAGTGCTAGGAGTATAGGAGTCAGCTACCACGCCCAGCCAAGTATCAACGATTCTATTATTCTGTTTACTTTATGTCAGTTCCATGACTATTAATGGTCAACTTCCAGGGAGATTCATAACTGATCTCTAAATAATATTTTAAAAAACCCTTATACAATACAGGTGTCAGAGATCAAAGATAGTACCAGTATTGTATACTACCTATTAAAATAAAGAAGATATACTCTACTTCATTCAATTATTTGTTCATTTAAACAACAATTGAATACCTGCAGATGCCACAGTCATTGTACCTATTGCTTTATTATATCCAGCTGTATTAGTTATTGAAGGTTGCATAAAAAATTATCCCCAAATATAGTGGATTAAAACAATAAGCATTTAAGCATTAATTACTTCATAGTTTCTTGGGCTTGGAATTAGAGAGCAGCATAGCGGAGTGTTTCTGGCTCAGGATCTCTGTTGAGGTTATAATTAAGATGTTGGCCAGGGACACATGGCAGTCACCTGAAGGCTCCATTTGGGCTGGAGAATCTGCCCCCAAGCTCACGTGCGTGGATATTGTCAAGAGGTCTCATTTCTCACTGGTTGTTGGCTGGTAGCCTTAATCATCATGTGGGCATCTCTATAAATTGCCTGGATGGCATAATTTTGATGAAATAGCTATTGTCCCCTAGCAAGTAATCCCCGAGAGAGGAAAGCTGGTACACAGTTCTCCCCTCAGAAGCCACACTACATCATTTCTGCCATGTTCTGTTTATGAGAACAAGTCACAATACAGCCCCAAGTCAAGGTGAAATAAACTCTATCCTTTGAAGGAAGAAGTATCAAAGAATTTCTGGACATATTTTTAAATTGCTATTGAGTGAATATAATTTAATTTGCCAGATTTTACCTAATTATTATTAAATGGCTTGTTAATCTATTTGTAATATATGAGCATTGAAAAGGAATCTAAGTCTATTAGAGAAGAGAATGTTCTGCTGTTGTTGCTTTTTTGTTTACATTTCTGTCCCCATTGTCATCTCACCCCATTAAAAAATTCTCTATGTAGTGCTAAATAAATGAAGACTTGACCTACCTTATTACATTTACTAGGAATTACATTCAATGCTTATGACAAAAATTTGTTTTTCCTCAGGTAATAAGTTCAGAAGTGGGGAGTCCAGATTCAGTAAGCTGGCCCTCCAAAATAATCATGGAACTGAAGCACCTCTGGCTTCCATATTAAAAGTGTGCATGTGAGTTTTGTTATTATGGTTGAAATATGAAAGATGGGTATAAGTCAATGGCTGAAGAAATATTTCTTCCATAAAGCTTTTTTGGAGCCCCTCCTAAAGTAATCTACTTTTTTTTTTTGTTTTTTTTTTTGAGACAGTCTTACTATGTTACCCTAGATAGAGTGCTGTGAAATCACAGCTCACAGCAACCTCAAACTCTTGGGCTTAAGTGATTCTCTTGCCTCAGCTTCCCAAGTACCTGGGACTGCAGGTGCTCACCATAACACTTAGATATTTTTTTCTTGTAGTTGTCAGTGTTTAGCAGGCCTAAGCTGGGTTTGAACTCGCCAGCTCCGGTGTATGTGGCTGGCTCCCTAACCACTGAGCTACAGGTGCCTACCTGAGAAATCTACTTTTATTTCATTGAGAGGTCACGTTACCTGCCATAACTTATATGAGAGTCTGGAAAGGTAAATGTTTTTTTATGGAGAGGTAAATACTTTTAACTAGATATGCTGTCACCCTGAAAAAAAAATCAGCCTTCTTCCAGCAAGGAAGAAAGAATACTGGTTTAAACAACCAACGTCTTCCTTCCTGATCTAAGGAGCTTTGACACACATTATTAAACAGTAGACATCAGATGACAATACTCTCCAAGGTTTATATGTTGCTAATGGGAGAATATGGTCAGGTTTGAGTCTAACGGGGCTCAGAAAAAAGTATCTCAAAATGAAAGCCTCAGAGCATAAGTTCTTCTCTGACCTCCCTGTCTTTCTACCTCTCAGTCCCATTCTTCCCTGAGACTAGCCATAGAAACTAGAATCCCTCTTCCCCAAGGTAGGTCATAAGAATCAGAACCCTTCATCCTGAAACACAGCCACGAAACCTAAAGTTCTATGTAAAAAGTGTCCATAAAGAATTGACCTACCTTGTGAGCTGTAAGTTGTATGATCCCCCTATTCCAGAAACGGCCATGCCCCTATGAGGAATGCATCCTCAGAAAGCCCAAAATAATCTTAATAGGCAAGCTTTGCTGGATTCTGCCACTCAGCCTGTTAGCATTAGATCATACCCTTTTTGTCCAATTATATTTCTACACAGTTGTCCATGCTGTGTTGAACCTAAGCACAAAAATTGATAATTTCCTCTGTACCTTTGAATCTTCATTATGAGGTTTTCCATGTATATATATTAAAATAAATTTGTATTTTCTTCTCCTATTAACAATCTGCCTCTTGTCAGTGATTTTTCAGTAAACCTTAGGGAGGCAAGAACTTTGCTCCTTGAAAGTCTTACTTATAAAGTATATTTTTCAAAGTAACCACAATATTTTTTCTAGTTGTTAATATTGAAGAATTGGCTGGCATCAATATAACTTCTAGCAATGTGTCCAAGGATATAACTGCACAATTGTACAAAAGTCTATGCATTGGAAAGCTCATCAAAGAGTTGTTTATATTTTTATAGGGTGATGCCTGTGGCTCAGTAGGTAGGGCGCTGGCCCCATATAGTGAGGGTGGTGGGTTTGAACCCAGCCCCGGCCAAACTGCAACAAAAAAATAGCCAGGCATGGAAGGCGCCTGTAGTCCCAGCTACTCGGGAGACTGAGGCAAGAGAATTGCCTAAGCCCAAGAGTTGGAGTGCTGTGAGCTATGTGATGCCATGGCACTCTACCAAGGGCACTAAAGTGAGACTCTGTCTCTAAAAAAAAAAATAAATAAAATAAAAGAGTTGTTTATAGTAGTAAAAGCTTGGAAAGAAATGTCAATCAATAGCCTATTGGTTAGAAAAATGATGGTACATCTACCTAAAAATACTATGCAACTTTAAAAAATGTTATTTATAACATATTGTTCAGTGAGAAAAGAACTGTGCATATAATAAGATCCAATTTATGCAATAATGTATTGTCTGTGTGTGTTTTTTAGTCTTAAAGAGATACCTGGGAATGTAACATGAATTTAAAAATGGCTACTCTATGGGATTTGGACAAAATACAACTATTTTCTTTGCATTTTAGTCTGAGTATTTTAATATTTGTTTGAATAAGCATGTATTCTTTTCATAAAAACATAAGCTGTTGCCTCAACAGCTACTCAGGAGGCCGAGGCAGGAGGATTGCTTAAGCCTAGGTGTTCCAGTCTATAGTGTATTATAAATGCGCCTATGAATAAACATTGCAGTCCAATCTGGGCGAAATAATAGCAAGACCCCATTGCCAGATAAATAAATAATTTAAAACCACCGAAAAGGCTGGGCAAGGGAAAAGGGGCTGATTTGGTCCAGTGTTGTTTCTATCAACGTACCTTCTTGCCAGTAATTTTCCTAGATATGGCTGTGGTTTGAAAGTTTCTTATCTGGGTTCATCGGAAAAATGTTGTTCTTTATGCATTAGAATTTTCAATAAACTCACGTTTTGCAGCACGTATCAACAGAACTAAAAGAATTTTAAAATTTAAAGCACATCTAGTGATTCTAATCCAAACATCTCATTTTTCAGATGAGAAAACTGAAGCCAGAAAGAGAAACTGACTGATAGGCCCATGCTAGAATATCTAGGTTGGTGTTCTTTCCCTGTCATGCATCTAGACTTCCTCCCATACATCCTTACCTTCATCAACTTCTCCCCCAACTCATTACAATTATTGCCTAGCCTCACCTACCTTCCACAGCTTTCCACCCATTGTAAAACAGGCAAAGGAGACCCTTCCCGAAGTCACAATGTTCTTAGTACAAAATAAAACACAGAATTCTTTTAGGTTTTAAAATTCTTTTAGTTCTATTGATACATCCTGCAAAACGTGAGCTGAACCTCAACAAATCAAAAGAAAAACAACAATAACATACATAGGTTGTTCACTCTTTGTCTCAGACATGCAGTTAAGTATCTTGTCAAGGTTACATAGCTAGTAGGTGCCAGCTCAGGCAGTAGGATTTCAGAGTCCATACTCTTTAACAGCTATGGTAGAGTACTAAAGAACTGCCTGAGTAGAATACTTAAAGGGCTGCTTTTCAATCCTGGAGCTTGGCCTTAAAGATGATGGTTAATGCCACTAAGGTCTAGACCACACATCTACCATCTGACTATGGCCACGTTGCCTCAACAGGTAGCAGCTCCTTTTCTCTATTCTAAAGAGAGATTCTTCATTTATAGCCCTTTTCCAACAAAAAAGGACCTAAGTTTTGCAGAGCCCTTAAGAAGCTTTCCTACCTTTACTGGACAGACCTGAAACACTGACAGAACCAAAGACCGCGTATGCCTACAGGATGCTTTCTCGTGTCACCATCTGAGTTCTCAGCCCTCTCTGGTTCACGCACGTTACCGAGCACCAGTTTGCATACCTCATCTTGCCATATTTTCTTTCATTAAGGTCAGCGAGATACTGAGGAAAGAGAGAAAAAAAGAAAATGAATGGGTTGAAAATAAGCTGACTCCTAGTGTACTACCCTGCCATAAGACTAGAAAAGTAGAGAAGAACGAAGACCAGCCGCAAGGGGGGAGCGGCTAAACGTTTTGCTTCTGGAAGCCCCAACTTCCTAGACCCCTTCGCAGAAGGGCGGACCGTGCGCTCCGCGGCCAATCCCGGCGTCCGCACGTCGCCGTAGCCCCGCCCCGTCGTGGGCCCTCCGTTCCGCCCTTCCTCGAAGGGGCTGGTGAGGCGGCGGCGACGTCAGTGCTAGGAGACCCCCGGGTGGCGGCTGCGCCGTAGGCGTGCCGCGGCCTGGACGCGCTGCGGGGAGGGGCGGAGCCAGCGGGCGGGAACGCGCGCACGGCCCGCCTTGGCCGCCGCCGCCGCCGCCGCTGCCGGGGATGGTCTGGGCGGCAGCAGGCGGCCTCGGCTAGGCTAGCGGCTGCAAGCCACTTCTGCGGCTGCCCAGAGGAGCAAAGGTCGCCAGTCCAGTGTCGTCCCCCTCTCCGCCCCCCAGGAGGGGCGAGAGGGCGCCGCGGCTGATGTCAGGTACGGCCGGCGGAGGCGCTCTCAGGTTGCGGGTCCAAGGTCTCGGCTCCGCTCTTCCTCCCCAGTCTCGGGGGGAGCGGGGAGGTGGAGGGAGTGGAGGGTGGAACCAAACCCCAGGCGGGGCCGAACAGGTGTCTCGGGCTCGGAGCGGGGACTAGGGGCGTCTGTGCTCCCGAGGAAGGCGCAGGGCACTTCCTTCTGCTGGCGCTTCAGCTGGCTGCTACAGGGACCGGCTGCCCACCGGGCCGCTATTTTGCCGGCATGTAGCCTCCTTTCGTCGCGGGTCCTTCCGTTTCGCCCTTTTGCACCCCTCTTCTCCTACTCGAGCGCTGCCTGGCGTCCGGAGGCGGTGGTGAGACGCGCGCTGCACCGGGGCGTCCGGGCCGAACCACTTAGCGGTCCTGCCTCGCCGAGCTGGCCGCCCCGCCCCTGGACCCTGCCGCCGCTCTGCCGACCTGTGAGTCCCGCAGGACTCGCTGCTCAGGTGGAGGGCACGTTCCACCAGAGCCTCTGGGCTGCCGCGCCGCCTGAGTGCCGGGCGAGCGGGCGCCTGCAGAAGAGCCTGGAGCTGGCTTGGATCATCAGGTTTGTAGCTGATTTATCTCTGTAAGTTTCCCTGCCACTGGCAGACCGAACAAGCTAAGTGTGTGTTGGGGCGCTTGATACTTGAGGGAGAAAAGGAATTTTTTTTTTTGACTCTGCACTCTCCCTTCCCCTAACAAAGTGTAATTGGATTAGAAGGTGCTGACAAATTGTACATACTGCTTTAAATTTGGGCAAACTATATACTCTTGGAAGAGAAGCATAGTTTGGGGATGGGGATTTATTCTTTTCCTTACCCTCCCAGACGCTCTTATTTAAAACAAACACTATATGATCAGTACCACAAAGAAAAAATTCTTTAAAGAAAAACAACAAAAATCCACTGGATGTGAAGTCGTATAGATATCTCATATAGGTATCTAAAAGTTATGGTAGATACGGTGAAGTTTCCTGAGATCGAGAACTTATGCTAACTTCAGTTATAAAGTTAGAACATTATTAATGTGTCAGAGTGAGTAATTAGGCCAAGTGTAAGAGACAAAAATATGTTAATTTTCTATAAATTGGGCATAAAACATAGATAGTTCTTCCTGGATGCCAGGAAAAAGTGTTGTACATAATTTCAAGTTGTTTAATACTGGCATAAATTTAGCAAGTGGGAATCTGAATTTTTAGAAGATATTTAAATGACAGCTTTCCCCTTCCTTGTCAGATAAATATCAAATAAACCTTAGGGACGCAATATTGTGTGTTTTAAGTATTGTCTGTAGTAAACTGTATTTTACACCAGCCTTAGTGTACATATTGATGTACAGTTTAAGTGAATATAAAATTTTAAGTTACCAAACAGTTAACTCTTTTCACCATATGTTAAGTAAAACAGTGCTTTAAGTAGGGAAAGTATGACTCATTTAAAATTCTTCATAGGAAAAGGGAATGGTTTTCCAGTGTTAGTGAAGAACTATTGAATGTCTCTCTTAAATTTGCCTGGAATTCATGTTTTCTCTGTATCTTTTTACTTGAGATTCAGCATTTTTAAAACATTTGTGATTATTACCCATTTGAAGTTTTTAACTTTTTTTTTTAAAAAAGATTACACTAATCTATGTTTCTGAGTAAATTCAACATCCAGAAATTCTTAGAATTTTGTCACAAATTTATTTAGGAGGATGTATAATGAATTAATGTTTACCTAATTGTAGAACTACAAAATTGTGTCCCTCGGAGTGTACTTTATACTATTTATATATTGATTTATGCTAAAATAAAAGTTGCATTATACAGCTTAACTTTATAAACCACAGTAATTGCCTTTATGTGGTAAAATCATTAATTGGAATTTTTGTGACCGTGGAAGTGTAATAATTCTTAAATAGAAAATGGACAGCTTAATGCTGAAATTCAATTCTGCTAGGTAGGAAAAGTGTATATTGTGAGGAAGAACGCATGAATACATTCTTAAAAACGTGAATGTTGTCTCATAGCTAAATCAATACTAGCTGTTAATAAATTTAAAAATTGTTGCCAGTATAATGAGTTAAAATATCTCTTCATTTGATTTACCTTTCTTTAATTATAAGTGAAATTTGATTATTTTGACCATTTTTTTCTGTGAATTTTTTATTTTATCTTTTTTTATATTAGGTTATTTGTTTTTTCTTTATTTATGATATTTTGGGGGGTTTATTTTGCTGTACATTCTTTTTTTAATAGTTTTGAACCAGCAACTTCATTGCCAGAAACTTAGCCAGTGAATTAACTCATAGTTTTACTGTAGTCATAGCTTCTGAGTTTTGGAAAGATCTCAATTGATGATAGAAAAAAATGCAAAAAGATGTTTTCTTCTAGTTTTGTTTTAATTCCATTTTTAAAAAATACTAAAATATTAGAAGCATTTAGAATTGTTATTAGCAGAAAGATAGGGATCTGCTTGGTTGCTTATTATGTTTCCCAAAAGATAAATTAGTTCAGTATCATTTCAGGAATAAGCCATCTATTCCTTGATTTGAAGTGTTGTGTGTATTGTGTATTAAATTTCTAGAGGAACTTTTATTTTACATAGACAATTTTGATCTGATAAAGCATATCTGATAAAGACTATCAGGGAAACATCTGTAGGCTGACACAGGGTAATTAACTTGTTGCTGTGAGGGAGATTTGCACAGCAGAGAAACTGTCAACATTTCACTGAAGAAAGAACCAAGATTATCATAGTATTTAGGGGAGCAGTCCAGATTAGGCAAAATTTATTTATTTATTTTAATTAAACTTTTCATTTCAAGATCATTGTGGAGCCACGTGCAATACTGAGAAATAATAGAGAGATCCTTTGTTCCTTTACCTAATTTCCCCCAGTGATAACATCTTGCAAAACTGCAGGATAGTATAACAACCCAGATATGACATTGAAATATCATATGGTTATGAAATAAGGAGTTTCCATCACCACAGGGATGCCTCCTGTTGCCCTTTATAGCTGTATTCACACCTCTTCCCCATCCAGGAGACCCTGACCCTTGGCAACCACTAATCTATTCTTTTCTCCATAGTTTTGTCAAGGATATTATGTAAGAGTCCCTAACCTTTTTGCCACCAGGGACTGGTTTCGTGGAAGACAGTTAATTTTCCTAAGGAATGAGAAGGGGGTGGGATGATTCATCTGCACTACATTTATTGGGCACTTCATTATTATATCATTTTTATAATGAAATAATTATTCAACTCACTATAATGTAGAATCATTGGCAGCCCTGAGCTTGTTTTCCTGCAACCATATGGTCTCATCTTGGGGTTTTGGGAGATGGTGACACCAGAAAGGTGTGTTGCTTAAATCTAGCCTACTCCATAATCTCAGTTGCTATGGCTGCAGGAAACCCTGCTTCAGCGATAGGATGTTGGAAAGGGACACACGATTTTCAGTGCTTTTGTGGCACTCTCAGGATATCCCACCTGACTTTAATCCAGAATAAATGGAGATTTGAGGTTGTCTTAAGTATACTTTTAAGACCATTGTCATTTACATTCTCAAGCGGTTGACTCTTCTAGCACAGACAAAGTTGATTCATGTGGCTTATTCTCCAGTGAGTCACGGATCCATTCCTTCCAACTTGGGGGGTCTTTGGTTGTTGGGAAGTAACATTCAAACTCTTGAAAACTGAGATAGGTCATCTTGCATCATTTGGGTGAAAGAAGGTCCTCATTCTCAAAATCTGCGCTAATGTTTGAAACATGTCCCATGAACATGATTCAAATGTTCACTCATTGGCCCCATAATTCCATTTTAGGTTTGAATGCAGTGACTGTCTGCTGACTTGAATGCAGTTGTTTTCACTCAGTAGTAGATTGAGTTCGTTGAGCAGGTTGAATATGTTACATAAATAAGCAAGTTTTGCCACCCATTCTGCGTTACTGAAATGTGCTGCCAGTGGTGCCTATTTTTCCAAAAGAAATCTCTAGAGTAGCTCTCATAACTCAAAAACCTATAGAAAGCCACCTCACTTCTGTGTGTAAGAGAAGATGTGTGTGTTCTGAGTCCATCTCTCAGAGCTGGGCAAATGGACTTGAGTTAAGGGCATATACTTTATGTGATTAATAATTTTAATCATATCCTGCAAAACATTGTTTAGTTCAGGTGACTTTTTTTCCATTAGCCAGCATTCTTACAGATGATATAATGCATTCTGCAGCTGTGATGTTCGTTGGCAGCAAAAACAAAAGTACACAAAAACAAGCATTGTTGCTTGTTGTCAGCATTGATAGACTTGTCAACCTGGATAGTGTATCAGGGTGGTTCATTCATCTTCTGTAACAGTTGTGCCTCAATATGCTCTGTTGTTTCATCAGTTTATCTAGTTATGGTGCTAACTGAAAGAGGAACATGTGCCACCTTTTGAATGGCAGCCCCTCCTATAAGTTCCCTGTAGATGTCCTTAGCAGCAGACAGGATCAAGACTTTACTATTAGTTAAGGGTTTAACTTTAGCAGTATGGCTAGCCACTAAGAGAGATGCTCTTTGTGCAGACACATTTGTTCACATTTAATGAAGGATGGTCTTCAGTAATTGCTTCTGTTTGTTATGTTTATGTGTATTTTTTTTTAATTCCTTTTGAAAAATTCCAAAGGCTTGTCTTCTAATGCAGAGGGCTTGGTCTTCATGTGGCCAAGAAGTTTTAAAGGTTTCATGGCTTCATAGATAGCTGCTTGCCACATATTAAATACAAAGCGGGCTTGGGGAATTGCAAATCAGCTTTTGCAATGAACTTGTAATTTAATTAGGATTCTTGCTATTTTCTTTTAAATGCAGCTTTCACTTTGTTGGCAGTCCTTGAGTCTTCTGCTGTCTCATCATTGATTGAGTCTTTCCTCCTCTTTTCAAGGAAGCTCTCCAAGGATGTTTGCTTTTTCTCATTTTTGCTAGAGTTAGCTTGTGGGTTTACCAAAACTGTGACTAAGTGTCCAGTGTAAGAAAGAGGCATGGATACAAGTGGTAACTAAAATAATGGGTAGGCCACATGCAGATTGAAATAAGTGTCAGATTCTGACTTAAAGTCTGTATAGTACAACCAGATGCGACCGTACTGTTGAAGTCAACATGCCACTGTAACGCCTGCCACCAGATGCAGCTTAATTGTCACTTACCACTCACTGATAGGGTTTTTATATGAGTCTGCAAGCAGTTGAGTTACTCTGATCTCTGTATAATCAGACCTCTCTGATAATGATAATCTGAATTTGCAGCCACTCCCCAGCACCATTGTCATTGCTTCAGCTCCACCTCAGATCATCAGGCATTAGATTCTGATAAGGAGCACCTGACCTAGATGCCGCACATGTGGAGTTTAACAGTAGGGTCTGCACTCCTGTAAGAATCCAGTACTGCCCCTGATCTGACAGGAGGTGAACTTTGGGCAGTGATGCGAACAATAGGAGCAACTGTAAATACAGATGAAGCTTTGCACTTGATGGCCACTCCCCTTCTGTTGTGTGGCCTGGTTGCTAACAGGCCATGGACCAGTATCAGTCCATGGCCCAGGGGTTGGGGACTGCAGATGTATATAATATGAGACTTTTTAGGATTGGCATTTTTCACTGAAAACAATTCCCCAGAAAGTCATCTAACTTATTGCTTGCTTCAGTGGCTCCTTCCTTTTTATTGCTTAGTAATATTTCAGGGTATGAATGTTCTACTGTTAGCCATTCACCTGTTGAAGGACATCTGGGCTATTTCCAGTTTGGGGCTATTGCAAATAAAGCTGCTACAAATACTTGGGTACAGGTTTTTATGTGAACATAAATTATCATTTCTCTGGATTAAATACCAGGGAGTACATTGCCAGGTTATATGGTAATTGCATGCTTAGTTTTTAAAGAAATTGTCAAAAGGTTTTTCAGAGTTGCTGTACCATTTTACATTCTTAACAGCAACATACAAGTGATCATCTTTCCCTGTATCCTCATCAGCCTTTTGGTGTTTTCACTGTTTTTTGAATCTGCAAATTTATGGCATACATGAGAAACTTTGTTATGTGTATGTAATGTGTGGTGATCAAGTCAGGGGGATTAGAGTGTCCATCATCTGAGTTCAATACTTTTTTTGTTAAGGACAGTCATCTTTATCAAACCTTGAATTTGTTCCTTTTACTTGCCATATGTTTGTACCCTTGTACCCACTTCTCTTTATCTTCCCCTCACTCCACTCACCTTTGACTACTATTACCATTTCACTACTCTCTACCATGTGTTCATGTTTTTTAGCTGCCACATAGTACATGAGAACGTGTTATATTTATCCATTTGTGCCTGGCTTATTTCACGCAAGATAATGACCTCTAGTTCCATCCATGTTGCTGCAAATGGCATGATTTTAATCTTTTTTAATTGATGAATGGTATTCCATTGTGTATATATGCAACATTTTCTTTATCCTTTCATTTCTTGATAGACACTTAGGTTGAATCTATATCTTGGTTATTGTGAATAATGCTTTAATATCCCTTTGACATATTGATGTCTATTCATTTGGGTAGATAAGCAGTGTGGGATTGTTGGATGGAATGGTAATTCTGTTTTTAGTTCTCTGAGAAATCGCCATATTGCTTTCCATAATGGTGTACTAGTCTATGTTCCCACCAAAAATGTGTAAGGATTCCCTTTTCTCTGGCTCCTTTCCAAATATGCTGTTTATCTTTTTATTAGTAGCCATTCTAACTGCTGATAAGATACCTCATTGTGATTTTGATTTGTATTTCTCTGATCATTAGAGATATTGAGCATTTTGTCATAAGCCTGTTGGCTATTTCTGTTTTTGTTGCCTGTGCTTTTGAGGTCTTAGAAATTCTTTTCTTGGAACACTGTCCAGGAGAGTCTTCCCTCTAATTTCTTCTAGTATTTTTATAGCTTTGGTTCTTAGATTTGAGTCTTTAATCCATTTTGGTTGATTTTTGCTTATGGTGAGAGATAGGGGGTTAGTTTCATTCTTCTGCATGATGCTATGCAATTTTCCTACAGCGTTTATTGAAAAGACTGTTCTTTCCTCAGTGTCAGTTTTTTGTTTGTTTGGTTTTTTTCCTACAGCGTTTATTGAAAAGACTGTTGTTTCCTCAGTGTCAGTTTTTTGTTTGTTTGGTTTTGTTGTTTGTTTGTTTGTTTTTGAGGCATTCTCACTCTGCTGCCCTGGATAGAGTCCCGGGGCATGTTAGCTCACAGCAACATCAAACTCTTAAGCTCAAGCAATTTTCTTGCGTTAGCCTCCTGAGTACCTGTGACTATAGGCATCCACCAGCTAATTTTTCTGTTTTTAGTAGAGATGGGGTCTCACTCTTGCTCAGGCTGATCTCAAACTCCAGAGATCAGGCAGTCCACTCTTCTTGGCCTTCCAGAGTGCTAGGATTTTACAGCCACTGCACCTCCGATGTAAATTCTTGTTGGCTTTGTTGAAGATGAATTGGCTGCAAATTTGTTGGTTTATTGCTAGGTTCTATATTCTCTTTTGATATGTATGTAGAATATGCATGTTCTTTGGGTCACCAGGCCTTATATTATGAAACGTAATATAATATATGTATATAGAATATGCATGTCTTTGGGTCACTAGGCCTTATAATATATTATGAAGTCCAGTAATGTGATACTTCAAGTTTTGTTCTTTTTGCTCAGGATTGCATTGGCTATTTGGGCTTGGTTTATTTAGTTAGTTAGTTTCTTTGGATTTTACGATTTTCTTTTAATTCTGTAAAGAATGACATCGGTATTTTGATAACAATAGCATTGAATCTGTAGATTACTTTGGGCAATATGTTTATTTTAGTGACAGTAATTCTTCTGATCCATGAGCATGGAATGTTTTTCTGTGTCATCTTTAATTTTTTTTATATGTTTTGTAGTTTTCCATGTAGAAATATTTTATCTCCTTGGTTAAATTTGTTCTTGGGTATTTTCTTTTATTTTCTGTCTTTTGAAAATGAGATTGCCTTCTTGATTTCTCTCTAGCCTACATCATTATTGGTGTATAGAAGGGCTCCTGAGTTTTACATGTTAATTATCTCATGGCACACTTGAACCTATAGTTAAGCTTCCATGGCACACTTAAATTATGTTGATTTAAAAAAAAATAAAAAATGCTTATTGTGCTTTGAACTTTGTAAAAATAATTTAATTAATGATCATTAAAAATTTTTGCGGCACACTTAAGACCCTCTGATGCCACACAGCTCACTGTCTTAGAGGAAAGACTTTCCCTTTTCTTCATTCAGTATGGTGTTAGCTGTGAGTTTATCACATATGGCTTTTATTATTTTGAGGTATGTTTTTTTCTCTGGATTGTGGAGTGATTTTTATCATGAAGGGATAGTGGGTTTTATCAAATGCTTTCCCCGTATATATTGAGAATCATCACGTGGTTTTGTCATTCATTTTGTTGATGTGATGTATCATGTTTGTTGATTTGCTGTGTCAAACCATCCTGCATCCCTAGTATAAATCCCATTTGATCGTGGTGTATTATCCTTTTGATGTTCTGTTGGATTTGCTTTGTTGGTGTTTGTTGAGGATTTTGTGTCGATGTTCATCAGAGGTATTGGCCTGTAATTTTCTTTTTTTGGTGTATCCTTGTCTGGTTTTGATATAAAGGTGACTCTGGCCTTGTAAAATGAGTTAGGGAGAATTCCCTTCTCTAAGGATTGGTATTCTTCTTTGCACAGTTGGTAGAATTTAGCTCTGAATTGATCCAGTCCTGGGTTTTTCACTGTTCTTGTTGGGGGACTTTTTCTATTTCTTCCTTATTTAGTTTCTGTAGCTTGTATTTTACAGGAATTTATCCATTTTCTCTAGGTTTTCTCATTTGTCAGCATGTGTACAGGGTGAACATAAAATTCGTGTGCAGTTTGCCACGTTAAACTATTTTAAATTGCACACGAACTTTATGTCCACCCTGTGTATAGTTCATGATAGTCTCTAAAGATTTTTTTTTTTTTTTTT
>NW_003852400.1:25103539-25158550 GCF_000181295.1 Otolemur garnettii
CAGCCGTCATTGTTGTTTGGCGGGTCCGGGCTGGGGATTCGAACCCGCCACCTTAGGTGTACGTGGCTGGCGCCTTAGCCAGTTGAGCCACAGGCGCCGAGCCTGTTTTATCTTTTCAAAGAACCAACTTTTTGGCTGTTTATTTATAGTCTCTATTTCACTTAGTTCTGCTGTGATCTTTGTTAGCTCTTCTGGTAATTTTGGGTTTGTTTTCTTTTCTAGTTCTTTAAGAAGCATTGTTAGATTGTTAATTTTTCTACTTATGTAGGCATTTATTGCTATAAATTTCTTAGCACTGCTTTCACTATATTCCACAGATTTTCATGATATTCTACTATATTCCATATGTTTTGTTTCCATTTTCATTTGTTTCAAGAAATATTTTTATTTTTGTCTTAATTTTTTTGTTGACCCAGTCTTCATTCAGGTGCATGTTAATTTTTATGTATTTGCATGGTTTTCAGAGTTGTTCTTGGTGTTGATTTTCACTTTTATCCCTGGTGGTCTGAGAAAATATTTGGTATGATTTCAGTTTTTTTGAAAAAATTTGTAAAGATTTGCTTTCTGGCCTAACATGGTCTATTCTGGAGTGTGTTCCATGTGCTGATGAAAATAATGTATATGCTGCTGTTGTTGGAAAGGATGTTCCATATATGTCTGTTAGGTCCATTTTGTCTGATACCCAGTTAAATCTAATATTTCTTTGTTAATTTTGGGAGGGAGGGAGTGGATGATCTGTCTAATGCTAAGAGTGCGGTATAAAGTTCCCCCTATTAATATGTTGCGGTCTTTTTGTTTAGATCTAGTAATATTTGCTTTATAAATCTGAGTACTCCAGTGTTGGGTACATTTATATTTAGAATTATATAGTTCTTGATAGATTAATCCTTTTGTCATTATATGGTGAACTTCTTTGTCCCTTTTTTTTAACTCTTCTTGACTTTGTCTGTTTTACCTAACATGAATTAGTTATTCTTGCTCACTTTTAGTTTTTGTTTGAATGGAAAATAGTTTTTCTGTCCCTTTACATTCAGTCTTTATGTGTCTTTACTGGTAAGGAGAATTTGTTTCATAAACAGCATATAGTTGAATCTTGTTTTTTAATCCATTCAGCCATTCTACATCATTTAAGTGGAAAATGTAGTTCATTTACATTTCAGGTTATCATTGCTATGTGAGATGTTGTTCTTGTCATATTGTTGATTGTTTTCTGTTGTTTTATATGTACCCGTTGTGTTCTTTTTCTTTCATAGTTTGTTGTGGTTTAGTGGATTTCTGTAATTGTACCATTTGAATCCTTGCTTGTGTGGGAAAGGTTTTATTTCTCCTTCAGGCATGAAGGCTAATTTGGGGGAATATAGTACCTTGGCTGGCAGTTATTTTTCTCTTAGCACTTTAAATCTGTCATCACATTCTCTTCTGGCATCTAATGTTTCTGTTGAAAAAAGATTTGTTTGTCTGGTGTGTTTTCTTCTACAGAAATCCTATTCTTAAGATTTGCCCTTTGACTTGAGATAGAGCCTCTTGTCTCTGAATGTCTAAATGTCTTCCTAGATTTGAGAAGTTTTTAACTATTATTTAATTGAATAGATTTTGTAATCCTTTCTGGTCTCATCCTTTTGTTAATCCTCTTTTCTTTGCTCTTGGAGATACCAATAATTTGCATATTCAGTTGCTTTATGTTGTCCCAAATGCCACCACAAGGTCTTTTGCTTATTTTTAAAGTTGTTTCTTAAAAAAAAAAAAAAATTCTTTCTTAAGGCCCAGTGAGATGGCTCACACCTGTAATCTTAACACTCTGGGAGGCTGAGGGAGGCAGGTGGATTGCTTGACCTCAGAAATTCGAGACCAGCCTGAGTAAGAGCCAGATTCCATCTCTAGTAAGTAGCCAGGCATTGTGGTGGGCACCTGTAGTCCCAGCTACTTGGGAGGCTGAGGCAAGAGAATCGCTGAAGCCCAAGAGTTGGAAGTTGCTGTGAGGTGTGACACCATGGCTCTCTACCAAGGGCAACAAAAGACTGTCTCAAAAATAAATAAAATAAAAACAAAAATTAAAAAAATAGAAAATTCTTCCTTTTTTCTGTTTCACTGGGTTATTTCAAAAGCCCTGTCTTTAAGCTCTGTGATTCTTTCTTTTCCTTGATCTGGGCTATTGTTGAAGCTTTTAAATTATTTTGTATTCCTTTAGTGAATTCTTCCGTTTCAGAATTAGTTATTTTTTAAAATATGTGAATTTATGGTAAATATTTTTATGCTGAGGTTTCTTTTATTTCTTTGTGTTGTTTTTCAGAGTTCTCTTTTATCTCACTCGACTTCCTTAAAATCAGTATTTTGAATTTTTTTTTTTTTTTTTTTTGAGACAGAGTCTCACTTTGTTGCCCTTGGTAGAGTGCCGTGGCATAATAGCTCCCAGTAACTTCCAGCTCTTGAGCTTAAGCGATTCTTTTGCCTCAGCCTCCCAAGTAGCTGGGGCTACAGGCCCACACTGTAACACCTGGCTATTTTTCCAGCCTGAGGAAGTCTTGCTCTTCCTCAGGCTTGTCGAAACCTGTGAGCTCAGAGCAATGTACTCACCTTGGCCTCCCAGAGAGTATTTTGAATTCTTGATCCAGGATTTTGTGGATTCTTTTTCATTGACATCTATTGCTGAAAAATTTTTGTATTCCTTTGGTTTTATGTTTTCTTGTGCCTGTATTTTTCCTGTGCTCTTATGTTGTTATTTGCACATCTGATTGTACTAGCTGCCTCTTCCAATTTTTAGAAATTACTTTCCTCAGGTAGATTTTTTTCCAGAAGATGTATATATATTGTTAGTTGAATAAGGTGGTTTGGCTTTGAATTTGGGTGCATGCAGTGCAATGATCTCTGTATGACTTCTTCAGCAGTATATATTATTGGTGATATTTGGAATTTTCTTGGTGGTTTAGGGTACAATTATTAGTGGCGGCTTTAAGGAAATTTGCTGGGGACTAAAATGCTAGGTGGCCCAGTGGTGTCAACAGTGGGCTGAATTGTGCCTGGTGTTAGGCCTCAGTGTGAGTTATGCTGGCAGGAGTGTTAGTGAAGGACGATTCTTGGGTCTCGTGGTGGCTTGCTTAGATCCAGGCTTGTGGGCAGATTCTCAGGCCCCTGGGAAGCTGGTATAATGTGGGTGATGACACTAGTGGTTGTGGAGCACTCACTGGAACACTGGCATTGCTGGTTTTGGTGGACAGGCCGGTCCCTTGGTTGTTACCTATGGTGGTATCTGAGATTTGGTTAGCCCAACCTCAGACCCCAGCAGAAGTTATCAGGTTCCTATGGTGGTGGACTGAGCTGGGCAGTTTCCAGGCCCTTGGATAGTGTCCTTGAGTACTAGAAGGATGGGGACCTGTCTAGACTCTGGCTCTGACTGACAGGAGAAGAAGGAATAGTCCCTAGGCCACCAGTGGAATGCATAGGTGTGGGCTGTGGTGGCTGCACTTTTGACCTGCCACTGGGGGAGGCAGAGCCCCTCTCAGCTGGAGCAGCATGGGTAGGTAACTTGTGGAGAGTGCATCTTCCCTCACCTTGGACTCTATAGCTGTTCATAGAAGGGCAGCAGTGGGATTTGTCTAGGGATGCATGAGAGTGCCAGGTCTCCTTTTTCCTTGTCCAATAGGCAAAATTTAAATGCAACTATATTTGCTAAATTAAAGCACAAGACCATATGTCATGATGTTGCTATCAGGCCTAGGTTGAAGAGCAGACTCAGGGTTTGTTGCCTTGGAGACTGTGAAGTTAAGATAAATGTGGAATGTTGTGTCTGGAAACCCCTTATCTGAAGTTCTCAGTTGGAAATTAAGGCTGCTTTTGCTTCTTAATGATCCATCATCCATTCAAGAGTGGGATGTTCCATTCTCATTGATAAAGTTTCAAACAGTATAGTTTGTGACAGTCTGATTGTAAAGGAAAAAGTTCCTCAGTGCCATGTCTTCAGTATTTACAAATGCATTTTTTTTTTTTTTTTTGAGACAGAGTCTCAAGCTATGGCCCTTAGTAGAGTGCCGTGACGGCATAGCAACCTCAAACTTGGGCTCAAGTGATCCTCCTGCTTCAGTTTTTCAATTTTTAATAGAGATGGGGGTCTTACTTTTGCTCAGGTTGGTCTTGAACTCGTGAGCTCAAGCCGTCCACCTGCCTCAGCCTCCCAGAGTGCTAGGATTATAGGCAAGAGCCACAGTGCCCAGCCATAAATGAATTTTTTTAACAAACTCACAGTCTTTTCAATCTGAATATCAAATTGTTTTAATTAATGTAGCTCTTTTTTGTAGGTAATATATTTTAAATAATACATGGTAAGCTGGGTTTATTGCCTTACCCTTCTCAGTTCTCTTTTTGAGAACTTCCCATTTACATACACCTTATTTTTCCAAATAGAACTTAGGATAATATTTGTCAGATTATTTAAGTTTTAAAAATCTTCTTATATTTTAAAATGGTATGATAGGCTTAGTCTACTTCTCTTCCTTTACCAGTTATGTTTACATGTTTATTTTTTCAAATTTTTAGAATACTTTTTACTAAGTTAATTTTTTTAAATTGTCCTGTGTTTTAGCTGGGCTCACATTACATGTATAGGTTAATTTGGAGGAAATCAACATCTTTATCACTGTTTTTTTTATGGTAAAATATACATAAAGTTTACCATCTTAATCATTTTGGGGGACAAAGTTCCCGTGGTATTAAATACATTTATATTGTGGAACCGTTACCACCATCTGTCTCCAGAGCACTTCATCTTGTAAAACTAAAATTTTATGTTTGTTTAAACAGTAGTTCTCTGTTCTTTCCCGGACCCTGGAAGCAAAAATTCTCTTTTTCTGTCTCTGATTTTGGCTAAGTACCTCACATAAGTGGAATTAAACCTGATTTTTCCTTTTGTGATTGACTAAATACTTCATGTAGCAAAATGTCTTCAACATTTGTCTATTTTGGAGCATGTCAGAATTTTCTTAAGATTGAATGAAAATCCGTTGTATGTAAATACTACATTTTGCTTGTCCATTTATCTGTTGATTGACACTTGGTTTGCTTACACATTTTAGCTATTATGATTACTACTGCTGTGGATGTAGGTGTACAAATGTCTCCTTGAGACCTGTTTTCAAGTCTTTTCGATATATGCTCAAAAGTGTGACTGTTGAATCATATGGCAGCTCTGTTTATTTTTTGAGGAATTGTCACACTGTTTTCTACAGCAGCTGTACCATTTTGCATTCTCACCAACAATGCACAAGAGTTTGTGTTTTTCCACATTCTTTCCAACACTTTCTGATTTTTGACAGTGTCCATCTTAATGAGAGTGAGATGTAGTTTTGATTTGTATTTCACTAATAATTAGTGCTGTTGAGCATCTTCTCGTGTTTTTATTGACCATTTGTACATCTTCTTTGGAAAATGTCTAAGTCTTTTTCTCAGTTTTGAATTTGGTTGGGTTTTTTTTTTTTTTTTTTGGCTGAGTGTTAAGAATTATCTATGTATTTTGGATACTAATTCTTATTGCATATATGATTTACAAATATTTTTACTCATCCTGTGGTTTGCCTTTTTTACTTTTTGAAAGTATCTTTTGATGAACAAATTTTTAAAATTTTCATGAAATTCTATTTTCCTATTTTTTTCTTTTGTTGACTTTGTCTTTAGTATCATATCCAAGAAATCATTGCCAAATCTAATGTCACGAGGCTTTTTTGCTCCATTTTTTCTCTTCAGTATTTTATACTTTAGCAGTTGGAGTTAATTTTTGTATTTTGTTATATAAGGGCCCAACTTCCTTTTTTCATATGTGGATATCCTATTTACCAGCACCATTGTTAAAAAGACTGTCCTTTGCCCATTAAGTAGTTTTGGCTCCCTTGCCAAAAATCATTTGACCATAAATGATAAATCATAAATAAACCATAAAGATTTATTTGTAAACTATTTCTTTGGTCTTATGTCTGTCTTTATGCCAATACCATATTTTTTTGCATACTTTAGCTTTGTAATGAGTTTTGAATTCAGGAGTTGTGAGTCATCCAGTTTTGTTCCTCTTTTTAGATTGTTTTAGCTATTCAGGGCCCCTGAAGATTCCATTTCAATTTAAGGATGGGTTTTTGTATTTCTGCAGAAGACATTGTAGGGATTTTAACAGGAATTGCATTGACTGTGTAGACCACTTTGTGTAGTACTGACATCTTAATGATATTTAGTCTTCCAGTCTGTGAGCTTGTAATGTTTTTCCATTTATGTCTTTAATTTTTTTATTATTATTTTTTTCCTCACCTGAGCTCAGGATTTCAAGACCAGTGTGAGCAAGAGTGAGACCCTGTCTCTACTTTATCACCTTCGGTGGAGTGCTGTGGTATCACAGCTCACAGCAACCTCCAGCTCTTGAGCTTAGGTGATTCTCTTGCCTCAGCCTCCCAAGTAGCTAGGACCACAGGCATCGACCACAATGCCTAGCTATTTTTTTGGTTGTAGTTTGGCCGGGGCTTGGTTCGAACCCACCACCCTCCATATATGGAGCCAGCACCCTACTCACTCTTAGCACTATTTTGTATTTTTTTGTTGTACAAGCCTTTACTATCTGCTTATCATCTTTTTGATTCTATTAATGGACTCTCTTTTTCAAATATTTATTAACGTACAAAAGTTCCACTGATGTTTTGTGTGTTGACATCAAATTCAGCCAAGAAATAGGATACATTTATTTCAACAATTTTGTGTGTGTGTGTGTGCGTGTATATAATCTTTAGGGTTTCTAGCATACAAGATTGTATCATCTGCAAGTGGATAATTTTATTTCTTTCCAATTTGGAAGTCTTTTCTCTCTTTTTCTGACTAAATTGCTCTGGCTAGAACTTCCAGTGCTATGTCAAAGAGAAGTGATGAAATTGGGCTGATCTTAGAGGGAAAGCTTTCATTGCTGGGTATGACGTTCCACTGTGAGTTTCTCACATATGGCTTTTGTTGTGTTGAGGTAGTTTCCTTCTGTTCCTAGTTTGTGGAGTGTTTGTATCATCAAGGAGTGGTGAATTTTGTCAAATGTTTTTTCTGCATTAACTGAGATGACTCTGTGGGGGGGGGGGCGCGCACGTGTGTGTGTGTGTGTGTGTGTGTGTGTAGATATGTTTTACTTCATTCTTGCAATGGTGTATTACCTTCGCTGATTTTCATATGTCGAACTATTTTTGAACTAAATCCCACTTGGACATGGTGTACAATCTTTTAACATGCCGCCAAATTCAGTTGGGGAAGTATTTTGTTGAAAATTATTACGTCATAATGGATGTTGGTTTGTAATTTTCTTGTAGTTTCCTTGGATTTGGTACCAGAATATTGCTGACTTCACAAAATGAATGAGGAAGTGTTCTCTTCTTTTTTCGGAGAAGCTTGAGAAGGCTTAGTTTTCTAGTTTCAGTTTTGTTTTATCTCTGTTCTACCCCTAATTTTCTTTTTTCTGGTAGCTTTGGGTTTAGTTCTTTTTCTAGTTCTTTAAGTTGTAAAAATAAGTTCTGGCTCGGCGCCTGTGGCTCAAGTGGCTAAGGCACCAGCCACATACGCCTAAGGTGGCAGGTTCGAATCCCCAGCCCGGGCCCGCCAAACAACCATGATGGCTGCAACTAAAAAAAAATGGCCGGGCGTTGTGGCGGGCGCCTGTAGTCCTAGCTACTTGGGAGGCTGAGTCAGGAGACTTGCTTGAGCCCAGGAGTTGGAGGTTGCTATGAGCTGTGATGCCACGCCACTCTACCCAGGGGGATAGCTTGAGGCTCTGTCTCAAAAAAAAAAAAAAAAGTTCTTGATTTGAGATTTTTCTTTTTGTCTAATACAGTGGTTCTCAACCTGTGGGTCGCGACCCACAGGAACCTTATTAAAGGATCGCTGCATTAGGAAGGTTGAGAACCACTGGTTTAATATAAAAGTAACAGCCATAAATTCCCCCTTAGCACTGCTTTCTCTGTGTCCCGTAAGTTTTGATAAATTGTGTTTTTGTTGTCATTTGTCTCAGTATTTTCTAATTAACTCTTATGATTTATCTTTGGTCTGTCTATTGTTTGATTCCCACAGATTTGTGAAGTTTTCAGTTTTCATTCGATAATTGATTTCTAACTTCGTTGTGTTATGGTTAGAGAAGATACTTTGTATAATATCTATATTTTTTAATTTATTGAGACTTTATTTGTGACCTAACGTAGGGGCTGTCTTGGTTAGTGTCCCATGTGTACTTGAGACAGATATGTATTCTGTTATTGTTGGATAGAACGTTCTGTTCTGTTTGATCTAGTTTGTTTATTGTGTTGATTTAAGTCCTCTATTGTCTTTTGTCTGGTTCTATTCATTATTAAGAGTGATGTATTATGAAAACTATTATTGTAGAACTGTTTTTCTCTTCGTTTTTGTCAGTATTTGGTGTGTGTTCATTCCCAGCATCTAGTCCATGGAGCTTCTTGTTGTTCTCGCTGTTGGAGAGCCACCGTCAAAGCAGAGGCTGCTTTGCCAGTGTACATGCTGTGAAGTATTTGGGAAATTTGTTTCCAAAGGACAGCCTTAACCCAGCAACTGAGGTGTGACTACATTGTCTCCCATGCTACTCTGAGGAATGACCTAGAATTATCCTCCATGGGATCTTCCTTGGTATCTTACCCTTGTTTACCTTCCTTACCTTCAGTGTCTTCTTTACCTCTAAGTATTTTCCCACAGAATAATTCCTAATTACTTTCACACAGGTACCTAATCTTAGTGCTTGTTCCCAGGGAACTCTGCTTTAGATGGGTACTAACTAATGTTTGTGCTGCATTCTCTTTGACAAGTGATTATTTTGGAGTGAGATTGGACTGAGATTTTCTATGCTATCTGTTTTGGGGTTCACTTTGTCAGATAATGACATCAAACTTTTATATAAAAGAAGAATTGGTTAAGTTTTTGTTGTTGTTTTTTGAGATAGAGTCTCATTATAGCACCCTCTGTAGAGTGCGGTGGTTTCACATTTCACAGCAACCTCAGACTCTTGAGCTTAAGCAATTCTCTTTCCTCAGCCTCCCAAGTAGCTAGGACTACAGGCACCCACCACAACGCCCAGCTATTTTTTTGTTACAGTTGTCTTTGTTGTTTAGCTGCCCTGGGCCGAGTTCAAACCCACTACCTTCAGTGCATGTGGCCAGAGCTGTAACCACTGTGCTATGGGCACAGAGCCAGAATTGGTAAATTCTGTTGGTTTTGTAGAATGATTTGTATAACATAAAAAATGGTTTTTCAAAGATTAAAATAGTTCATCCAGGAACAGGCTTGATATTTTTGAAGTCTGGCCTTTTGACATCTTTTATTTCTTCTGTGGTTATTTGTCTATTTAGATTATATATCTTTCAGTCACCTCTGATAAAATTAGCTTTATTATTTTTTTTTTAACCCTATGTTTTCTAATGCCACACATATTAGCTTTTTTAGAGAAATCTGTGCTTCACTTGGGTTCATGCTTAATAGCTATTTGTTACATAAAGTGTTACCTTCTTTTTTCATTTTGTCTGTGCATGTGTATACAGTTTGAATTTTAACTTGAACAAACCAACTGTGAAAAGACTTTTGTAAACTAATTGAGACAGTTTGATTATAGAAGATAGTTGGGGAAATTTGATTATAAACTTTGGATTAGATGGGTCCAAAGAATTATTGTTAATTTTGTTAGATATTGTGGATTGTGAGTAAATGTCTTTATTTTCAGAGAGATATATAGTAGTGTATAGGGATGAGATGACTTTGTTCTCTAGATTTGCATTAAAATATTGTGATCAATTGAGAAAATAACTGAAGTAGATATACCAGTTTTTTTATTATAATTTAATCTGTGTGATGGGGTATGGAGGGTTTTTGTTACATTTTTTGTGTGTTTGAAGATTTTTATAATTCATGTTTTTAAAATCACAAATCTGAGTTACTCGTGTTATGAAGTTGGAACACATACTTATTAGCAACACATTCTCACCCGTCCCCACCCCCACCACTAGTTCAGTTGGCAAGAGAAGCTGCTTTTGCCTAGGACTTTCATCATTTTATGCTATGAAGCTTTTCTTTCCAGGTTAGTATTTCTGCTTTGTTTAATAATTACCGTACAGTTACTAAGTTATACACTAGAAAGGATTACACGTCTCTTACCAACCCTTTCATTGTATGAGTTCTCCGTTTGTGAGTTCGTGGAGTTTTAAGAATTTAGATTCATCTCTGACTGAATTATATCTTTAAGTAGACAGTGTGTACCAAGAGTATATGGGTACTGAGCCCTTACGTATTTTAAAGTGTTTTCCGGTTATCTTGATTCTTGAATGGTAACTTGCTGGATATTTAAGCCTGTAAATATATGTTTTCTCCCTCAGAAACATGAGTTTTTTATTTTGTTTCCTTTGGAATATAAGCTATTCCTTTCTTGTGTCTCTATTACCTATCTTTCATATCTACTCTTATCTCTATAATTGCTTTTATCTCTTCATTATAAAGCAGTCATCTACAGAGTATGATTTTTTTTCTTTTTTTTTTTTGTAGTAAATATACAGAACTATGTTTTTCACTCCTCTTCTGTGTCATATCCTATGTTTCATTTTTTCCACTATAAGATATTAAAATTCTGTGAATTATTATTCATTTTTAAATGAATCAGTTCTTGCTGGTCTGGCTTATGAAATGCGGGGGTAGTATCTTTTTTGCCACTTCCCACACATAGACAATTGCTTTTTTAACCATTGGATCTTTCCTTTAAGTTTCAAAGTAGGGTATTTTGCTGCTGATTGATAGTTTCTGTCTAGCCATTTAGCTTCCCAATAGGTAAATAAGAGAGCTGGAACCTTGGGCAGCTGCATGTAGGATTTGTCTTTACCTTTTCTGTGATTTTCTAAAGATCTAGGCAGGCAGGTGTCTATATGAGTGGGAGAGCTTCACCAGATTGGGAGCATATCATTCAAATTTGTTTGATATTGGCTCAGCGCTGTAGCACAGTGGTTACAGCACCGACCACATATACCAAGGGTGGCAGGTTTGAACCCGGCCCAGGCCAGCTAAACAACAATGACAACTGCAACAAAAAAATAGCCAGGCATTGTGGCGAGTGCCTGTTGTCCCAGATACTTAGGAGGCTGAGGCAAGAGAAATGTTTAAGCCCAAGAGTTTGAGGTTGCTCTGAGCTGTGACACCATAGCAGTCTACCAAAGGGCAACATAGTGACACTCTGTCTTGAAAGAAAAGAAAATTTTGATACTTTCCATTTTGTTGGGTTGAATAGTTTGCTCACTTTGATAATAAGTTGGATTTGTTTAATGAGTTAGAACATATTTTTCTCATGGTTACCTTTGATCCATGGTAACTAAATACCATTTTACATTACTTTCTCCATATCCTCACCATCATTTGGTAGTGTCACTATTGTTTGTCCTTGTCCATCTTTCTTGGTATGTAGAGTAATCTTTTAGTTTGCATTTCTCTAATAGTTAATGAAGTTGAGTATTTTATCATTCTCCCATATGTCATTTATAGGTCTTCGGTGAAGTGTCTTTTGCCCATTTTGGTGTTGGTTAAGTTTTGTTTTGTTTTTTTGCTTTTGAATTTTGAGAGTTCTTTATATATTCCAAAAGTTAATTCTTTTTCAGATATATGATTTTGTGGTTTGACTGTGTCCTCCAAAACTCATGCTGAAATTTAATTGTCATTATAACAGTATCAAGAAATAGGGCATTTAATAAGTGATTAGATCATGAGGTCTTTCTTTGTGAATAGATTAATGCTGCTACTGCATACAGGAGTGGACTCTTGATAAAAAGGTAAGTTTGGCCTTAGTTTTCTCTCTGTCTCATGCATACTTTCTTGCCATGTGGTATTTTCCACCATGGGATGACCCTCACTAGAAGCCAGTGCCATGTTCATGGATGTCCCAGTCTTCAAAACTGTGATCCAAATAAACTTCTATTACCAGTCTTCAGTACTCTGTGATAGCAGCAGAAAACAGACTAAGACATGTAGTTTGCAAACATTTTCTTCCAAGCTGTAGTTTTTTCAACCTCTTAATAGCTTTTTTCACACAGCAAAAGTTTTTAATTTGACTAAAGTCTGATTTACCAATTTTCCTCTTTTATGAATTGTGCTTTCAGTATTAAGTCTAAGAACTGTATTTCCAGTTCTAGATAGCAAAGAGTTTTATTTTTTTTCTTAAACTTTTATACTTGCATGTTTTAACCTTTAAGTCTATGATACATTTTGTGTTAGTTTTTGTCCGAGGTATATAACCATTTTTGCCCAGGAATGTTCAGCTTCATTTACTGAAAAGGCTCTCTCTCTTCCTTTCATTTGCTTTTGTATCTTTGTTAAAAATCAGTTCAGGGTATTTCTGTGGGTCTATTTATAAGTTTTCTATTCTGTTCCATTGATCCATGCATCTAGCCCTCCACCAATATTACACTATCTTGATTACCATAGCTGATAACATCTTGAATGAGTAGACTGATTCCTCATACCTTTTTCTTATTTTTCAGAATTATTATAGCTATTCTAGTTCTCCTGCCTTAACATATAAATTTTAGCATAATCTTGTCTATTGAAAATCATTCTAGGAATTTTTTTCATAGACTGAGATTATCCTCATAGACATTCATATCATCTCCAAATTTACAATTAGAGACAGTTTTATTTTTCCTTTGTAGTCTGTTTGCCTTTTTATTTTTTTCATCTTTTTTTATTTTACTTTTTATTTTTCTTTTATTATGTTATTCAGAACTTAACAGTGCTGTGTCAAATAAGAGTGGTGAGAATGGAAATCTTTTCTTTATTCCTGAACTAAAGAGGAAAGCATTCAGTCTTTCATCATTGTGCTAGCTGTTAGATTCTGATAAATTGTTCTTTATTAGGTTTCTCTTTATCCATGGTTGAAGTTCCTTCTATTTTTGCTTTTATGAGAGTTTTTTTTTTCATGATTGAGTATTGGATTTTGTCAAGTGCCTTTTATGCATCTTTCATAAAATCTTGTGATTTTTCCTTTGGTGGTTAATTTGATGACTAATATTTATTGATTTTTGTATATTGAACCAGCCTTGCATCCTTGGAATAAACCCCAGTTGATCATAATTCTTTTTGTATATTACTGAATTCTATTTAGTAATACGTTATATATTAGTACTTCACATACTAATTGGTACTTTTAAGTATTTTTGTTTCTGTATTCATGAGAAGAGGTAGTGGTTTGTAGTTGTCTTTCTGTACTATTTCTCTAATTTTGGTATCAGGGTACTATAAACATGATAAAATGAGTTGGGAAGTGTTCTCTTCTACTTTTAGAAGAGATTATATATAATTGATGTTAAAACATTTTTTAAAAATTATTTTTTAAACATATGTTAGAATTCTTCAGTAAAACCATCTTGGCTTAGAGATTTTTTGGGAGTTTGGAGTTTTTTTGTTTTGTTTTTGAGACAGAGTCTTACTCTGTCACTCTGAGTAGAGTGCCGTGGTATCATCATAGCTCATAGCAACCTACTCCTGAGTTGCAGTGATCCTCTTGCCTCAGCCTCCTAAGTAGCGTGGGACTACAGGTGCCTACCACAATACCCACAGGCTGGTGTCAAACTCCTCAGCTCAGGCATTCCACCCGCCTCTGCCTCCCAAAGTTGTAGGTTGTTGGTGTGAACCGCTGCACTGGCCAAGGAGTTTTTAAATTATGGTTTCAGTTTCCTTAAAAATAGTAGGACTATTCAAATTATTCCATATTGGGTAAATTGTGATAGTTTATGCTTTTTAAGGAATTGGTATATTTCATCTAAGTTGTCAAATTTCTATGTGTCGAGTTGTTTCTAGTATTCCCTCATCCTTTTGAAATCTTCAGGGTGAACTGGCAATACCTCCTGAATTTATTTTATTAGTAATTTGTGCCTTTATTCTTTTTGTCTTTGTCAGTCTTTCTAGCGGCTTTTTTATCTTACTGATCTTACGTAGAACCATCTTTTTGTTTGATTACTTTTCTCTGTCGTTTTTCTGTTTTTAATTTTATTGATTTCTGCTTTTATTTTATCCCTTCTTCTTGCTTTGAGTTTATTTTGCTCTCTTTCTTGATTCTTGAGGTGGGAGCTTAAATGATTGATTTGAGATTTTTTTTCCTTTTTTTAATGTAAAGGAATTAGTGCTATAAGTTTTCTTCTTGGTATTACTTTAGCTGTGTCCCCCTATTGTTTTAAAGCTCCTCCTTTGCTGTTTTTACTTGCCTGTATAATTAATAAGACTGTAAATTCTGTGACACCAGGAAAAGGGTTTTTTGGGTTTTGTTTTTGTTTTTTTCAGTTTTTGTCCGGGGCCGGTTTGAACCTGCCACCTCTGGTATATGGGGCCAGGGCCCTACGCCTTTGAGCCACAGGTGCTGCCCTTGTTTTTGTTTTTTTGCAGCTTTTCCTAGTATATAGCATAGTACCAAGTAGTTGTAAATGGCTTTTTACTCTAAAACTTACACATATCACAATGACTATGCAAATGACATGAAATTTATGTGAACCAGCTTGATGAAAGTATTTCAAAATGTATATGAAAACACTACACTATACCCCATGTTTGCATTAATGTATACAGCTATCATTTAATAAAAAAATAAAATAAAAATAAATAAAATAAAATAAAACTTACACATATCTCAGCCTGGCAGCTTAACTCTCTTTATGCCTTAGAACTGGAAAGAAACACAATATAAATATTTCCTAAAATTAGAGGAAAACTGTAATTGAAGGTTTATTGCAAGTAAAATTTTATTCTATTTCAGTTTTTTTGTTTAGTTAAAAATTATATTTTGGGGGGGTTTGTAGAATCTCTTGAATCTGAGTGTTGGTAATCATTCAGTTTGGGAAAATATTCAGTCATTTCCTCAAATACTGCTTCTCCTCAATTACATGTCTGTTCCTTCAGAGGTTCTAATTAATGCTTATATTAGACCCCATCACTCTATTCCTTATATTTCTGTTGCTTAATTTTTTTCTTTTTTAGACAGAGTCTCACTCTGTTGCCCTGGGTAGAGTGACATCATAGCTTACTGCAATCTCAAATTCTTGGACCCAAGCGATTCTCTTGCCTCAGCCTCCCAAGTAGCAGGGAATACAGGCATCCACCATAAATGTCCAGCTATTTTTTAGAGACAGGGTCTCACTCTTGCTCAGGCTGGCCTGGAATTCCTGAACTCAAGCAGTCCACCCACATCAACCTCCTAGAATGCTGGGATTATAGACCACGACTCTTGGCCTTTTTGCTCAATTCTTTATTTTCCTTTATTTTTTCTTTCTATACTTCACTCTGCATATTTTCTTTTGACCTAGCTTTTAGTTTATTACATTTTCTCTTCAGCTATTTCTGTTCTGTGCCTATGTTTAAAAATCTTGTCATTTCATTTCTTGACCACCTCAGGAGTAGTTTTTTCAAAGGTAGTGAAGGAAACTCAGTTATCTGAGTCTCCTATAGCTATGTTTCTATTGTCTACTTTTTTCTCTGTCATCACATTTTTCGTTTTGATGCTTGGTTGTTTTTTATCGTGTTGGACATTGTGTAATATACAGAAATTCTAGTAATAATTTGAGATTCTTTGTGATTTTATGTTTCTCTACAAGAATATTTTTTTCTATGATGCTAAGGCAGATCATCTTAAGTATCCATCCATCTAGGCTGAGATGATTTCAGCCTAGACTTCAGCCCTGGTAAAGGTTGATCTGTTTTGTTTCACCTGTATTGCTAAATTGTAGTAGCCTCTCAGGGTCTTTGATAAAAAGCCTGGTCTATTCCAGGACCTTTCTTCCTAGGCAGACTTTGTTTTTATTTGTTTGTTTGTTTCCAGACATTGACAGACTTTATTGTGGGGGGTTCCCACCTGGGACCCCCAACTAGGCAGACTTTGAATTTTGATTTTTGCTTACCTCTTACCTTTTTTCTTCACAATCAGTAATTATCCTGTTTAGAGGAATAGAGCTGTGCCAGATATCAGGTCCTTCTCTCTTATGTCTTCTTCCAAACTTGACCCTACTAATTCTCTCTGTCTTGATACCTTACTAATTCATTTAGTTTTTTCTGATATGGTTTTCTGGTATTCAGGTGCTTGGTTTAAAAGAACATAGCCCGGTTCGGCACCCGTAGCACAGTGGTTATGGCCTTATCGCCTCATTGTAACTACTTAGCTCTATTATAGTGCAAAGGCAGCCGTATTCAATACATACATAAAACTTAACAAAAACAGGTGGCAGGCCAGCTTTGGTTCATGGGCCTCAAAACTATGCTAATCCTAGTCTTCTCCAAGCTAAGAATGACATTTACATTTTTTTTTAATTTTTTTTTTATTTTTACATATACATGTGATTATTAGGTTTCCACTTTTTGCCATCACAGAATTAAAAAGACTTAAAATTTAACAACAATAACAATGTTTAAGATTAGGACTAGAAACAATAACCTTGTAAAGAATGAAGATAAATACATTCAGAAAAGAAGTCAGATGATTGCTGCAACAAAGTATTAAGCAATAATAATAGTAATGCAAAGAAAGTAACATTCACATTGTCAAATAAGAGTATGTCTATTATAGAATGCTTTGACTCTGAGGTTCAGTGTGGAGTCATCAATTAACTTCTTTTTTTTCCCCAAAGTCTCAAAAAATAGACATTATTTATAAATAAAAATAAAAGATAATTTCAAAAAACAGATCATGCCAAATCTTATAGACAATAGAAAAAGAAGAAATCCTTCAAAATCATTCTGCTTAATCTGGATACACCTAATATTAAAATTGGAAAAAATACATTATTATAAAGGGAAAATTATAAACATAATTCACTTTTAAGTGAGGATGCAGTATCTTGTATCCTAAACATATTAATAAGTTGAAGTAAAAATTAATGTTTAAGTAATGTACTTTAGTCAGAATTGAATCCAATTTATGTGATAATTAGTCACTATTTTCTTTTTCTTTTTTTTTCTTGTCCTTACCCTCACCCTCCTCTGTCTGCTCACCCCTTCCCCATGCCCCACCATGTCATTGTTATTAATTGTCCTCACATCAAAGTTGAATACATAGGATTCATACTTCTCCATTCCTGTGATCCTTCACTAAGGATAATGTGTTCCACCTCCATCCAGGTTAGACAAATGCTGCAAAATCTCCATTTTTTTAAATGGCTGAATAGTATTCCATGGTATACATATACCACAGCTTACCAATCCATTCCTGGGTTGAAGGGCATTTAGGCTGTTTCCACATTTTAGCAATTGTAAAATGGGCTACAATAAACAGCTTAGTACAAGTATCTTTATAATAAAAGGGTTCTTTTCATTCTGGATAGATGCCCAGTAATGGGATTACAGGATCAAATGGGAGGTCTAGATTGAGTTCTTTGAGGTTTCTATACTTCCTTCCAAAAAGTTTGTACTAGTTTGCAGTCCCACCAGCAGTGTAAAAGTGTTCCTTTCTGTCTACATCCACGCCAGCATCTGCAGTTTTGAGATTTTATGATACAGGCCATGCTCACTGGGGTTAGATGATATCTCAGGGTGGTTTTAATTTGCAATTAGGGATGATGAGCATTTTTTCATGTATTTGCTAGCCTTTCATCCATCTTCTTTAGAGAAGGTTCTGTTCATCTCTCTTTCCCATTGATGTATAGGATTGTTGGTTTGTTTCTTGTGGATTAATTGAAGTTCTGTATAGATCCTAGTTATTAAACTTTTGTCTGATTCAAAATACGCAAATATCCTTTCCCATTGGGTAGGTTGTCTATTTGCTTTGGCTGTTATCTCCTTGGCTATACAGAAGCTGTTCAGTTTAATTAAACCCCATTTGTTTATTGTTGCGATTGTTGCTATAGCCATGGCAGTCTTCTTCATAAAGTCTTTCCCCATTCCGATATCTACCAGTGTTTTTCCTATTTTTTCTTTGAGAATTTTTTTTGTTTCATGCCTTAAATTTAAGTCCATTATCCATCTTGAATCAATTTTTGTGAGTGGAGAAAGGTGGATATCCAGTTCTCCCAGCACCATTTATCGAATAGGGAGTCTTTCCCCCAGTGGACGTTCTTGTTAGGTTTATCAAATATTAGGTGGCTATAAGTTGCTAGTTTCATTTCCTGGTTTTCTGTTTAATTCCAAATGTCTGTGTCTCTGTTTTTGTGCCAATACCATGCTGTCTTAACCACTATGGCCTTGTAGTACAGCCTAAAATCTGGTATGGTGATGCCCCCGGCTTTGTTTTTATTACTAAGAACTACCTTAACTATATAGGGTTTTTTTCTGGTTCCATACAAAATGCAGAATCATTTTTTCCAAGTCTTGAAAATAGGATGTTGGTATTTTAATAGGGATGGCGCTGAATCGGTAAATTGCTCTGGGAAGTATAAGCATTTTAACAATGTTGATTCTTCCCAGCCATGAGCATGGTATGTTCTTCCATTTGTTAATGTCCTCTGCTATTTCCTTTCTTAAGTTTTCATAATTTTCTTTATAGAGGTCCTTTACCTCTTTTACTAGGTATATTCCTAATTATTTCATTTTCTTTGGGGAGATGCTGAAGGGCGTTGTGTCTTTAATTAACCTCTCATCTTGGCTGTTGTTGGCATATACAAAAGCAACTGACTTGTGGACATTGATTTTATATCCTGAAACATTACTGTATTTTTTAATGACTTCCAAGAGTCTTGTGGTTGAGTCTTTAGGGTTCTCTAAATATAAGATCATGTCAGCAAAGAGGGAGAGTTTGACCTCCTCTGATCTGATTTGGATGCCTTTTATTTCCTTGTCTTGCCTAATTATATTGGATAGAACTTCCAGCACTATGTTGAATAGTAATGGCGACAGAGGACAACCTTGTCTGGTTCCAGTTCTAAGAGGAAGAGCTTTCAGTTTTACCCCATTCCATAAAATATTAGCTGTGGGTTTGTCATAGATGGCTTCAGTCAGTTTAAGAAATGTGCCACCTATGCCTATACTCCTCAGTGTTCTAATTAGAAAAGGATGCTGGATTTTATCGAATGCTTTTTCTGCATTTACATTTAAGGTTATATCAAAAGTTGTTGGCAATGCAGCAGAGTCCACATGTGGCCCACAAAGCCTGAAATATTTTATTTCTAGTTCTTTATAGAAAAAGTTTTCTAACCTCTGGGTTGGAGAACAGGGTGGCCATTGCTACCAAAAGAGAAAAAAAGATAGACTTCAGGACTCAGAGTTGACAGCAAACAAAGAAAAGGAACTTGCCGAACAAGCTTGGATCCACAAAGGCTCTTGATGAGAACAGGAATTCTGTGTGCAAATATTGATGTATTTACCCATGTCCTGTTTCAACAATGATTATCCCGTTAATCACTCATCTGTTTTATTGAACTGTATGTGTTGTACTGTTTTTAGCGGTAAATAGAGGGGCAAACCTATAGGGTAATCAAAAGTTAAATGCTAGATTCTCCTATACAGAAGAAATTAACTCTTGATTTAAACTAGATATTATCAGACTTTTTAACTCTTTGTGTGTATATCACTTTATAATTTTATAACATCCTGCTAATTTTTTTCTTACAGAAATACACTTTCGGGAAATGGCCTCTAAATCTTGGCTGAATTTTTTAACCTTCCTCTGTGGATCAGCAATAGGATTTTTTTTATGCTCTCAGCTATTCAGTATTTTGTTGGGACAGCAGAGCAACAACCAGCCTAATATTCTTCATAATGATCCTCATGCTAGGCATTCAGATGATAATGGAGGGAATCATCTAGAAGGACAGATGAACTTCAATGTAGATGCTAGCCAACATAAAGGTATGGATTACTTTATTAAGGAGTAAACATGAGCACTATTTTAGTCTAAGTGTTGAGAGAATTAGAAAAGTTATTTGTATGAATTGTTACATTACAGTCTGTATTAATTAAAACGAGCGTTATGTTCCAGATATTAAATGACAATTCTTGGTTTGCCTCAGGAAAAAAGGAATTGCTAAAACTATGATTTATCTAGGCAATATGATATTAATATCCAATGTAAGTAGAAATTGTTTGGAAACCATGATTTGGGGATAAGCATAATTTTTCAGATCACCTCTGAAAATTTTTCTTGAAGTTCAGTTTTGTTATCTATGTTTATATTGATGTTTTTGGGTTTGATTATCTTATTTTGGTCAGTTTTTGCTTATGTCTTATTTTTCTAGGGAAATTCACACTATCTATAAATCTCAAATTTATTTTTAATCATTAATTAATACAATCTTTTCATCTTTTGAGAGACATAAAGAACTGCAGAAGTGAAAAACTAAGACTATGTTATTAATGACTTATTTTCCCACAGATTTTCTCAGTTGAGTCCTCCATGTGCTGCTTAAATGTTGGTTTTCTACAAGTTTATCCTTTAGTCCTCATAATTTTCATCTATACCTTACTGTCTTTGTCTGCAGCCCAATTCCAGACGCTGTGAAAAGACATTAACACAGTGCAGAGATCTCTGCCAATTGTGATTTATTTGATAGAAAAGAATACATGCAGCTTGGAAACAAATTGGAATTCAGAGATGCAGAAGGTCCCACGTTCAGAGTTGTTTTTTTTTTTTCATCTTTCCAGTAGTAAATTACTTCTTCCTTGCTTCTGGAGCACAGGTTGAAGGGCCAGGTATCAAAGCCTGGTTATCCACTAGCAAGCACATGGATACTGTAACAAATCATGTCATGTTATGTTAATATTTATATAACAGTAATTCAGCTCTGAGCAGGTGGTCTTTGTTCTTATCATAGAACAGTCTGGTCACTGTCCAGCTGCTCTGTAGCATAGCTACATGCAGAACATCGTTGAAGCCAGTCAGCAGTATGCTGGGCTGGGCTTCACTACAGGCACATATATTACATACAGACTCGGGCTGCTCACTGACCCACAAAATGTGGGATATGCTAAAAGTGAGTCTACTCCCCTCAGAGTCAACATGTGTTAAGATGAATCTCCTTTTCTTTTCCTTCCTACCTCTGAAAGTTTCTCTTTCCCCTATATTCTTTATGCCAAAAACGATGAAATCATGTAGATACTTGCCTTACCAGTCAGTCCCATTTGTCACTAAATTCTAACAATTCTACTCTATCATTTTTTAGATCTCTATCCACAGTACATTTATTTCCCTCAATTCATTTATTTCCCTTCAGCTATACCCATGTACCTGCACTCAACCAAACTCTACCATGCATTTTGTCCTTTGTTTTGGTGAGCTCTTACTTTTTTTCTTTCTATGTAAGCAAATGAATCTTTCTCCCCTTATTTATTTCAGAATATTACAGGGATACAAATGTTGTGGTTACATGAATTACTTTTGTACAGTTTGAGTAAAAATTATGTGTGCCCCTCACCTGGACAGTGTGCATTATACTTATTAGGTGTGAATTTAATTTACAACATCCCTCTTGCCTCCTCCAACCTGCTTGCTTTTTGTTGAGTTTTACTAACAAATGTACATATGGATGTTAACCAGTTAGTTCCAGTTTGATAGTGAGTACGTGTGCTCTTTGTTTTTCCATTCTTGCAAAACTTCACTTAAGAGAATGCTCTCCACTTCCATTTAGGTAATTACAAAAGGTATTAGGTCACCATTTTTTTCTAAGTGGTATAGTAGTACTCTGTGGTCTATATAATACCACGATTTATTAATCCACTCACGGATTGATGGGCACTTGGGTTGGTTCCCCATCTTTGCATTTGTGAATTGTGCTGCAATAAACATTTGAGTGCACATGTCTTTTTGATAAAATAACTCTTTCCTTTGGGTTAATACCCAGTAGTGGGATTGCTGGATCAAATGGTAGGTCTACTTTTACTTCCTTCAGGTATCTCCATATGACTTTCCATAGAGGTTGTAGCAGATTGCAGTCCCACCGACAGTATGTTAGCATTTCTTTCTCTTGTTATCCATACCAGCATCTGTTATTTGGTGATCTTTTTTTTTTTTTTTGATAAAAGCCATTCTCACTGGATAGGTTATATCTCATTCTGGTTTTGATTTGCATTTCCCTTATGATTAGAGACGTTGAACAATTTTCATATATTCATTGGTCATTAATCTATCTTCTTTTGAAAATCTTCTATTCATATCTTTTGCCCACTTTTTTATGGGGTTGATTTTTTTTCTTGCTTATTTGCTTGAATTTTTTGTAGATTCTGGTTATCAGTTTTTACTCACTTAAAAGACCTACTTTCTGCAACATCTTATTTTTTCTAGTATCATTTCTCTCTTCTCTGTTCTACCTGCTTCCCTATATCATTGCTTTATAGAATTTATAATCTTTTCTTTCAGCACATTGAACCCTTATATATAGCTCTGTTATAATGCCTTTTAATATGTAGCAATTATTGGTATGCTTGTCAAACTCCCTTATTAAACTATAAATTTCTTGGTTGCAGAAATGTGTCTTATTTGTTTTTTCATCTTTTGTACCAGCATGGCTGTTAATTAATGTATAATGAAAGTAATTAATGGATGAATAATTAAAAGAATGGAAGTATCTACCAGATAGCAGCAGTGAAGATGAAGTTGTCTTGTCCTAAGTGAAACAAATTGGGGATTCCTGTGTATACTGTTTTCTCTATCCGTTCAGGATCTGGTATATCTGTATAGCTGAGATTGAGCTCCTCAAGTATAGGAGATGCGAATGCTTTCTGACTATTTTTCTGGTAATTCATTTTTATCGTATTTCCACAAATGTAGGTCTCTTAACTATTGGGAATAAAAAATTGCTCTTTCACCACAAATAATTTGAGAAGCACTGGTGTAGGATCTCATGTCTGGGCATTTACTCTAGGTTGATACCACTCAATGTGTGGTGCTGACCTGACAGCCTATGAATTGTTTGTCAGCACTCAGATAAGGCTCTTATCCTAGGTTGTAAATTGGTGGAAGCCGCTAAGTTCATTTATTGGTTAAATAGATTTTGTGTTTGTTTGGTAGCAAGCCAGCAAAGATGAAAGAAGTAGTATATTGCTTTATATTCTAGCATAAGCTCCTTATTTCTTTGCACACTGGTAGTTTGAAAAACGCTGCCCTAAACAATCTTGGATATCCCATCTCTACTCATTCTGTTCTGTTTCTGACTGGTGGATTGCATTTTGGAATGAGGTATATTACTATTAGGAAGTAATCTCAAACCTTCATTAATTAACTCTAGTTTGAACTGGTGGCCTTCAAGGCCACCTCAGGTTAAATCATAGCAGCAGACACTTGTGAACTTCAAAAATGAACTACCACTTCAGCAACTTGTCTTTCCTGCCCTTCAGAAGCTCTTTCAGAGTAGTGAGAAATTCTTGTCAATAATCTGTGGAAAACTAACTGAAACTTTCTTTGTATTATGAAATGCCAAGCAGAGACTTTTTAAGGCAGCATTAATGTGCTTATGAATCACAGAGAACTTGTTAAAATACCCAGGAATGGATTAACAAGCTGTGGTATATGTATACCATGGCATAATATTCAGCCATTAAAAAAGATGGAAACTTTTATATCCTTTGTATTAACCTGGATGGAAGTGGAACACATTTTCTTGGTAAAGCATTAGAAGAATGGAGAAGCATGAATCTTATGTACTCAATTTTGATATGAGAACAATTCATGACCTAGTCCACGGTAGGGGGTGAGGGAAGGGGAGAGCTAGAGAAGAGGGGAGGGAGGAGGGGAAAGGAAGAGTGGAGGGAGGGAGTGGGGGGTCTCTGTGTGTGACACACCTTTTGGGGGCAAGACACAAGTGTAAGAGGGACCTTACCTAACAAATGCAATCAATGTAACCTGGTTTCTTGTACTCTCAGTGAATCCCCAACAATAAATTTTTTTTTTTTTTTAATATAACTGATTCTGATTCAGGGGATTGGGGTCTGAGAGTCTGTATTTCTAACAAGCTCCCACGTGATCCTGATGCTTTTGATCAGTAAACCACAGTTCAAGAAGAAAGAATTTAGGTTGTTGTCAACCTTTGTTAGTCCTGGATAAAACTGACATGAAACCAGTAAATCAAAACATCAGTTGACATTAGATTGAATTTGGCTTTCTTTCAGTTAAATCACTAAATGATGGGTGAATAGAAGGTGAGTCTTTGATATTGTTTTAGAAAATACTTTCTTCAGTACAATTTGTTTAGATTATGTGTGTGTGTATGTGTAAAATACAACTTTTAAAAATATATTTTTAATAGATGAGAATACGGACATCGCTGAACATCTCTATCAAAAAGTTAAAATTCTTTGCTGGATTATGACAGGCCCTCAAAATCTAGAGAAAAAAGCCAAACACGTCAAAGCTACATGGGCGCAGCGTTGTAATAAAGTGTTGTTTATGAGTTCAGAAGAAAATAAAGACTTCCCTACTGTGGGATTAAAAACCAAAGAAGGCAGAGATCAACTATACTGGAAAACAATTAAAGCTTTTCACTATGTTCATGACCATTATTTAGAAGATGCTGATTGGTTTATGAAAGCAGATGATGATACATACGTCATAGTGGACAACTTAAGATGGCTTCTTTCAAAACATGACCCTAAAGACCCCATTTACTTTGGGAGAAGATTTAAGCCCTATGTAAAGCAGGGCTATATGAGTGGAGGGGCAGGATATGTACTAAGCAAAGAAGCCTTGAAGAGATTTGTTGATGCATTTAAAACAGACAAATGTACACATAGTTCCTCCATCGAAGACTTAGCAATGGGGAAATGCATGGAAATTATGAATGTAGAAGCAGGAGATTCGAGAGATACCACTGGGAAAGAAACGTTTCATCCGTTTGTACCAGAACACCATTTAATCAAAGGTTATCTACCCAGAACCTTTTGGTATTGGAATTATAACTATTATCCTCCTGTAGAGGTAAGGTTAGAAATTTCATTATTGTGTAAATACTTGAACTGACTTTAGTTGATAAAAACTAATATATGTATGTTTCTATACTACTAGGCATCTTCCGTTGTCTTTTGGTACCGAGTGGCAGTATAACAAAGTAAATGAGAACTGGGACATCAGCTGTAGTCATTCAACAAATATGTATTGGTGTTACTATATGCCAGGCATTGAGAATATGGAAGTCAGTACAGCCAAGTTCCTGTTCTCATGCACTTTACATCCTGGATGAGGAGAGATACATGTACAGTAAAGGGCAGACTAGTACATTATTTTATTAACTATTTCAGATATATGAATATTTGAGAATAACATACCTTGGACTACCACTAAGCTTTACCAAATGTTAATCTGTTTTTACAGATTAAAAGATTGTTACAGCAACCTTTTTGCTTCAGATTTTTTTGGAAGAAAAAAATGTTATACAGTTGAGAGTTACATACCCTCCCCAATCCAGTTTCGTTACCTCCTTCCCCAAAGTTAACCATTGTCATGAATTTAATATTACCATGTCTGTTTTTCCACATGTTTATATATCCATAAATAATATATAGTAACATTTTGCAAGTTTTTAAATAAATGGAATCAAACTATATGCATCTTTTCTATAACTTGCCCTTTTTACACATTGAGATTTATTAATATTATTTTATGTATCTGCTCTGTTAACGTGCTGTGTAATGATTTAAAGTAGGAATATATTATAGTTTATCCGTTCTCCTAATGCATTTAACAGGTAGATTTTTTTTCCAGTTTTTCACTATTATAAGCATTGCTGCAGTGAATAAATGAATGAGATTGGGAATCATGAAACTTAGCCTTTAGACTCAGTTCTATTACTGATTAATTATGCCTTCAGGCAAGTCCCTAGCTCTCTCTGCCTTCTTTTCTCTAGCCCTAATTATATAAATAATATACTTGATGCTACTACTCTCTTCTTCACAAGCCAGTGCTTTCAAATTATCTTCTAGAACAGTGGTTTCACTTAGCATTCTAATGATTTAAAACTGGACATGAAATTGCCAAAGTATTTCTAACTGAAACAATGTTTTGAGACTTCTTCAAGTGAAGAGTTCAGTTCTGTGCTACAGTTCTATTTGCTTTTATTATAGCATAATGTTGTTTTGAAGCTTCAAGATTTATAGTATTTTTAAGTTACTAATCTAAAGATGAATTTTTTTTCTTTTTCTCTCTCATGCATATGAAATCATTAATTTGGGATGATGATACCTTTGCCTGGTTTTTATTTTTATTCTTTTAAAAAAGGTCTCTTAGTATAGTTTTATTGTTTTTTTCAAATATATCTTTATATTCCCAGGTATGCAACTTTTTATTACTATTCTTAAAAAAAAAAGCAAAAAAAAAAAAACACTTTTTTTTTTTTTTTTTTTTTTGAGAAAGAGTCTCACTTTGTCACCCTTGGTAGACTGCCGTGGTGTCATAGCTCATAGAAATCTCAAACTTCACTGCTCAAGTGATCCTCTTGCCTCAGCTTCCCAAGTGGCTGGGACTACGGGCTCCTGCCACAATGCCCGGCTATTTTTTAGAGACGGAGTCTTGCTCTTGTTCATGCTGGCCTCAAACTCCTGAATTTAGGCAGTCCACCCACCTTAGCCTCACAGAGTGCTAGGATTATACGCCTGAGCCATCGCAAATTTGAGCCAAGCCCAAATTTTTCTATATTTAGTAGAGATGGAGTCTACTCTTGGCTCGTGCTGTTCTTGAACTCCTGAGCTCAAGCGATCTTCTTGGTTCAGTTTTTCTGTTTTTAGCGGGGGGTGGGGGGGTGGTCTCGCTTTTGCTCAGGCTGGTCTTAAACTTGGAGCTCAAGCAGTCCACCCTCCTTGACCTCTTAGAGTGTTAGGATTATAGACCATGCCCAGCCCTACTTGGGTTTTTGTTTTTTTAAGAACTGGCATATGTGAACACTTTTTTTCTTTTTAAAATCTGGCTCTGTAACTGAATTCTTTATTTCTGTTGATTTTTTCACCTGAGATTCTTGAGGTTTTTGGGTAACCATAATCATCTACAAAGAACTCTTGTTTTCATGTAATTATAGCTGTTTTCTTTTATTATTTATAATGCTTAACAGTAATCCAGTAAAAAAAAAAAACTCAATAAAATAGTTATAATCTGTAGTAAATCTTATCAAAAACATTGTTACAATATTTTAGAGCATGTAAAAATTGTTTCCAGAGATCAGCAATTGAAAAATAACTGAGAATGTGGGAAACCTGCAGCCTGCACATATGGCCTTCTAGATCTTTGAGAGTAGCCTTTTAACTGACTCTTTTTATTTATTTATTTTTTATTGGAGACAAAGTCTCAGTCTGTTGCCCTGTGTAGATGCCGTGATGTCATAGCTCACTACAACCTCTAATTCTTGGGCTCAAGTGATTCTCTTGCCTCAGCTTCCCGAGTAGCGGGGACTACAGGCCACAACGCCCAGCTAATTTTAGAGATGGGAGTCTTGCTGTAGCTCAGGCTGGTCTCAAACCCACAAATTTAGGCAATCCACTTGCCTCGGCCTCCCATACTGCTGGGATTACATGCGTGAGCCACCACGCTTGGCCTTCTGAATCCTTTTAAGAAAGGGATTTATTCTGTGAAGTTTGGATTCAGCCTAGGGGCCACACTTGAATGTCTGGAGCAGTGGTTGTCAACCTTCCTCATGCTATGACCCTTTAATACAGTTTCTCACATTGTGGTGATCCCCAACCATAAAATTATTTTTGTTGCTACTTCATAACTATAATTTTGTTACTGTTATGAATCACAATATAAATATCTGATATGACTGGTCGCCACCCACAGGCTGAGAACTGCTGATCTGGAGGCTTTAGTTTAATACGAACTAGCCTGTGTAGTAGCCACTACTCACACGTGGCCATTGAGCACTTGAAATGTGGCTAGTCCATATTGAGATGTGCTGTAAGCATAAAACACACACCTGATTTCAAGAATTTAGCAAAAGAAAAACAATGATTTCATTATAAACTTTTAAAATATTTATTGCATGTTAAAATAATGATTAATTTTTTCAGTTAAAATATATGCAAATTTCACTTAGTTTCATATTTTTAGCATGATGACTAGAAAAGTTTAAATTGTTTTATGTAGCTCACATGACTGTTGGACAAAGCTGTTTTAGATAATCACAAGTTGATCTACTGTTTACTTTATTTGTATCTATTCTGATGTTCTATAAAGGTGTAAAGAATAGGTACCAGATAATGTTCTATAGTCTATGTGGTTTCTAAGAATCCCACATATCCAGTGTTTATTTCAAAGAGAAAATTCAGAGAAAATGCAATGGATAGTTTCTTGGTAATTTTTACTGTGCTGTAAACTATAGATTCCCAATTTAAAGTCAACATGATTTCTTTTTTCTGGGAACTTGCCAGACTTATCTTCGTCCTTGCAAAGATAGAGTGTGAAGTTTTGTTGGAATAACTTGGATGATATATTCTCTAGAAACCAATTCTTTTTTTGTTAAATTTTTGTACATTAATGCAATTATGGGGTACAATGTTATGGTTTTATGTATCATTTGAAATATTTTCTTCATCAAAATGGTTAACATAGCCTTTACCACATTTTCTCAGAAACCAATTCTGATCCTAAATTGACCTTGTAATGGTTTAATTCTGGGACCAGCCTGACTCTTTCTATTTTCTTTATTTTTTTATTTTCCAATCCCTTTTTGTTTATTGGACTATTACTTAGTTTTTAACTTGTTCTCAGACCAACCCTATTCGATAACTAGACAAATATTTAAATCTGACCTACTTACCTGAAAGCCTAGGTGATAATTCGGTCAATGATAGGCGGCATTTATTATAAGCAAAGCATAATCCCAAGCATTTTACACACCTATCTCCCTCCTTTAAGTAACCACCTTTTACACATGAGAAAATTGAAACTTACAGACATTAAGCAGTTTGCCCAAGGTTGTACACTAGTAGGCAAAATTTGGTTGAAACCCTGGTTTGGCCTGGGAACTTCGTGTCAAATACTATGCTTTCTGGGTTCACTTACAGATGAAGTATTATGTTGTAGACACCAACTAACAAGCCTTAAGTCATTAAATGCTGAAGAGGTATCTTTCTGAGACTGAAGCAAGCAAAAGCAAAAAATTACAGTGAGAAAATTAGGAAGAAAAAGTAAAAGTTAAAGAAATAGAGTACCCTTTTTATAGCTGCCCCATTCACTTGAAGAAGTCTCAAGAATTTTATCTGCTAAAACACTGAAGGGTGTAAGAAAACATTGTTTCAGTTAGAAATACTTTGGCAATTTCATATCTGGTTTTAAATCATTAGGAACTCTTAAGTGAACTGTTGACTTCTTCCACAGATCTAATAAATTAAGTTTGAATGTTGAATTCTTTTAAAATTAATGTGTCCTTATTAACTATGTGAATATCATGTGTTAGGAATGTGCTCCTTATTAACAATGCCTGTTTGCACTACTTTTTAGGGTCCTGGTTGCTGTTCTGATCTTGCAATTTCTTTTCACTATGTTGATTCTACAACTATGTATGAGTTAGAATACCTCGTTTATCATCTTCGTCCGTATGGTTATTTATACAGATATCAACCTGCCTTACCTGAAAATATACTAAAGGAAATAAGTCAAGCAAACAAAAATGAAGATCCAAAAGTAAAATTAGGAAACCCTTGAAAGAAAAACATGAATAAAGACAGGTAAAATGGCTAGCATTGCACTGAAGAACTTCTGCATTTCTGACACAGAGCACAGGACTCCAGTGAGGAGTTCTGAGTGAACATTTCCATGAAGATATCTTCCATATGAATGACTATAAACTGAAGCTTTAAGTGAGCTGTGAAGTCTGTTAAAATGTGTTTTGATACAGTAATATATAAATATATATATATATGAAGAACTTGTGTTTTTAAAAAGGTGGCCAGGTACAGAGACTAGAAAAGAGATTTTGTTGCCTATTTTTGACCATATATATTATTGTCACTGGGAAACTAAGACAATTAAATTTTCTAAAACTACACAGCACCATGTTAGTTAACACACACATGATGCTAAACAGATCTGCCTTAAAGAAAATTTTAGAAAGAAATATTGTTGTTCAGTGTTAATAAACTTAAAGAATGAGTTTGTTTTTGCAGTATCATATAAATGAACCAACCCCACACACACACAAATACAGTTTTTGTCTAATGTCTAATGTGATTATTTATAATTGGCAGTATTTCTTCCAGAACAAAGTAGAATAAGAATGGCACTTACTCTAAAGTGCATTAATAAAACCACATTTTAAAATTATCATGGGCCTTGACTATATTATGTACTTGGTTCTAATTAGTAATCTTTTACTGAGTCCCTGTTGTCTCTTTTCTAAATATGATTAACCACTCTTAAATACCATTCTTTACAATCACTATTTATTTACTCAAAGCATTAATATTATTCTTTAAACGTACATTTTATAATTTGTTTCCAGATTTACCCATTATTAATTATGGGTAACTAAACTATTAAGTAGTACATTCAATGCTATTTGGGGATGCTTTTCTTATATCAGTGCCACTCTCAGGAATTACTGACATTTTTAATTATGTAAAACTCTTTCCAACTGCATAATTATAATTTCTTTCATTCTCATCTTGAGAGATGAGAACTTGTTTGTGCCTTTCATTACTTGTTTAGAGTTTTAAAATTCATTTTAAGATCTGAGGTGGCTGTTAGTTACACTGGCAAGATTAGTTTCAGTGCAGGATTTTGACCAGTTAAGTAAAAGCATTAGAAAATGCAGAGTGCTTAAGCTAAAATGCCATATATTAAAAGGTGAAATAATTTATGAATAACAATCTGGAGTTTGATGCTGACTGACTTTTAGGATAATTGTTTTGTCCGTGGATAATTCTAACACAGCAGAATACCAATTGAAAACTCTTGTCAAAAACATACCAGAGATGTCTCATAGTAATTTGTTTAAAGAATTTCTGGAAGGAAAAAACATTTTTAATTTTTATTGTCTTTAGCAATACTATCTGAGTGTGTCATAATAGAATATTTTATAGACTTTCTATAAGATTATATCTAATGTTACAAATGATTTAGATTTCCCTTATGTTTATCATTATTTTTATTTTATGTGGCTGTCAGGCCACTAACTCTGCTGCTTAGCTGAATAATTTCTACTTTTTGTGCCAAAACATGTCAAAACTATGACTTTTGGGATGGTATATTTAAGCAGATATTTGTTTTATTGGTTAACTCTGTCCACATAGTGAAAACATGAACCAGTTTTTACCTTTTAAATTGGTTTTGCTGTTTTCACTGTAGCGTTGTCTGCCAAAATTTCAATGCATTCATTTTATTCTTTGAACAACTCTTCACTGTGGTGTAGACATGAATTTCCATGTATACTTTTCTTTACTAGAAATGATTTACTATACACATCAAAAAACATTCAAGATTAACTCATAGGAAATAGATGCGACAAATCCTGAGCTTTAGAGTCAAACTGCCTGGGTTTAAATTCTTAACTCCATCACTTACTATTTTTGTAACCTTGAGAAAATTACTTAATCTCTTTGTGCTTCAATTTCCTCATCTATAAATTAGGGGTAAATACTACCTACCTCACAGGATTTTTTCTGAGGATTAAATAAGTGAGTATCTGTAAGGACTCTTAGAACACTGTCCCAGAATAGGGAGCAATATGTATAAGATATTATTATTATGTTACTTTGGAGTGTAAATATTTCATTTAAATTAATGAAAATCTGCTTTGATCAAATCAGATACTGAAGGAAATATACATTTCTTATAATGATAAGTTATAGTATTTATCTAGTGCCTACTGTATGCCAGGTATGGTGTTTAGGTACTCTGTGTACATTAATGTTAGTCCTCACAAATTTAGTATTATTTCCACGTTATTATGGATGAGGAAACGAGACTCAGGGAATTAATGTAACTTTTCCATTGTCACAAAGCTGGTAAGTTACAGAGTTTGGATTCATACCCAAAGTCTGTGTGTTTATTTGAATCATGACAAGCTTGACATTAGTCAGTTACCATGATTTCTGTTTTCACTTACATGATATGTGACATCTGATACATTGTCCAGTTAATAGATTAACAGACCACATTGTCAGTGATTTTTAAACTGTGGTTCTCACACTTGCTGACAGCTTGTTAACATGCACCTCTAAAGACCCTAAATCCCAGAGATTCTGATTTAGCATAGGTTCCATGAATATGCATTCTTACCAAATACCCAAGGGCAGTGATTTCAAAGTGTGTTTCCAACAAGCAACATCAAATAATCTGGAAATTTGTCAGAAATGCACCCTCTCTCAGGCCCCACCTCAGAGATACTGAATCAGAAACTCTGGGAACAAGGGCAGGGCTAGAAGTTGTGTTTAAGCAAGCCCTACAAATGAGTCTTGTTCATCCTTGTTGGAGAACCACTGCCCAACTACATACATGATTCTGGAACAAATAGTCTGTGGAACACACTAAAGATTATTTATTACCCATTGATGAAGGTATTTTTCTAAAACTTAGGTAAAACTAATGTTTTAAATCAGTGTAATCCAGGATCATACTATATTAAATGTAAAATGCTTCAAAGATAATTTAAAGGGTTAGTGGATCATTCATTTTGGCAGAATTTTTCTAGCTTCTCCACAGTGACAAACATCAGAGCCCGCAATAAAATCTGTAATTTTCTAAGTTTAGTACTTTTACATTGGGACATGAAGGGTTCGTTAAATACCAATAAGTACATACTAATTCATTAAAAGCATACATAAATGAATGTCATCAAAAATGCCCACAATTGTTAAGTAAAACAATTTTTTAAGAAGTAGCAAAATGTTGTTTTATAACATGCAGAACATTTTTCTGCTAATTCTGTCATTAAAATTTTTACACTTTCAAGGATCATTTGACTGTTCTTTATGACCTAATAAGGCAAAAATAATTTTTTCCAAGTATTTGATAGAGTACATAAAACCAGGTAGCATGATGATGATTTATTTACCATCTTCTAGATTAAGGTCTTTGTTATAAAGAATTTAGGGTGGTCTCAAAACATAAATGGGCTTTTGATATCTTTATGTTCTCTAATAACAGAATACTTGTCTTTTCTAGTGGGAAGTTCATAGATAACAAAGGTTTTCATTCCATAGTTGTTTTCAAATACCATAAATTTCAGAGTAGTTTTTGTTACTGTATTAAGATATGAAAATAAATCACTGACCAGTTTTTAAAAATTTTTTGGATTTGAGCATTAAATTTTCTAACTGGTTATTTTCATAAATGTTTGAGTATTAATTTTCACTTCTTTGAGCCTATCAAACTATATTACCAGATTAAGGTACTTTTGTAATTGAAAGAATCCCTTGATTGATTACATTGTATAGCATTTTATTAATCATTTAAATTTTCAGTTCATTAGACTATTACTCTTTGACGATTTCCACTTCTTTGTATTTATTTCTCTTTATTTCTTTTATAACTAACTTCCATGTTCTAGCTACTCTTAATGCTGCTTTCATAAGGTTAATTTGGTTGTTAGTGCTACATAATGATTAGAATTTCTAACATTTACTGATAATTTTATATCTACTAATTAGGTTTCCCTATGAAATTTAAAGTAAAAGTCTATTGAATAATACCTTCTGGCTCTCAGGATATTTGTGCTACTTAAAAATTTACAATTTTAAATTAATCCTACATCTACAATTATCAAAGGAAGTAAAGTTATTTAGATCACCCACTTACCCTTTTCTCAAAACTGCTTTGCTTCATTTCTGTACTTGATAGCAAGTTCAATAACATACTTAAGGAATCTGGGAACAACCTGTGGTATATTTTATGCTAAATGTTACCTCTGTTTTAAAAAAATGAGTTCTATTTATACATCAGAGTTGAAATAGAAACTTCAACACAAATTGGAATGAAAAAATTTATAAATTCTCTTTAGAGAAACAACTCTAAAACTAATTTTAGGTTTGAATTGTACTGTGTTTCAACTCCTTTACATCTCTAGTTTTCAGTTATATGAGTTGTCTGAATATCTCTGCAGGGTCCTGCAAATTAATAATCTACATGAAGTATATTATTAGAGGGAAACTAATCTTAACTGCTAAGCAGTGTGCTGTAGTACTTAGTAATGTGTTTTGGAATTTAAAATTATTTGAGGTAATAAGTGTCATGAATGGTTTTAAAATGTCTGGTGACTTGCTTATTTTAAGTGATCACCACAAGTCAGAAAAATGTATTTTTTAGCATTTTTTAAAGTGCCTTTTGAACATTTTTAAACAATGGATTTAAATAACTCATAAATAAATTGCCATGTTCAAAGTTGTTTCATTTGATTATCTTTGTTTGTACCACAAGTATGATTATTGATGATAGAATTTTAATGGAACAGTAAGGCACAACTGTAGATTAAAACTATACAGCCAAAGGGAAAAGTCAATATCTTAGGAACTTTAAATATCTAAATAAAGGAGCCTCTGAAGCACCTCTCTAACAGGTCAGTGTCAGACATACCTGCTTTTTTATATGGTTCCCATATTACATCACTTGGTCACAAACTCAGACTGGTACTTCATAAAGAATTCCTCATTTGTTTATTCTTGAATAATCTAGTCTGTCCACTCCCCTATTCTCTACCATTTCTCATCACTTTGCAGTGGTATTTTTCTCACAATCCTCTTCCTAAAGAACCGAGAACATTGTAGCCTATCAAAGCAAGGAAACAAGCAATAAGTAATAGATATATGGATGAATAGACTTATACCGACATATGGTAGGATGGCAACAGCCTGATTCATTGAAGCTTAAACTAAACGGACTTTGGCAGAGAAGTTGCTGTAACTTGCTCAAAGACCTGTAATGCCACCTTAAGTTGTGCTACCAGTGCAAGACCTCTTGTTTCCAAGGGATTAAGAGTGGTCTACATGAAGGTCCAGGAAACTAATATAACCAGGCAATTAATGATATGACACATTCAATGCTTTGGACCTACATTAGGAACTGACTGTGGCTTCCAGCATTAACATTTTGCCAAGTGTAAAATTCATAAAGAATTTGGTGTAGAACGTCAAGACACTGAGGACAATCTATAAATCTTTTGGACTAGTTTCAATTGGGCACTTCTGTAACACTAATCTTTCTACTTGGAAATGTGAAGTGGAAAACCTTCAATGCACATAATGCTGAGTCATAAACCATGCTGCACAGGTGTGGATTCAGGAGGATGTAGAGGGGGCCCAGCCTCCTTGTTCAAGAAGCCCATAAGAAAGTCCCCAAGTATATTGTCAGAGCAGCCATTTTTGTAGTAATGGTGTCCCCAAAATAAGCAAACTTGCAGACACAGGCTATTTTCTGAGTAATCAACACTGCACTAAGAAGAGCAGCCACATGGGTACATAAGTTAAGAATCAGAGGCGGAGAGGCCTGAGCAAGACTCAGCTCTCCATCTCTCACCAAAGCCTCCTAAGAAGTATACCTCCACACTACAGCCCTTGGATGATAGAACAGGTGCACGGGACAAAGAGATGGTCTCATTCTTCAGAAAGAAATGTTCAGTGAAAAGTCCTGGAGCATCAACAGCCTGGAGACCCACTGAAGTATGATGCTGAGAACTGGCAAACCACCCAACTATCCTGCCCTATATATGCCAGACATATTTAACAGGCATAGCTTGGGGTGCCAAGTACAAGAGAGATCTTGAGACTCAATAAAAAGGAGGCTAAGTGAATGGTTTATCGGGTGACAGAGAAGTAGGAAGCAAAGAACATATAAAAAGGATGAAAATTACACCGAAGCCTCACTGGAGAGAAGGAGCACGGCTACAGTCAGTCCATGTCTGGTGAAAGCTGTGCTGGCTTATTCTGGACATGATTCCCTCTCACTTTCTCAGACTGGATGGATGTATAGCATTCATTAGCAGAAGGTATTTATAAATGGAGAACTGGTGAATGGAAAGTGAATAGAAATACTGGTCTGCCATTCTGTAATGCTGTGTTGATATACTGAAGGCCAGTTTGTGTTGACAGAACGTATTTGGGGTTTTCATGCAACAGCAGTAGTTCTTTGGGATAAGGGAAGTGATGAGGTAGAGGTGGGGCTCGTAGATAGGAGAACTGTCAAGTTCCAGTTCGTAAATATTACAAAACAATGAACACTTTGGTTTTGTCCCTTAGTGAAAAAATCAGATACTCATTTTCTGCTCCATGCCCACCTTCTCCAAACCCTTAACAAATTCTGTGAGATATGGCACTGTCCCTATCCTGATCAGCCTCCTGAATGGCCCTGTCTGCGACGCTGCCCAGCTGCTCATCTGAGGTCTTCACTCCAACCATCATGAGTAGCACCTGTAACAGCTCATCACTGGCGATCTTACCATCTTTATCCAAATCATAGTAAAAAAGCAAAGTGCTCTTTGTTGCTTCAGCTGTTGAGTGTTTCTGGCCCATTCACATCTTTGCTCTTTTCATTATCCTCAGTGGGTCAGAAATGAACCAAAGTTCTCATGGATCTCAGGAATCCACAGAAATATACCTGTTCCTTTACCTCTGGAAAGAAGGCATTGATGATCTGGTTCCCTAATGGGTTGGTGGCAAGTTCTGGAATCATCTGGAATCTTGGCTGAGAGTCCCGTTCTCTCCTTTGTCCAAGCCAATGAACTGGCTATTGAGGCAACTGCTCTGACTATGAAAAGCCAGCTTCCTTGATGTCCTCAGCTCTTTGTCCCCCAGTAATGTGCAGACCCGAGACCCTGTCACTGAGCCTGGAGCTGCTTCCTCTGGGAGCACTATCACCTGAAGCCACCCTGCTGGAAGGGAGGGAAGGAAAGGAGGAAGGGTTCATCGGATTATTTTAACTGATATTAGAGCAGAATAAATGTCTCTTATGGGCAATTTGGGGGGTATTTTCCCAAAAATATTGTTTTCCCATCAAAGCTTTTCAGGAGGCTTAAAATTTTTACTGTAATATAAATTATCTATATATATTTATTTTAAAGCAACAAAATATTACACCTCTGACTTGGAATAATGTACTGTAAAAAAAATTGGAATTGGGGCAGCACCTGTGGCTCAATGAGTAGGGCACCAGCCCCATATACTGAGGGTGGCGGGTTCAAACCTGGCCCGGGCCAAACTGCAACAAAAAAATAGCTGGGCGTTGTGACAGGCGCCTGTAGTCCCAGCTACTCGGGAGGCTGAGGCAAGAGAATTGCCTAAGCCCAGGAGTTAGAGGTTGCTGTGAGCTGTATGATGCCACAGCACTCTACCGAGGGCGAGAAAATAAGACTGTCTAAAAAATTGGAACCTACTCAAGAGTCCAGGTAAGTGTATGTAGATATGTCTGTGTCTGATGCATGTATACAAACAAACAGAGTTCTATTTCTTGATTATTTTAATCTATCATGTATACGGAGAAATTTATGTATTCAACAAATAATTATACTAACCACCTGCTAGAAATACAATAGTGAAAAAGACATAGGATCTCTGTTCTCATCAACGCTTAATTCTTGTATAAGAAAAATAAACAGTTTAATGAATAAGATATTTCAGAGAGGTGTTAGGAAAAATACCAGTGCAATTTTCTGCGTGGGTTATTAAGGAAGGCTTCTGAGGAAGTAACATTTGGGCTGAGACTTGAATGGCAGACATTTTGTATACTTCAGAAGTTATTTCTATCTATGAAATTATTTGCTCCTAGTATGTTTAAAAAAAAAATTTCCGGGCGGTGCCTGTGGCTCAAAGGAGTAGGGCGCTGACCCCATAAACGAGGTGGCAGGTTCAAACCTGGTCCCCGGCCAGAAACTGCAAAAAAAAAAAAAAAACCAGTTTCCATCTTTACACCTTGCTTGGGAAATACAACTTGTGATAGCTCACTGAACTGTGATGCCAAGGTGAAGAAGCTTGGTGTTTTAGGTGTATTTCATCCAGCAGGCAGGCCTATTGGTATTAGATCTGTGTAGAACAGTGATTCTTACCCTTCCTAATGCCATGACCCTTTAATACAGTTCCTCATGTTTTTGCTACTAGCAACAAAAATAATTTTATGATTGGGGGTCACCACAACACAAGGAACTGAATTAAAGGGTCACGGCATTAGGAAGTTGAGAACCACTGGTCTAGAAGTTTTAGGATATGAATAAAAATTCACCTAGTACTTTACCTCTTCCTAGGCAAATGATTACAAATGTTCGTAATTTCTCTGAGTCTTGTTTATCTGCCTCAATTTTCAGTAACCTGCTACCCAGTATGTTCCAGATTAGGGTGTGTGTGGGGTGTGTGTGTATATAGTTATTTGGGTTAGGCAGCCCGTAAAAACCTGAGGATATAAATGCCACCTGATATTGCTTTAGTAGCAGAGTCGTATAATTTAACACATTCAGATAGCTAAATGTTTTCCATTTAGCTATGTTTAGTTGTACTGCTAATAAGTCATTGGAAAGATTTTTTACTTAGATACATACAGCTTTACTGCTTAAGTTTTCTAAAGGTATAACCTCATAATACTATAAAGAATATAAGATTACTACCAAATTTATCTCCTTGTTAAAGAAAAGTGTTGTACAAAGTGCAAACATTTTTCATCTAATATTGATAATTTGGATTGTCCAAGAGAAATTCTTTTAGTGGTTAATTAAGACAAAATGAACATTTAACGAAGTTAATTAACTTTAGCAACATTGGCATTTTCCAGATAAATCTGTATCAGTAGAACGTGGAAATGAACATTGTTTTGCCCTAAGTTTATTCCTAATTAATGAATTTAGTATTATTGCCTAGAACTTTACTGTAGTTCTCAAAATTAGCCCTGTGTTACATCATTTCTTCTGCCAAAAGAACCAGCAGTTGTTTGTGACTAGTGGTTCTTGTACTCCGTTATTGATATTTCTTTTTCCAGAAACGAACATTTGTCCAGGCTACTTATACACTTTCCCATTGCTGCTATACTGCAGTTGAATACACTTGCTTGCTTTTTGATAACAAAACACATTGTCTTTTTTAATATTCATTCCATTGCTATTAAGGTTTTCTAAAGAAGGCCTAATGAGAGATAAATAGCACTTCCCTATTTGTAGAATTGCTGGATGATGTGCCATCATAAAACTAAGTTGGGTATAACCTCTTAATCCTAACAACTAATCAGGTTTTGACTTTTGTAAGCTTCAAATTTTTTTTCATAGAAACTCACTCTAAACTATATTGTCTTCCCTCCTCCTCTTCCTGTAACAGTAGAATCTGAGATTTGATAGCATTTAGGTTTGATTTCACTTTCCATTAATTTTGTTGTCATTGTTAAGATTATTGAGAGGTGGTAATAAAAGTCCAGAAAGTAGTTTGGGAGAAGAGCTTTTTCTTTAGTTCTATAAAAGGTTATCTTTTGGGGTTTTTGTTTGTTTGTTTGTTTTTACTGTTTCATAGGGTATGCATCAGAGATAGGAAAAGGTATAGTTATGCTTGCATTTTAACACTGGGATTTTTTTCTTTTAATTGAAATAGTAAAACTATTGCTTTTTCATGTTGAGTTAGGTTTATGTAAGAAGCAGTTTTATTTGATGAAGTGAAGGTAACTATGTACATAGAATAATTGGCCACAGAGGTAATTTATGGTTTATCAAGTAAGTTTACCAGCCTACTTAACCTGTCCCTTTTTTGCCTTAGAGTTGGCTGGCTCTTTCACCTGCCCCTATTCCTCGCTTCTTCCATGTCTTTTTATTTTTTCTTTCTGTTTTTTCCCCCAGAATATTATGGGGGTACAAATATTTTGGTTACACGAATTACTTTTGTATAGTTTGAGTAAAAATGTAAGTGTGCCCCTCACTTGGACAGCATGTGTTATACCCATTAGGTGTGAATTTACCCCTCCCCTCTTGCCCCCTCCAACCTGCTTGCTTTCTGTTGAGTTTTACTAATAAATGTACACATAGGTGTTGATTGACAAGTTCCAGTTTAATAGTGAGTACATGTGGTCTTTGTTTTTCCATTCTTGTAAAAACTTCACTTAGAAGAATGGTCTCCACTTCAATATAGGTAGTTACAAAAGGTATTGGTTTACTGTTGTTTTTTAAATCTTTAGTAATGATTTAGCCTCATGACATCTGCATCTGCATTAGGATTCCAATTTGTGTAATTTCAATAATACCCTGCCAGCTATCCTTGTACCTTCAAGCCCCCTTATCTGATATTACCATAATGGAAATTACCCTATCTGAACTATGGGCTCCCTCTGCCAAATTAAGTTTCCTAGAAGGAGAGATCATTCCCAGTCCTGTGTCATAACCCAGTATGTATGGGACTGAAGAACTAGTTCCAGCCTCTCCCCACCCCCCCACCCCCAGCTTGGCTTCACACAGAGCCAATCCCCAGGCTGGGCACAGAACTCTGGCAGAGGGAAAGCTGCTTTAATTAGTGTGCTTCATAACCATTGTGTGAGCCCAAGTGTGACTGAGCTTGCAGCAGGGAGTAGGGAGCTGGCTGGGTAGGGAGCCTCTAGGTGGGTAGGGAGCTGGCTGTGGGAGAGTAGAGTCATGAGATCCAACCTGATTAATCCTTCTCCAATTTTATCACTTGGCCATTCAGCCTCTTTGCTATGCATTTGCATGAAATACTGTACCTGTAGGATCTCATCCTATTTACCTGACCATTAACAAAATAATTTCAGTTGTAAGATAGTATCTTAATTTAAGGTTCTATTCAACAGCCACTTCTCACTCTAGCACTTACGTTGGATTATAGTAACACTATTCTCTTTTTGTTACAGATTTATAGCTATAGTTAGCCATCTAGACAAGATTCTCCTCAAGAGCTTGCAGATGGAATAGAAATGGAGCCTCTAGGTTGAAACAAAAACTGACAATGAACCCAACATGACAAGTAGACAATACAGGGAATTCCCAAAGCAAATCTTAATGCCAACACCTTAATCAAAACCCACAACAAAAAACACAATACAGGGAATTTCCCAGTGCAAATAATCTCAAATGAAAACCAATTTATCCTAATTCAAAAGGGAATGAATTGCCCAGGCTCCCTAATTCCACTCAGCCATGATTTCCAACCCTAAGCAACACCTCCAAACAAGTCCAAAGTGGCCTAATACAGCTTAGAAAGGTTTAAAAACTTTCTCCAAATAGGTGATATCAAGGGTTCTTGGTGTGCACACCGGGGAACCTACCCCCCAAATGCCAAGGCATCATGACACTTTTCAAATCCATTTTTATTTCTCACCAAGGTTAAAGTTGGTTGTAATTATGTCTAATTCAGGGAGAAAGAGACTTGGGAGTTCCCCAGAACTAAACAAGTTCTAGCAGTGTCGGGGCAGGTGGTCCCTTACTCTCTCACACCAACAAATGCCACTACTAGGAAAGATCCACAGTTGATCTAGGGCTGTTCCTGCATCTTCCAGCCATGGTGGGAGCTACAGAGTGCTGTTCCACATGGTCACAGATGGGCATACCCAGGAACACCAAATTCTGTTACCAAAAGTTCAATACTTGTCTCCATGGCCAAAGGAAGAATGAAAAACAGTGGCTTGAGGAAAAGGAAAGAGAAGTTTATTAATTGGGGGGTAAATGAGGAGGATGGCAGACTTCTTTCTTAGAGAAACCATTATCCTTGCTATAAGCAGAAATATAGAGCTTTTAAGTGGGGGATGGATTCAGCTTCAGGCTACTGCTATTTAACTATAATCAATGATCCTCATCAACCCCACCTCCAGCAAACATGATCTCCTATGGCCTCTGTCCAGATTTCCCCCTAAGCCATCTCTCATGGAACAAAAAAAAAGGATACTCCCCTACCCCTGCCTTGGGTAGGGATGCAGGTTTTAATTCTCAAAAGGAGTGAGAGGCTTTTAAAGACTCAGCTCATAAAACATTTTTGCTCTTTTTCAGGCCTTTGGCTCTGTTACAATCTAAGCAACAATAAAATCAAGTCACATCTCTAGGAGGGGAAATGGAGGGAGAAGAATAGACTGGCCTTAGGCTTCTCCATAGCAGCATTCAGTGCTAAACAGAGTGGACCAAAGTTTATCAAATTCTCAGGAAGAAAAAAAAATCCAAAATGGATTTCAAATATAAAGAGTTGGTGAGCAGACATTAGTGGACACTTCTTAAAAAATCAGGAGGATGAAGTCCATCTAAAACAAGAGATGAATGGACAAACATTGAGAAGAGGATTCGTAAATGTTGATTTAAATATTTCATTAAGAATAATATATGTTTATAGAAACATTTCAAAATAATAAATCTTGACAAAAGAAGATGAACAACTATGGTGCATCTTACAAGGGTACATGTGAAATTTACTAAATGTAGAATATAAATGTCTTAACACAATAAGAAAATGCCATGAAGGCTATGTTAACCAGTTTGATGAAAACATTTCAAATTGTATATAAAACCAGCACATTGTACCCCATGACTGCATTAATGTACACAGCTATGATTTAAAAAAAAAAAAAAAAAGTAAGTAAAGAAGATGAATAAGTTAGAAAATGGAAGATGGAAGGGAAGGGAAGAGGTAATATACACCTCCAAATTTGTTTTTACTTTTCCCAAGTTAATAGAAATTTTGTAAAGTTGACATTAAGATACAGAAATATAACATTTTAAATAGTTATAAAGGTAATCACCAAGATAAAACTATAAGCCTGTTAATTCTTTTTTTTGGAGACATAGTCTCACTATGTCACCCTTGGTACAGTGCTGTGGCATCACAGCTCACAACAACCTCAAACTCTTGTGCTTAAGCCATTCTCTTGCCTCAGCCTCCCAAGTAGCTGGGACACAACACCCGGCTATTTTTTTTGTTGCAGTTGTCATTGTTATTTAGCTGGTCGGGGCCAGGTTTGAACCCACCAACCTCAGTGCATGTGGCTGGCACCATAACCACTGTGCTACAAGCACCAAGCCTAAGCCTGTTAAAAGGGAAACACAAAATTAAAGATAACACAGGGCCAAGCACAGTGGCTTATGTCTGTAATCCTAGCACTCTGGCAGGTGGATTGCTTGAGCTCACATGTTCAAGACCAGCCTGAATAAAAGTGAGATCCCATCTCTAGTAAAAATACAAAAACTGAGGCAAGAAGATTACTTGAGCCCAAGAATTGTAGGTTGCTGTGAGCTGTAATGCCACGGTACTCTACCCAGGGCAATAGCTTGAGACTCTGTCTCAGAAAATAAATAAATAAATAAATACAACACAGGCCATATAAGAAAAAGGAAGAAGTTAAAATAGAAAATATATCATAATGTGACAGCATTAAGACCAAACATAGGTCCATCAATAAGTGTAAATATGATTAATTTATAAGTATATGGATATATGAAAACTTGGCATTGATTAGCTTTGGGGCATAGTACTAGAATTAGAAGGATATTTACTATATATTGTATTTTTTTTTAACTTTTAAAAGAAGTATATGTTTTCATAGTTAAGAGAATTAAAGGGAGAAAAAAGCTATTGACCCTAGATCGCTAGGATTTTTACAACCAGTAGTAGAGAATATCCATAGACAGTCTTTTTTTTTTTTTTTTTTTTTTTTTTGAGACGGAACCTCAAGCTATCCCCCTGGGTAGAGTGCCGTGGCATCACGCTCACAGCAACCTCCACCCTGGGCTGAAGCGAGTCTCCTGCCTCAGCCTCCCAAGTAGCTGGGACTACAGGTGCCCGCCACAACGCCCGGCCATTTTTTGGTTGCAGCCATTATTGTTGTTAGGCGGGTCCCGGCTGGATTCGACCCTGCCACCTTAGGTGTATGTGGCTAGCGCCTTAGCTGCTTGAGCCACAGGCGCTGAGCCCATAGACAGTCTTAAGCTGCACTTCAGGCAAGGAGGTCTACACACATGACCAGCAAGGACCTCAGTGTAACTTTGGGTTTTGTCTTCCTATGAGGAATTGACTTTCTTTAAAAGAGACTGCTGAACTAATTTATGGTGAGGGTAGATAACCAAAGTATTCACCATAGTTGAGCCAAGCAAAGGACTAACAGCCTCATCTGTACCAGTCTTAGCATGCTTCCTCTGTTTATTCTTACAGGCTTGGAGTTAAATTATTTCATATCTTTCTTAAATCACATCTGTTCTGGCTTAAGTCTTACTTTTTTATCATTTATAGAGATAGAAGACAATGAAACAAAGGACTACTGATTTCTAGAACTTAAGGATGTTTAAACCCCTTGTTTTAAAGATCCAGAAACAAGCCTAAAGATGTTAAGGTTTTAAATGATGACAAAATTAATGCTAGATCTGACAACAGAACTCATTTTTCCTGACTCTCAGGTCAGTGGTCTTTGTATTAAATTCAACTTATTGCCTTTCCTGAATAACTTGAGCTAAATACTTCTTACTGTTAGGTAAAACACTTGTTGTGCATTTGATATCTCCATTTTCCAACCATTTGCAAATGTTAATAGATTCTAGGCAAAATGATAGTGACTGCTAGGCACTATCATTAGGCTGTGTACTTAGGTTTTCTATAATCATATGAAAGTTCTGCAATAGGAAATGGAAGTTCAAAAGGGTGGGTTTCATGACTGTAGTGGGATAATTAGTGTCCACCCAGAATCTCAAAATGTGGTCCTATTTGGAAATAGGGTCTTTGCTAATGTGATTAATTAATGATCTCAAAATGAAATCATAATATATTTAAGGTGGGCCTTGAATCCAATGACTGGTATCTTCATAAAAGAAGAGAGAGGGAAATTTGACACACAGAGGGACACAGAGAGTCTACATAGAGACAGACAGTTTGGAGTTCAGCTATCACAAACCAAGGAATGCCTGGAGCCATCAGAAGCTAAAAGAGGCAAGAAAGGATTCCTAGAGCCTTCAGAAGGAGTGTGGACATGCCAACACCTTGATTTCGTATTTCTCGACTCCAGAGTTATAAGAGAATAAGCTTCTGCTGTTTAAGCCACCAAGTTAATGGGAATTTTTTATAGCAACTCAAAGAAAGTAGTAGTATTTATTGCCGCAGAGGTGGAAAATGTCCATTAGAGGTTTCACCTTCGGCACCTGACTCCAAAACTGTTGGAAACAATAACTAAAACACACATTTTGTAAGATAAGAGAATAGGGTTAAAAGTGCTAGGCACTAGGGGCAGAGTAATCTGGACAAAAGTCAAGAATCACTGTGCAGACCATGAGTACTGAAAACAATACTCACTAAACACAGCATACTATCCCACCCCTAAGTGATATATTAGCAGTGATAAGATTAAGGCAAGACAGAAGTGCAGTAAACAGAATGTTAGAAGTTCAATCATGCAGCTAAAGATAAACTACTCATTTTTTTAACCTTCTCTCTTTGAAGCTTTCCACTGTGCTGTATTTCTCATGCCTGAGACTTCAATAAAAGCTAGTGAGGAATGTTGGAGGAGGCTGCACCTTTATTTCTCCTTTTGGAGTGCTTGCTGGTGTTGGCCTCCCCAAGTCCCTCAGTTCAATGCAAATTAATTAAGTGGGTGTTATTTTATTTGCGTTCAGTCATACCAACAGCATTGTAATGGTCTTGCAGACTGCTTCCTGGGTTATTCTATTATGTCTAGAAATCCCATTTTGCCATACTAATTACTATGTATGTATCCCTTAAATCACAGATTAAATGCACTTCCCTTTTAGATGCAGTTGCTAAGTTATGTTCTACTCTGGACTTATTTCAGCATTTACCACAATTTTAATAATATTTTTAAAATTATCTAGTTTTTTTTTAAACACATTGTGAGAACAGGGATTATGTCTATCTTGTTTCCTATTATACCTATAGCCCAAAGGTTTCCTTAAATAAGAAAAATTAACAAACTCACTTTTTATAGTATATTTTACATTCAAGAGACCCTACACAATTGATCACCTCCCTACATCAACCACATCCTTAGGTTGACCTAATACTTATAGACCTAACATATACCACATGTGAGTATCAGTATAGTAGGCCTAGTTCCTTGTGTTGACAAATTTGTGACAGTTTCTTACACAGCTTCTACTGTATTTTCTATTTTTATATTTATATAATCAACACATAGAAAAACATTTTGTAAACATTTTGCAAAATTTTGTAATGAACATTCTATAAATAAAGATATTTAGCCAAAATTTTCTATTTTCCCATTTATGTATGTATGGTGACTTTTGGGACACCTTATACATATGTAAAATTTCAAAATCACTACACATTATACATATGAAAACAACACTGTGTACTTTACTACCCAAAGCAATATATAATTTTAATGCAATCCCTACTAAAGCTCCAGTGTCATACTTTAAAGAGCTGAAAAAATAATACTTCATTTTATATGGAATCAGAAAAAACCTCAAATAGCCAAGACATTACTCAGAAATAAAAACAAAGCAGGAGGAATGATGTTACCAGACCTCAGACTATACTATAAATCCATAGTGATCAAACAGCATGATACTGGCACAAAAACAGAGAGGTAGATGTATGGAACAGAATAGTCAACAGATGAATCCAGCTACCTACCATTACCTAACCTTTGACAAGCCAATTAAAAACATTATGTGGGGAAAAGATTCCCTATTTAATAAATGGTGCTGGGCTAACTGGTTGGTGACCTGTAGAAGACTGAAACTAGACCCACACCTTTCACCATTAACTAAGATAAACTCTCACTGGATTAAAGATTTAAACTTAAGTCATGAAACTATGAAAATACTAGAAGAAGGCGTAGGGAAAACTCTTGAAGAAATAGGCTTGGGCAAAAATTTTATGAGGAGGACCCCTCGGGCAATTGAAGCAACATCAAAAATATACTATTGGGACCTGATAAAACTAAAAACTTCTGCACAGCAAAGAACACAGTAAGTAAAGCAAGTAGACAGCCCTCAGAATGGGAAAAGATATTTGCCAGTTATGTCTGCAACAAAGGTTTAATAACCAGAATCCATAGAGAACTCAAACCTATTAGCAAGAAAAAACAAGTGATCCCATCTCAGAGTGGGCAAGGGACTTGAAAAGAAACTTCTCTAAAGAACAGGTACATGGCCTACAGATACATGAAAAAATGCTCACCATCCTTAATCATCAGAGAAATGCAAATCAAAACTACTTTGAGACATCATCTAACTCCATTAAGATTAGCCCATATCACAAAATCCCAAAACCAGAGATGTTGGCATGGATGTGGAGAAAAGGGAACACTCCTACACTGCTGGTGGGAATGCAGACTAATTTGTTCCTTTAGGAAAGACATCTGGAGAACACTTACAGAACTAAAAATCGACCTGCCATTGATCCTACGATTCCTTTATTAGGTATATATCCAGAAGACCAAAAATCACATTACAACAAAGATCTTTGTATCAGAATGTTTATTGCAGCCCAATTCATAATTGCTAGGTCATGGAAGAAACCCAAGTGCCCATCAATCCACAAATGGATCAATAAATTGTGGTATATGTATACCATGGAATATTATGCAGCCCTAAAAAATATGGAGACTTTATGTCCTTCATGTTTACATGGATGGAGCTGGAAATGTTCTTCTTAGTAAAGTATCTCAAGAATGGAAGAAAAAGTATCCAATGTACACAGCCCTAATTTGAAACTAATTTATACCTTTTATATGAAAGCTATAACCTAATAACAGCCTTAGAATATGGGGAGGGATGAGAGGAGGGGTGGGTAGGTGCAGGGAGGGTTATTGGTGGGGTCACCTTTATGGTTTATCTTACAAGGGTACAAGTGAATCTAAAAGCAGAGTATGAATGTCTTAATAACTGAGAAAATGACATGAAGGCTACATTAACCAGTTTGATGAGAGTATTTCAAATTGTATATGAAAACACCACACTGTACCCTGTGATTACATTAATGTACACAGCTATGATTTAATAAAAAAATAAAAATATTGAATCTTCCAATCCACAAACAATTTACAGCTCTCCCCATATTTAAATCTTCAATTTCTCTGAGCAACATTTTATAGTTTTCAGTGTACAAATCTAACACCTTTTGTCAGATTTCTCTGTATTTTTATGCCATTTTTAATTTCTTTATTCTATTAAAGGTGTGATTGATTTTTAATTTCAATGAAAAAAATGTTACTTCACTGAACTCAATTTTAGTGCCAGTTTGTGTTTGTGTGTAAATGTTCTATTTTGGTTGGATCACCTGCCTACTTCTTTTGAAGTATCACACTGTTTTTGTAATTTTAGATTCATATTACTTAATAACATATTACTTAATAAATTACCTAAACATTTTTTACAGAAAGTATGATCAATTCTACTATATCTCATGACATTATACCATGAACCCTTTCTAGAATAATTGCCAGAAATAACATCACCTCCCCCCTATTTCTGCTGGAGAACTGACCTCTCCCCTGGGAGACTGACAGTGAAAATACTTACTGTTTTCAGAGGCAATCCCACCTCTACCCAGAGCAGTATGATCTGGATTTGGATTTGTAGCCCCCATAAGAAAATTGCCCAACGATCTCATGTCAGTAAGTACAGTTGGGCCCTCTGGATTCAACCAAGCGGGGAGCAAAATTATTCAAGAACAACAAAAACAATGACAACACAATAATAAAAAGTACAAACAAAACATGCAGTATAACAATTATTTACATAGCACTTATATTGTATTAGGTATTGTAAGTAGAAATGATTTAAAGCATACAGGAGGATGTACACAAGTTATAAAAATACTTTGCTATTTTATATAAGGGACTTGAGCATCCATGGAGTTTGGTATCCTTAAGGTTCCAGAAACAATCCCCTGAGAGCAGAACTGAGAGGTGACTGTATTTCATAATCTGTGTTGTTTGTACACATGGCACAGCCCCAGCCAAATCCAAATGGGGCTGCACCAGGCCCAGTCCTGTTCCTGCTCCCTCTCACCACATTTCGGGTCTCAAGAACATTGCAGCATCCAGTCTGATTTGGTCACCTCATTTTACTAATCAGCCTGGAAACATAACAGAATGTTACTTGGTAATCTCCACATATTATGTTCCTTTATAAAATTGACTACTTCCAAGTCAATCTGTCAATCTTCACCCTCTTTAAAATATCACAGTTTGGGAACTGGCAGCAGGTAAAGCGTTGGAGAGATAAGTGAATTCATCTTATTTTCTTCACAACCCTAAGTTACACATATGACCAGCTATTTCTGAGATTCTTAAGTAAATGTTTTTTGTTCTTTTTTCCATCTGAAAGTCTCAGTCTTTACCAGGTTAGCCCCTATTCCATGTCTTACTATATTCAGACTCACTCAGTCTAGTGGTCCAAATGCTCAACAATTTACCAAATAGAAAACTGGCATTCAGAGGTTGAGTGACTCAGAGTAAGAACAAGTAAAGCAGAACTGAGTGGTGAAACTTAACCTGCGTCTGAACTTTTTTTTTTGCAGTTATTGGCCAGGGCTGGGTTTGAACCCACCACCTCCAGTATATGGGGCTAGCGCCCTACTCCTTTGAGCCACAGGCACCACCCAGAGTCTGAACTTTCAAACACATCCAGATCTAGTCTTCTTTGTATTTGAATAATGTACAGACTGAGAGTAGTAAGAGACAAACAACTACTGTGTGCTCATAAAGCCTAATTTAGGATCATAAATGACCTCATTATAGGGCTAATCACCTCATAGCAATATAAACTTGTAATTCATTATATAATCTGTTATATATTAAGCAATAGAAATTTATTTGTCGACTTTACAAATCCTACTTAGAGAATATTTTCTCAATTTGCTCTTCAATTACTTAAAGTCACTGCAGAGAATTGTTTGAAACTCACTCATCAGAATGTCTTTATGAAGAATTTTCTTTTTCACCTCTTTTCATCTAAAACATTTGATGTAGAATTATCCAAATTTTATGTTGCTACTGAAACTGAAATAAGTGAAGCAAGGGAAATAGAAGCTGGGCAATATGAACCAGGGACTTTTCCCAGCCACACACTTGTTAGCTTCAGTTGAGACTGAAAAAGTAGAGCTTTCCTTTGAAGTGATACTGTTTTTCTTCAGACTCTATATTACGTGGCAAGATGGCAGTTGTTTCCTCTCTAAGGAATTAAAAATTAACTTCATCCCATGGCATGGTGTGTTAAAATCAGGACTTCTTATGTTTACTTCCTCTTTTACTTCTCCAACAGGTAATTCTACATAAGATTTAACCCAAGATATTCTCTATACACATAAGGTCAGCAAACATTTGTTTTATTGTGCTAGCTTTACTGTAAGTCAAAATCACACCTAGGAGGCTTGGGTGTGGTCAAACAGTCATAAAATCTCCTGACTCTAATAACCATAGTCAGTCAACACCCTCTTTCATATGGGAAAGAGCTCCAGGAACAATTTGACCAGTAATAAAAGGTTTCTTTTATTAATAAAAGGATCACTGGGAACTCTTGACTGTTCCTAACAACATTCTTGAGCTATCTTTTAGGAATACCAGCCTCCTCCATTAACAAAACAGGACAAAACATATACCCCAAGGACCTCACTCTTCATTTAGTTCAACAGTCTGAATGGACAAAGATGTTTCTTGAAGGAATACAAGTGTAATAACCCCATTTTCCATAGAGCTGGCATGGAGCTGGATGTCTTTCAGGAGAAAGGTTTCATTAAAACACGAAGCCACATTTTCTACCTCACTACACTGCACACAGGAATAGGTCAGCAACTTGGTTCAATTTTCTGCTTTAGTGTCTTAGTCTTGAGTCAAGGTAACTACTGAGTAACTTACATCCACTGCATATTTTGGTGCTCAAAAGTTCCTTCCCGCTGGATAGAATTTATCTAGCTGTACACTTGAGCTTCCTCTAAACATGTGAGTGAGATGGGAGAAAATGTTACCATTAAAGAAGGGGGAAAAGACCAGTCCTCCTACCACCACCACCAGGCAGGTCTGCAGTGAAATCTCCCACTTTCTATGACTTACTATTCCCCTCATGGAGAAGAAACTTGATAACCTTCAGTGAGGAGAGGAGAATTCATCATTGTGAAGGGAGAACTGACCAGACAGAGGGTGGTGATGAGGAGCTGGGGGAAGCTGGGGCAGGAGAAACTGCCTTGAGAGGAAGAGCAACGTCCAAGTGATGCTTCTCAGTTCATGCCTTCAGCTAGGGTTGGTTTCTATAAATCAGTGGTTCTCATGACTCACAGGAACTGTATTAAAAGGTTGAAGCATTAGGAAGGTTGAGAACCACTGCAGTCTAAAATGTCTCCTTAATCCTCCCCTCCCTTCCCCTCTCCTCTTCAAATTCAGTTCTTGTATTCAGATGAATGACTATTCTTGTCCCCAGGTACTTTGCTGGTCCTAGAATTACCGAGAGCAAATGACAGTCTTGGTCCCGGGAACTTAATGTCTAGAGGTGGCTCCTCCAACTTGACTGCTGCAGGGCTAATGATACCCTTCACATGTGTCACCCCAAAATGAGCACTGACAACTAAGGACTCACAGGTAAAGAAAAAACCTCAAAGATGACAAATGTCCACTCTCCCAAGATAAAGCTGTGCCAGGTAAACTGTCCAGGCAAGTGAGGCCAGTTTTAATGGGATTAGAGTTTGGAGCTCACTACCCACTAACTTTTGTAATGAAAATGTTATGGGTAGTATTCGTTCATTATTAAGCCTGTAGAGTTCTTGGTTTCATTCATCATATTTTTCAATTCTAGAATTTCCATTTTTTAATAATTTCCAGCACTCTGCCAATGTTCTCAATCTTATCTTCCCCCCCCCCAAACACATTAAATACAATCCTTGTAAAATCCATGTTGGTAACTCCATTATCTGAATCCTCTATCGGTCCAAGTCAATTATCTATTGTTTCATGTGGCATTCAGTTATATTTTCTTCTCTTGTTATTTTTGGTTAAATTCAATCTTTGGCAAGAATATCATACTTCTCAGTAGCCTTCTGAGTAAGATTAATGAATCTTTGTCTCATCTTATGGAAACCATAACATTTATGCTGCCCAAAGAACTCCAGTGGCAATGGTGTAGGTGTAACCCTGCTGACCTTCTGCTGACTGACTTCCTAGTGAAGTAAAGCTATATAGAGGTCAGCAAAGGATGTCCTCAGAAAATAAAATGGAAGACAGCCCAACTCTGAATCCTGCGTTGTATAGAATACTCCCATTGTGTTGATCAGTGTTCAGCCTAACACATCCTTTCATCTTAGACAGTCAAGGATGGATAGACCTATGAGGTCTTAGGATGGAGGATGGGCCCATGTTTAATCCCTTGGTGGTCATACTGCAATGGGGCTCCAAACTCAAATTTACAGACCAAATGTAGAGGACATCCATGTATCTTGCATTTCTTCAGCGTTATTGTATATTAGAAGCAAGCTATCCACTGCATGCTTAGCTGACTTAAATTAAGGCACATTTGAGAAAAAGCTCCAAGTCTTCACTTAGATAGTAAAGCCTGAGGGCTGGCCCCTGTGTACCTCTGGCCAGGTGCCACCTCAGTCTCTAGAGGAGTTTCTGATGTGAAACATTCTTAGGGACCTGCAGATTCTCAGTTTTCAAAGTCAAGTATTAAAATATAGCACAGACATTACTTCTGGGCTTTTCATGCTTTAAACCTTAACCTTAGGGTTGTACACCTAAGAACTCTCTGGAACAGTCAGTGGACTGGGACATTCTCATATCAATAAATCAATAGGAGCCCAGCATTCTATATCCTGAGCATAACCACAAACGTTGTGAATGTACTTACTTTGATTATTTATGTACTAAAGTCACATTCCTGATGGGATTTCAGGTAGACCATAATGTTAACAGAGTTGACTGTAATATTACTATTCACCAACTCACCCATCCAACACCCTGATAGTGATCTTCAATGAGGGAGGTAAGTTCCTCCCCAAAAATAAAAATTCTCGTTAGAATTTTATGAGCAGTATATAAATGACTTCCAGGAGACAATCTTTCATGAAGAATTATTGGAATAAAAACAGAGAATCTGGAAATGTTTGAATTACATATTTAGCTAAAAATATGACATTTTAAATTCACAAGAGGAAAACAATTATGTCACATTCATTTTTTAAAAATATTTTTCCCTCAGAGATTTTCAGAAAATCATTCATAAATATTTGTTCAATTAAAAGGACCTCAGACCATGACTTCATTCCTTTATTACTTAAACCTTATGTTATATCTGTGTGCTTTGAACACAATCCAAGGGGTCTGGATTAGATTTATCTTTGAAGAGTCCTCTAGTGCTAAAGCTAATCATCCTATTATGCCAGTTTTTCTTGCATTTTTGTGTACCCAGGAATTGCCTGGTGTGCTAGTTATAGTGTCAAATCCTGGGTCAAGTAGATCTGAAATGGAGCCCAGGAATCTGAATTTTTAAATTATTTCAGATGATGTTTAAAATGTAGCAAGCAATTCAATAGTGTTTATCATTCTAAAGAACATTATTTTTAACCTATCATGTGATTTATCTCTATATTTTACATATTTAAAACACGGAAGCCAAACTTTTACCCAAGATGTGTATCACAGGAAGCCAGAATCTTCCACTCACCTGTGTCACCCACAGCTGGGCTTATTGTTTTCCCACCATGTTTAAGAAGAGCACCTTACTGCTTAACTCGTTAAGGTTGGGTTAAGCAGCGCTCTCTTCAAACTGTACCAATTTTCATGAAAACCAGGGATATTAGAAGGCCTAGAAAATACCCATAGAACTGTATACGTTGGGACATGAAGCAAACGGATGTTTGCCTGTGTGACTCTCACATGTCTTACTATCTAGACTGATTCTACCTCAGCCTATTCTTATATACTGTTTTTCTTTTGGAAACCTTTCAGATACTAATTTAGTATCAGTGTGTCAGTTCCAGTCAAATTAACAGGAAGATCCCAGCTGGAGGTCAGTGAGTCAGGGCAGGTGCCATTCTGCACAAGTGCCCCCAGGCCTAAGGAGCAGCACTTCCTGGACCACCTGCCCACCTACCCTCCCAACAACCACTACACTAAGAAGTGGAGAATGGAGGTGAATTGGGGAAAATAATTTCCTTAAGTCATTTTTTTTTAAAAAATGGTGGAGCATTCTTAAATGTTATTAATTTGACTTTTGAAATGGGCTGTTATTTTGTAAATGCCATATTGCATATTGTTAGCTATTGTAGGTAGCTAATGGTGGCTGACAATCTACCCCTCTTCTCAACTGCCCAAGTGCAGATAGCTCCCGGGCATCACTGAAGGAAATGAATTTAACACACCTTGGCCTCTCTGAAATGTTCCCTTTTCCAGTGTTCACGATCAGAATTTTTGAGGGGACGAAATTAAGACTTTAAGAAGAGAAAATTAAGCATCATGATGGGATATTAAAATTATAAAATGTACTTTCCAATCATATTTTAAATTGTATCATTTGCCCATGATCTAACAATCTTCTCAGATTAAACACAAAAATACACATATGTGCACCTGGACACACCACACACACAGAGGCACGTGCACTTTAGAGGCCTCTGGCAAACAATCTATCCTGGAGGTTGATGGGACTTGTTAGAACATATTGCCCAGGATGCAGGATGGTGGTGGGAAGTACCCTTGGAATTGCCCTTCACCTGTGGGGAAGTGGAGGGAGCAGGAGCAGGCAGAGGGAGCTATTGAATCATGCAGCCATCCTCACAAAGGCCAGAGGCAATCCCTGGGGAAACTGGAGCCGGACAGCCCCTGACTTGTCCTACTTGAGGCAAGGCTGCCTGGCCCTTCTTCTTTACTACTTACCAGTTGTCATTGGATCAGGGCTGCCCAGGGAGGGGCCATGACCTTGGACATGAAAACTTTCTTCAACTGCAGGTAATATCCCTGAAAGGAACACAGCTGAAAGCCACCATCTGCCAACACTCCCAGCAGCTAAAGAAAAAGAGCCTCAAACTCATTGGGGGCATTGGGCCACACACTATAGTATGCACCATACGATCACTATAAAAAAAAAAAAAAAAAAAGAAAAAAGTAGCCACAAGGCCAGGCACAGTGGCTTACACTTATAATCCTAGCCCTCTGGGAGGCAGAGGCACATAGATTGCTTGAGCTCAGAGGTTCAAGACTAGCCTGAGCATGAGCAAGACCCTGTCTCTAATTAAAAAAACAAAAAAAAAAAAAAAAAAAAAAAA